>NC_085988.1:5752457-6061623 GCF_030014385.1 Trichomycterus rosablanca | reverse complement strand
TATCCACAAAGGGGCAGTTTGGCTTTTGCCGTGGGGGCTAACGTTAGCGAGGTAAGCTAGCTAGTGCTAGGTAGTTAGAGACCACGGACAAAAGGTTTATTATTTATTTATAAGAAATGTAACCTACCTTATCATCTGCAGCCATTTTCTTTTCTCTTTCTCATCGCAAGGAAAGTGGTAGAAAGACAGTTGAGTCTTTTTTGACTCGGATCTGTTGAAGCAACACGGGACACAGCACTGTGGCATATTGAAAATACGAGGGACTCAGCCAACCTGGACCCGGATGTGACGTTTAATAAGGTCGATACGTCACGTCTTAACGAGCCCATAGGCTAGGCTTACACTTAAAAAGGTTTTAATGTAAAAAGGTTTAAATTTAAAAAGGTTTAAATTGTGGCTAAAATCAAAGTAAAAATAAATAAACAGACACAAGGAGAATGGTTTTACTGTTGTGTTTTATTTGTTTTATTAGTTTTATTAGTGCAGACATTGATCTTCAGTATTTACCCAGAACACCTTTCTGAGGTCGACGTGGAGCTTTTTCACGTTTACAGTAAAAAGCACCTGGTTCTGTTCTTCTGATTTTGCGGCCACGATCTCGAGTGCCTTGTGTGATCTTCTTCTCTTGCATTGTGTCCTCTGGGTCACCTCGACCTATCAGCTGCTTTCTTTCCTCATCCAGAGGTTGGTCATGTTTCAGCACAACAGAGGTTGAGTCCTTCTCATCAGGGTGGACATTCTTCATCTCAACGACCTCAGCTTTTGCTTCCACGTGCACCTTGTTTCAGATCCTAAAATAAAAGAATGATATAGATCAAGCCCGTTAGAGTACTGGACTAGTAATCAAAAGGTTGCTGGTTGAAGCCTCACCACTGCCAGGTTGCTGCTGAGCAAGGCCCTTAACCCTCACTTGCTCAGATTGTATACTGTAGCTGTACTGTAAGTCGCTTTGGATAAAGGCGTCTGCTAAATGCTGTAAATGTAAATGTAGATCAGATCCCACAGTGGCTTCAGTATGTGGACGCATGTTGATCTTTTTTACTTTCGGCCTCAGAGTCGAGCTCTTCCTTAGGCAAGAGCATGTCAGTGTCACTCCTGGTCTCATCCAGGCTGATGTTTGTCAGAGATTCGGCCTCAGCTTTGAGCTCTTTCTCATCCAGGAGCATCTCAGTATTGCCCCTGGTCTCATCCAGGCTGGAGTGTAGCTCCAGACCCTCATTCCCTTCTGGCTGCTGGGGCACTTGGCCCTCAAAAGCCTCCTTCAGCATCTTTCCTGCTTTGGGCTTATGGTTCCTCTTGAAGATGTTCTTCCACTTTTTCTTTCCCTTTTTCTTGTCTGCAGAAAAAAGATCATCATCCCAGGGTTTATCCAGGCTGATATCACTGGGCTTATCCAGGGGGATGTATATCAGAGAATCGGCCTCAGAGTCGAGCTCTTCCTCAATCAAGAGCATGTAAATATTGTGCCTGGTCTTATCCAGGCTGGAGCATAGCTCCAGACTCTCATCCCCCTTTGGCTGCTGGGGCACTTGGCCCTCCAAAGCCTCCTTCGGCAGCTTTCCTGCTTTGGGCTTACGGTTCCTCTTAAAGATGTTCTTCCACTTTTTCTTTCCCTTTTTCTTGTCTGCAGAAGAAAAATCATCACCCCTGGGTTCATCATTCATTAGTACATACCTCATTTGTACATAAATCCCTTATATTTTGTATACATCTGTTTACCATGTTTTCACATATACTGTACATTCCTAAATCGTGTCCATAGCACCTTAATCACTTAAATCACTTAAACCTGCATAGCACCTTAATATTAATCTGCACCTTAATATGTATATTGTTTTTAGCTACATATCCTGTTTATAGTATAGTTTATAGATCCTGTTCATACCACTGCTATTTACCCACTGTAAATAATGTATATCATAAATACTGTATATTCTGCACTTTCTGCCTATTGCACTTCTGGTTAGATGCTAAACTGCATTTCGTTGCTCTGTACTTGTACATGTGTAATGACAATAAAGTTGAATCTAATCTAATCTAATCTAATCCAGGCTGACGTCTCTGGGCTTATCCAGGCTGAAGTTTGTCAGAGAATCAGACGCAAAGTCGAGCTATTCCTCAGGCAAGAGCATGTAAGTATTGCCCCTGGTCTTATTCAGGCTGGAGCATAGCTCCAGACCCTCATCCCCTTCTGGCTGCTGGGGCACTTGGCCCTCCAGAGCCTCCTTCAGCATCTTTTCTGCTTTGGGCTTATGGTTCCTCTTGAAGATATTCTTCCACTTTTTATTCTAAATAATTAATTAGCATTTTATTGCATGAAATAAGTATTTGATACAATGGAAAAACAGAACTTAATATTTGGTACAGAAACCTTTACAGAGGTCAGACGTTTCCTGTAGTTCTTGACCAAGTTTGCACACACTGCAGCAGGGATTTTGGCCCACTCCTCCATACAGATCTTCTCCAGATCTTTCAGGTTTTGGGGCTGTTGCTGGGCAACATTGAGTTTCAGCTTTCTCCAAAGATTTTCTATTGGGTTCAGGTCTGGAGACTGGCTAGGCCACTGCAGGACCTTGAAATGCTTCTTACGGAGCCACTCCTTAGTTGCCCTGGCTGTGTGTTTCGGGTCATTGTCATGCTGGAAGACCCAGCCACGACCCATCTTCAATGCTCTTACTGAGAGAAAGAGGTTGTTGGCCAAAATCTTGCGATACATGACCCCATCCATCCTCCCTTCAATACGGTGCAGTCGTCCTGTCCCCTTTGCAGAAAAGCACCCCCAAAGTATGATGTTTCCACCCCCATGCTTCACGGTTGGGACGGTTGTACTCATCCTTCTTCTTACTCCAAACACGGCGAGTGGAGTTTATACCAAAAAGCTCTATTTTGGTCTCATCTGACCACATGACCTTCTCCCATGTCTCCTCTGGATCATCCAGATGGTCATTGCTGATCTTCAAACAGGCCTGGACATGTGCTGGCATGAGCAGGGAGACCTTGCATGCCCTGCAGGATTTTAATCCATGGCGGCGTAGTGTGTTACTAACAGTAATCTTTGAGATTCCGTGTGGTTCTGGGCTGATTCCTGACCTTTCTCAGGATCATCCTTACCCCACGAGGTGAGATCTTGCATGGAGCAGCAGACCAGGGAAGATTGACAGTCACCTTGTGTTTCTTCCATTTTCTAATAATTGCGCCAACAGTTGTTGCCTTCTTACTAAGCTGCTTGCTATTGTCCTGTAGCCCATCCCAGCTTTGTGCAGGTCTACAATTTTGTCCCTGGTGTCCTTAGACAGCTCTTTGGTCTTGGCCATAGTGAAGAGGTTGGAGTGTGATTGACTGAGTGTGTGGACAGGTGTCTTTTATACAGGTTACGAGTTCAAACAGGTGCAATAAATAATTTGCAATAATAATTGCAATAATTCATGTGATAAAATGCTAATTAATTATAAAAAAAAATCATACAAAGTGATTATCTGGATTTTTTTTAGATTCTGTCTCTCACAGTTGAAGTGTGACCTATGATAAAAATTACAGGCCTCTCCATTCTTTGTAGGTGGGAAAACTTTCAAAATTGGCAATGCATCAAATACTTATTTTCCTCACTGCGTATTAAGGAGAAATGTTGCTTTTATTTTATTTACTTTTTGGCTCAAATTCATACACACTTCAAAATAGGAGGAAGTAGCTCCAAGTTACTGCAGATGGCCCAAAGTATGTGGACTCCTGACCATAAGCTCCCCGTTCCAAAGCCATGTGGTGTAACAGAAACAATAATATTTATGCAACCTTAAATAAATCCGGTCTGCACCGCCGTACTGATCTCACTGTCTCAGCACAAAGCATTTCTATAATAGCAGCTTCATGGTAGGCTCTGTTACAACTGCTCAGCATCTCCGGATAGATGTAGACAGCATCCCAGCACAGGAGGTTCCCCCATCTTCACCTCTTTGTTCACCTCCAGATGTTTAGCCTCACAGCTGAAACATTTGCTGTGAATCCATCAGATTCTTTCTAACACATCTGATCCAAATCTGTCTCATTCAACATCACTCAACAACATGTTGTGTTTAGTGTTTCTAATCTAAACATGTACATTAGCTCTTTGTGTTCATTCTTTTTTTACTACTGTATATTTGCTTTGTATATGTTAAATTGATTTGGTAATTGTTCAAGCTTACAGACTAGATAGTTCTATGACCACAAGGTGGCAGTATTACATCTATCAGTGACATTCAGATATTTCATCATTTTAATAAAACCACTGACAAAATTAATAAAAATAAAATGTTTCATGGCTGCATTTTTTTTTGCAGGGATCTTTACATGTTCCTGATGCCTCAGACAATAAAAATGAATGAAGGAGCATAAATATGTGGACGTGGTTGGTGTTGAGAGAAACAATCTGAATTAACTCCTTTACAAAACCTTCATATTGCTGTTTGGGAGTGGAATCACTTCTGAACTTTAACTTCTGGGTTGGAGAAAATATCTAGTGTTGGTCCTACTGATGTTCTCCTTATTCACATGTATTTACTCTGAGGTCTGATATTTCCTCCTGAAGGTGAATAAAAGAACGTGTGTATGTGTGATGACCTTCAATGCTTCATTTCTTCATGATTCCTCAGTGTTATAGCAAGAAGTTTTTATTCACATTTCTAAAGGGGTGCAGCATTAATTTAAGAAGTGAAACCAGCCCCCCAACAACCAACCAAAATCAGCTAATTATAATGAGTAGAAGCTAAAGTGAGAGAACATGGGGGTGAAAGTGAGATTTGCATGAAGACGGCTGAGTGATCTGCTTTCTCCCAGAATAGAGCAGCACTTTCACCAGATGTTCAACTTTCTTCATCCAAACTCACTGAAGCACAACACACAGCACTGAATCTCCAGCTAAAGATCTTCTCTCCTAACACTCATCATGATGATGAACTAGAAGAAAAGACCAGACAATGTCCAAAATCAAGCTTTATTTCAGCACAGCAAAACTACAGGAAGAGCAACAGGACACTGAACAGAGGAAAGACAGAAATGCAGCATTGTGTAGAACTGAAACTCCATTGTAGAAGCATGTGGAAGTGTCTCCATGTTCAGTTCTATCTGGTAGCTGCTAGCCTTCACACTGGTTCTTTCTGAATACGACGGGATGATCGAAGCCAGCGTGAGAGACCTTACAGCCAAACTCCTCCCCCTTTTCCCACTGTGTTTTGCTGAGGGTCAGGGTGCTGCCACGCCTCCAACCATCCAATTTTTGTTCTTCTGCTCTGGTCAACACCTCGTCCTTCACCACTATGCCGTCCACCGTCCAGCTCACCAGCGCCCCCTGTGGAGAGTAACCAGACAGCAGGCAGAGCAGCGAGGCCGATCCCTCAGACAGCTGCAGAGAGGAGGGAGGGAGCAGAGACACGGACGGCTTCACCGTGGTACCGGCTGTACAGGAGAAACAGAACAAAAAGTCCCATTTAGAAACGTTTCCACATCATTTCCTCCTCACTGCTTATTAAGCATCCAGACTGGAAACCTTCATCTGTGTTCAATCATCAATGCAGTGCTGCTGCACACTGTTCTCACATCACTGCAGTTCAGTAGAAACATCTGCAAGCTTCTGTTAGCACATATTCAATATTAGCTCTTATTATTTTAGCATTCAACACAACTGACTGCAGCACATCCAGATGTAGCTGATTACAGAAATATTCATTGTTTAGCACAAACACACAGCAGCATTCGTCTGGATTTTACATCAGCACCAGCCACTCGTACCAGTTTACACCAAACTTCATCAACCAGAGACCAGCTTTATATTTACCATCAAAAACACCTGCACATTTATTCAGTCTTTAAGCACCGTCAGCAGCAGCCTTGTACTTCATCTACTCTGGCTGTACAGAGTTCAGAATGTTTAGCGAGTGCTACTGATAGCGGCTTCAGAATACAAAACAATGATAACACGTTGTGATGTGTTCAGGGTCCTTGCTATAGCAGATATGATACTCACAACAGTTGGAAGAGTAAGCTTGGACCCAGTATGCCTGAAATGTTTTCTATTCCTGTGTTGATTAGAAATAGAAAGAATAGAACGCATTCAGCATATCAAGTCAACCAGTTTAACCTCTTACCTGTACCACCACAACCTCGGGCTGCCCCAGGGGCTCCTGTGGTTCCTTTAAAGCTAGCTCTGCTTAATATTAGATCTCTAGCCAACAAATCATTTTTAGTGAATGACATAATTCTATCCTACAGTTTAGATTTTCTGTTTCTAACTGAAACATGGTTAGCAGAAGGCAGCAGTGCTACTGTTCTTAATGAAACTGCACCAGCAAACTTCAGTTTTATGAATGTGTGTTGAAGTGGTAGAAAAGGTGGAGGAGTAGCTGCATTATTTAAAGATGTATTCCAGTGCAAAGAGACTGTGCTTGGCAATTTTATGTCTTTTGAATACCTCTGTTTTATTTTAAAAGGTACTCCCAAAATTTTATTTTTAACCATTTATAAACCTCCAAGATACTCTGCACATTTTATAGATGAATTTGCTGAACTACTGTCAGTTATCTCCACTGAGTACAGCTTTTTTATCATAACTGGGGATTTTAACATCCACTTAGATAATAACAAGGACAATAACACCAAAGAACTTTTTGGACTTTTTGACATGTTTGGTCTCTTGCAACATGTGAAAGGGCCTACACATACTCGAGGGCACACTCTGGATCTAGTTATTTCTAAAGGTCTTAACATTTCTTCTGTTATGGTCAAGGACTTGGTCCTCTCTGATCATTTTTGTGTCTTCTTTGAAATGCTGATCACTCCAGATGCTCAAACTAGCTCTGTTTCTGTTAAGAAAAGGTACATAAATGAAAGCACTAGTTCTCAGTTTATGGAGGCCATAGCTATATCACCAACTTTAATTGCAGAGTCGGTTGATGAACTCCTGGATAACTTTAATATGAAAATATTGACTGTCATGGATGTGGTTGCCCCGGTAAAAGTAATGAAAACATTGAGCAAACAGAAAGCACCATGGCGTAACACAATGATGGTAATAGCTCTGAAAAGAGAATGCAGAAGAGCCGAACGTAAGTGGAGGAAAACTAAACTTCAAATCCACTATGATCTCTATAAGCAAAGCCTTTCTAGTTTTAAATCAGAGTTAGGCAGGGCTAGACAGCTGCACTTCTCTAAGATCATTAACAGGAACATCAACAACACCCGCACTCTATTCAGCGTGGTCGACAAGCTTACAAATCCTCCAAAACAGATCACACCAGAACTTCTGTCCACAGAGAAATGTAATGAGTTTGCTCATTTCTTCTGTGAAAAAATCAAAACTATTAGACTGACCATCAACGCCACTCAGTCAAACGATGAAACCATGCTGCCCCTACAGACACCTAAAAATAACATGACTAGTATGTCACAATTTAATACAATAGACCAAAACACTCTGGAGAAAACAGTTCAGCATCTTAAATCATCGACATGTTGTCTCGACATGCTGCCATCTGAATTTTTTAAAACTATTTTTAACTCTGTAAAAACAGATTTGCAACAAATAGTTAATGGCTCACTAGAATCAGGCGTTTTCCCAAAGTCACTAAAAACAGCTGCCATTAAGCCACTCCTAAAAAAGAGAACTCTGGATGCGTCTGTGTTAAACAACTACAGGCCGGTCTCAAATCTTCCTTTCATAGCTGAGATCATTGAGAAAGTTGTTTACAATCAAGTCAGCAGTTTTTTGAACTGCAATGGTTATTTTGACAAATTTCAGGCTTTCGACCTCACCACAGCACTGAAACAGCTCTCATAAAAGTGTTAAATGATCTACGGCTGAATACTGACTCGGGTAAAATATCAGTTCTGGTTTTACTGGATCTTAGTGCTGCCTTTGACACTGTAGATCATAGAATATTGCTGGATAGGTTGGAAAACTGGGTTGAACTTTCCGGAACAGTCCTTAATTGGTTCAGGTCTTATTTAGAAGACCGGAGTTACTTCGTCACTATTGGCAGCTGTGAATCTGACAGGGTGGCTATGACATGTGGAATCCCCCAGGGATCAGTTCTCGGACCTCTTCTGTTCAATCTTTATATGCTGCCATTAGGCCAAATGCTACAGGCTAATAACATTGATTACCATAGTTATGCAGATGACACACAGATACTGTATATCTGGCTCTCTCACCAGATGATTACAGCCCAATAGATTCACTGTGTCAGTGTCTGGAGAACATCAATAACTGGATGAGTCAGAATTTTTTACAGTTAAATAAGGACAAAACAGAGATTGTCGTGTTTGGCAGCAAAGAGAAGAGGATTAGTGTCAGTGAACACCTCAGTTCCCGGGCTCTAAAAACCAAAGACCAAGTCCGAAATCTTGGCGTTCTAATAGACTCAGATCTTACATTCACCAGCCATATTAAAACCATCACCAAAACAGCCTTCTACCATCTTAGAAATATAGCCAAAATCAAGGGTCTAGTGTGCCAACAAGATTTAGAGAAGCTCATGCATGCTTTTATCTCCAGTAGGGTGGACTATTGTAATGGTCTCTTAACTGGACTTCCCAAAAAGACCATTAAACAGTTACAGCTTATTCAGAACGCTGCTGCTAGAGTTTTAACTAAGACGAAGAGAACTGAGCACATCACTCCAGTTCTAAAATCTCTACACTGGCTTCCAGTTAGTTACAGAATAGAATTTAAAGTGCTGCTACTGGTCTATAAATCACCGAACGCTTTCGGCCCAGAATACATCTCAGAAATGTTTAGAGAATATAAACCCAGTAGATCTCTGAGATCCATGGACTCAGGTCAGCTAGTTGAGCCCAGAGTCCAAACTAAACATGGTGAAGCAGCATTTATCTGGTACACTGTATAGAACTGGACTGGAACAGACTGACAGGAGATATTAGATCTACCCCAAATGTAGAAATGTTTAAATCCAGGTTAAAAACGTTTCTCTTCTTGTGCCTGAGATTGAACTCTTAGTTTTTGCACTCTATTAGCCTCAATGTTTTAAAATCATTATTTTAAAATCTGTATTTTTATGTTTATTTCACTTTTTAAGTTATATTTTCTTTTAGTTTTCCATGCTCTTAATTTGTAAAGCACTTTATCTCTCTTGTTTTAATGTCATTTAATTGTATCTCAGTGATGTTTTAATGCTTTTCCTTATGTAAAGAACCTTAAATTGTCACCGTGTATGAAAGGTGCTATACAAATAAACTTGCCTTGATCTTTGTGAGCTTCTACTACAACCCCTGGCAAAAATTATGGAATCACCACTCTTGGAGGATGTTCTTTCAATTGTTTAATTTTGTAGAAAAAAAATAAATCACAGACATGCCACAAAACTATCATTTCTCAAAATGTCAACCTTTTGACATTTAAGAAACAATAAAAAAGAAACAAATATAATAGTTGTGGTCAGTCACAATTGCTTTTTTTTTTTAGATCAAGTAGAGGAAAAAAATATGGAATCACTCAAATCTGAGGAAAAAATTATGGAATCATTAGAAAACACTGCACCATTATTACTTTGTTGCACCACCTCTGGCTTTTATAATGGTTTAAACTCTCTGAGGCATGGAGTTAACTAATGACAAACAGTATTCTTTATCAATCTGCCTCCAACTGTCTCTTATTGCTGTTGCCAGATCAGCTTTGCAGGTTGGAACCTTGTCATTGACCATTTTCTTCCATTTCCACCAGAGATTTTCAAATGGATTGAGATCCGGACTATTTGCAGGCCATGCCATTGACATTATATGTTTTCTTGAATGAAAGTTTTCACGTCCTTTGCCCTATGGCAAGATGCATTATCATCTTGAAAAATGAAGTCATCATCACCAAACATCCTTTCAACTGATGGAATAAGAAAAGCGTCCAAAATTTCAATGTGGACTTTGGCATTTATTGAAGACCATCTCCCCTATGCCTTTACCCAACATGCAGGCCCATATCATCAACAACTGTGGAAATTAACATGTTTTCTTTAGGCAGTTATCTTCATAAATTTCACTGGACAGACACCAAACAAAAGTTCCAGCATCATCACCTTGCCCAATGCAGATTCGCGATTCATCACTGAAGATCACTTTTATCCAGTCACCTACAGTCCACGGTTGCTTTTCTTTAGCCTACTTTAACCTTGTTCTTTTCTTTTTAGGTGTTAATGATGGCTTTTGTTTGGCTTTTCTGTATGTAAATCCCATTTCTTTTAGGTGATTTCTTACAGTTCAGTCACAGACATTGACTCCACTTTCCGGCCACTTGTTTCTCATTTGCTTTGTTGTGCATTTTCTGTTTTCAAGACATATTGCTTTAAGTTTTCTATCTTGATGCTTTGATGTCTTCCTTGGTCTACCAGTATGCTTCCCTTTTACAACCTTCCCATTTTGTTTGTACTTGGTCCAGATTTTAAACACAGCTTACTGGGAACAACCAACATCTTTTGCGACATTCCACGATGATTTATCTTCTTGAAGGAGTTTTATAATCTTCTCATTTGTTTCAACTGACATATCTTGTGTTGGAACCATGATTCATGACAATCTGCTTTGTGCAACAGCTCTCCGAGGTGTAAGCACTCTTTTTAAACTGAAGAATAATTAGCAAATCTAATCTGCTGCAGATGTTTTGTTTTTAAACTGCAAATTACAGAGTGATTCCATAATTTTTTCCTCAGATTTGAGTGATTCCATATTTTTTTCCTCTACTTGATCTAAAAATAAGCAATTGTGACTGACCACAACTATTATATTTGTTTCTTTTTTATTGTTTCTTAAATGTCAAAAGGTTGACATTTTGAGAAATGATAGTTTTGTGGCATGTCTGTGATTTATTTTTTTTCTACAAAATTAAACAATTGAAAGAACATCCTCCAAGAGTGGTGATTCCATAATTTTTGCCAGGGGTTGTAGATATGATTTCTTACAACTAAAACTAAATTCATTATTTTGTGTTATATAATATAATCAGATCATCTTTACAACCTGTTAAATGTGTTCATTTGTGGAAAAGCTACTGTAATATCTACTTGAAATTCTGTTAAATCTCTCTAAAATCTTTATGTATAAAAAGTGTTATAAATGTTATTCTACCCTCCATTGTTTAAAATTAAACACAGGCTTCAAGATGGCCTTTCAGAGCACTTATTTTAAATGTATACAATGTTCTAGTGAAGCTAAATGGATGGACATTTTTATACCAGTGATTTCTGAATTTTTGAACTTAGTTAGCATTACTGTTGTTAGCAGGTGTAATGTGTGAGGAAGAAGAAGATCGTGTGATTATGCAACACTTCACAAATATGAAAGAATAGAGCTGATAATGTAAGATTTAGTTTTTAGCAGTTGTGCCTCAGCTCCAACACAACCAGTACAACAAGTACACACAATAATGAAGCAAATGGTGGAGAACATACTGAACCTCCTTATTTACTCTCATGTGATTTTAGGCTCAGAATAATCAGCACTAAATCTATAAAGATTCATGTTATTCACATCTGAGCAAAACCTCCAAACTACTAACTCTGTAGAGACCAAAACTAACATTATGAAAACAAAAATAAATCATATTCACTTTCTCTTTTTTAATAATTTTATTTATTTTTTAATGTGGTTGTAACTTGTAGCTCCTTAATTTACAAGCGAATCACAAACCAACTGAATCAAACAGCACATGGAGATAAAGTAGTTTCTACTAGATGAGCTCCAGCTGCTGATTGTTAGCTGTAATAAGATGAAGTTCAATCCTATTGGTTGGGTATGAAGGTGCACCAATCAATGCAGAAGTTACCACCTCCAGACCCGCCCCCAATCCCAACCAAAGCCAGCAGCTCTGTTCAAAATGTCCTACTGCCCCAGTATATACTGCATACTAATCCTATAGTAGTGTGTACTACAGTATGCAGTATGATTAAACTGAACCATCTTCTGGTTTACTGCTTCATCTTGGAACTTGCTGTCAGTTCAATTATCTTTTAAGAGTTCTTCTAAACTCAAGTCCTCTCAGTGTTGGAACATCTTTAATTAACATGAGCTAAATAAACCTTAATAAACCCAACCTTCTGCAATGCAAAAGGTGGATTGGCTGCTCTGAAATGCTTCCTCCTGGAACTAAATCAGCAAGTAAATGTGTCTGTGATCTACACCAGCTTTACACCACTGTTACCCTGATCAGGATGAAGTGGTTGTTATTATGTTAATAATAATAAAGCTTGTATTTAGGAGAAGTAGTGAGTGAGTGAGGTGTTTCCTGTACAGAGTGAATGATTGTACTGTATCACATCCTCCCCCTCAGCACCTGCAGTCGGTCCCAGCTGCAGCAGTGCAGTTACTGTACACTTCCACTCACCCAGGTTTTTGTACCACCATATAACACTGTGTGTAAACGTAGCCACTATGGTAACTCTGACAGTAATAATCTCCTGCATCTCCAGTCTCAATTCTACTGATGGTCAGAGTGAAGTCAGATCCAGATCCACTGCCACTGAAACGATCTGGAATACCTGATGCTCTGTTGCTAGCCCAGTAGATCAGGAGTTTAGGAGCTTTTCCAGGTTTCTGCTGATACCAGTGCAAATAATTACCACCAGCAACATCAGAACTGGTTTTACAGTTGATGGTGACTGAAGCTCCTGGATCAACATGTTTTACTGCAGGACTCTGAGTCACAGTCGCCTGACCTCTGGATCCTGAAAACAATAATAAGAATAAAGACGTTCACTACATGAAGAACCATGTGGAGTTTGAAGTTCATCTAGTGGATCTTCTCCACATGGCAGAGCCTCCTCACCAGTAGAACATAAAGCATTGTGTTACCTTGAGTGCAGAGAGCCAGTGTGCAGATGAAGATGGAGATGAAGGTCATGGTTGATGTGGGTGAAGATGCTGGTCAGCAGCTCTCAGTCATGAAGTGTTAAACTCACAGAGCTTTAAACACCGACAGAGCACTGAAGCATGTAGTGTGTGTGTGTGTGTGTGTGTGTGTGTGTGTGTGTAATCACTGGAGCGGAACAGAGGTTTTTGTACGACACTTTAGCTTCTACTCATTATAATTAGCTGATTTTGGTTGGTTGTTGGGGGGCTGGTTTCACTTCTTAAATTAATGCTGCACCCCTTTAGAAATGTGAATAAACACTTCTTGCTGTAACACTGAGAAATCATGAAGAAATTATAAATTGAAGGTCATCACACATACACACGTTCTTTTATTCACCTTCAGGAGGAAAGATCAGACCTCAGAGTAAATACATGTGAATAAGGAGAACATCAGTAGTACCAACACTAGATATTTTCTCCAAACCAGAAGTTGAAGTTCAGAGGTGATTCCACAGGAGTTATTTCAGATTGTTCATTTCAACACCAACCACGTCCACATATTTATGCTCCTTCATTCATTATTACACTTCTGTCTGAGGTGTGAAGAACATTTAAAGATCCTTTAAAATTGCATCTATCAAAAGTCATCTTCAGCCATTTTTGTCTGTAGTTTTATTGGAAGGATGAAATCTCTGAATGTGTAACTCATTGATGTAATACTGCCACCTTGTGGTCATAAAACTGTCAGCTAAAACTCAAGAAAGATTTACATGAAGAAAAACTAAAAATATACTACATGACCAAAATTATGTGAACACCTGAGCATGACCATGCAGGACAATGTATTTTAAAACCACAGTCATCAATATAGAGCTGGAATAACAGTCTCCACTCTTCTGGAAAGGTTTTCCACAAAATCAACAAAAATCAACAAGAACTGATTTATTTCACAAGGGTTTAGTATGGTTATACATTGTCAGAAGTATGTAGACACCTCCACATACTTTTGTTGGACATTAATTCTGAAGATTCAGGAATTAACTGGAAATGTCTCCCACACACCCATCACAGCAGAGATGTTCACAAGTTACAAAATACAGTCAAGTCACAAGTCAATATAACACAGACAAAACATATATAGTAAATGTGTGTTTTTAATGTGAACATATATATTAGTTGTTTATTTTTATGCTACACTAGTTGACATTGTTTTAGATCCATCCGACGTGTTCAAAAATAATCGGATGGATCTGTATTAAATATTCCAGTTTTAAGGACTGAACATCTGGAGGTGAACAATGAGGTGATGGTGGGTGCAGCTCCTGTGCTGGGATGCTTACAAGCACTAGTAGGTGATTCTGGCTAAAGTTCTGATAATGAAACTCATGTTTAAGTGAATTTGAATTTGATAAATTTTAACAAAGCAGAACTTTTATATTCATATATATTTCACTTCATCTCTAGCTCAGCAAAGTTTGCTCCAGAACTGCCATTATTTTATATCTGTGTTAGTGTGGAATCACTATGTTATCAAGAATTCCCAGAATAATGGTCTGGGAGCAGAGCCATATAGAACCTTTTTCTTCGACCTAATTATTGACTCCTGAAAGCTTCTGTCCTGTTTTGAGATTGTTTTCAGTTAAGTTTAGATTTAACTTGATATTAGTTTTGTTCTAGCAACACAACACTATATGTGATGTAACGTTCTAAAGAGCTTCAAATACAGATCTGAAACAAGGTCATTGAAATCTACCAGTCTGGAATAGGTTACAAAGTCATTGCTTTATTAACGCTAGTGGTACAAACTTTGTGTACTCGAGGGATGACCTACTAGAACTTCGGACAATGGGGCGCTTCGGCATAACGCACCCCATCCCGGAGGGATTACCTCGAGCGCAAATACAGAGGATGCAGAGCCGGTGCTAAGCTAAAAGCTAAGCGATTGGAAAAGCGTAGGAGATATAAACCATTTGTTCCCTCTGTGGTGATGGGAAATGTGAACTCGCTGGTTAACAAGACAGACGAGCTCGGGGCTTTGGTGAGGAATCAGAGGATATACTGTGAATGCAGTCTGTTTTGTTTTACGGAAACGTGGCTAACCAGCAACACTCCCGATGCCAACGTGGATATATCCGGCTTCACCACCGTGAGAGCGGACAGGAATAACAAACTCAGCGGCAAAAGCAAAGGTGGGGGACTTGCGCTCTTTGTTAACGTAAAATGGTGCAACCCAGGGCATGTAACTGTGAAGGAGGTGATCTGCTGTCAGGACATTGAACTGCTAGCAGTGAGTCTGCGACCCTATTATGTGCCCAGGGAGTTCTCCCACGCCATTGCTGTCTGTGTTTACATTCCTTCACAGGCAGATGCAGAGACAGCGTGTGACGTCATCCACACTACCATCGCGAGGCTTCAAACACAGCACCCAACGCTTTCATTTTCATATCTGGTGATTGCAATCACGTTAACCTGGACTCTACACGCACTGCTTTTTATTATTATGTAGTCTGTCCGACCAGGAAAAACAGAACAATCGACCTTTTCTACAGTAATATTAAGGATGCATACACCACCACACCACTGCCCCCTCTGGGAAAATCAGATCACAACCTTGTCTATCTACAACCTCATTACAAGCTGCTCGTCCAAAGACAACCACCAACTTCATGAACCTTCAGAAAATGGACTATAGAAGCAGAAGAGGCTCTCAGAGACTGTTTTGCATCCACTGACTGGAGTGTACTGCAGGAACCACATGGTGAGGACATTGAGGGCATCACACACTGTGTTACGGACTACATGGACTTTTGCATGGACTTATATGTTCCCACTAAAACTGTGCGCTGCTTCGCCAACAACAAGCCTTGGATTACCAGCAATGTCAAGGACCTTCTAAATAAAAAAAGAGGGCCTTCAAAGACAAGAACCAGGAGGAGCTGAGGAACGTACAGAGGGAACTCAAAGTCTGCTTACGAGAGGCGAAAGGAGCATATGGGAGGAAGGTTGAACAAAAGTTACAGGAGAATAACATCAGTGAGGTATGAGATGGAATGAGGACCATCACAGGCTGTAAGCAGAGGAGGAACGGCACAGTAGATGGAAATGCAAACCCACACTCACCTCCCCCAGGATATCAGCACAGACACCACAGCCAATTCAATACCCTCTTCACACATTCTATTCACCAGCTCTTCAGACCAAGTCATCTGCACCCCTCCTCTGTCTCACCCATACATCACTGCAGATCAGGTTAAGGGTCAACTAAAAAGACTTCACACAAGGAAAGCGGCAGGCCCAGACAAAGTGTGTTCTAAAATGCTCAAGTCCTGTGCTGCTGAACTGGGTGAACCTTTACAGTACATCTTCAACCTGAGCCTGTGACTGGGGAGGGTCCCAACACTGTGGAAGAAGTCATGCCTCATTTCTGTGCCAAAATCTGGGCATCCCAGTAAGCTAAATGACTTTAGGCCTGTTGCACTAACGTCACACATGAAGACCATGGAAAGACTGCTCCTACATCTCCTCAGACTCCAGGTTTAGCATGCTGTGGACCCACTACAGTTTGCCTATCAGGAGAAGGTGGGTGTAGAAGATCCCATCCTCTACTTTCTTCATCGGGCTTACTCCCACCTTCACAAGGGAAACAGCGCTGTGAGAATCATGTTTTTTTATTTTTCCAGTGCCTTCAACACCATCCAGCTCCTCCTACTTAGAGATAAGCTGACCAGGATGCAAGTCGACCCATACCTGGGGAATAAATGTAACAGAATTGTGGTACATGTACAATAATCTATGTATGTGGGTGAGCATGTGTGTGTGTTCACATTTGTGGGCACTCATGTGCACATGCACACCTTATGTACATAAATCTGCACATTTTATTATATTTTCTTATATTTGCACTGTGGTTCACTTTATAATTCACTTTAAATTCATTTTATAATTTACCTCACAATGTTAACTGAAATAACACCTCCATATGTACCATATGTACCCTCAGGTCCTGTTGTTGTTGTGTGTTGTCTGAGTGTTGTTGTGGTTATACAGATCATTTTTTGTATAATGTGAATCTCTGTAGTGTGTACTATTACTTTCTATTACTTACTTTTTGACTTTGATTTATGTAACTTGCTACTGAGGCCTCAATTTCTTTCGGGATTAATAAAGTATCTATCTATCTATCTATCTATCTATCTATCTATCTATCTATCTATCTATCTATCTATCTATCTATCTATCTATCTATTAATTTGTGTGGTTTGTTGATTAGTTGGTTTCAGGTGTCTGTTGTTAGAACCCTAGGTGTCAACTGGGGGCGGGGCTAAGCTTAGTATAAATCGATTATTTGCTACAGACTGGTCTTTACTATTGCTAGGTTTTAATGTCCGTCTGGTTTGTTTAATCTCTCTAACCCTTACTACACAACTCATTTTGGCTAAGTACTAAAGGTTTTCTCTGACATATGCTTCGTTTACCAAACTCAGTTCAGCATGTGCTGCTCAATTATTCCTGTGCTCATATCTCACAGATCCAGCAGACATCACAAGTCACATCACAGGAACAGTGATGCCAGCAACCTCATCTACCCCAAACTGTTGCAACAATATCAAACAGTGGTGGTAGGTGGGGTCTGGAACTGTCAAACAGCTGTCCAAAAAGCTGACTTCATCTCACGGCATCGACTTCCTGGCACTGACTGAGACATGGATCACCACCGAGAACTCGGCTACACCAGCAGCTTTATCCTCCGACTACACCTTCTCTCATACACCAAGAGGATCTGGTAGGGATGGAGGCACAGGTTTGCTCTTGAACAGGAATTAGCACTTTACACTCCTGTTAACCTTTCTCATCTTAACATTTTATCCTTTGAATTTCATGCTGTTACTGTTACCTTGCCAATAACCCTTCATATTATTGTTGTCTATAGGCCACCTGGCTCATTGGAAGAGTTCATAGAAGAGCTGAATATTCTTCTGAGATTCTTTCCTTCAGATGGAACTCCTCTGACTCTTCTTGGTGACTTTAATCTTCCTACAGACAAACTTCAGTCGTCCTGTCTTCTTCCTCTTCTTTCATCTTTTGACCTTCTCTTTAACCACACCCCTCCAACACATAAAGGAGGCAATCTTCTGGACCTGGTCTTCAGCCGTCCATCTTCTGCTCTTGACCTCACCCTCACCCCACTTGACCTCTCCGACCATCACTTTGTGTCTTTCTCTCTCTATCTCCCAACGCTTTCTACTTCCAACCACACTTACACTCTCACAACACACCCTAATCTTCACTCTCTCTTCCTCCTCACATCCTCCTCTAACATCTTAACTTCATTACCTAACCCTGACATGCTTGCTACCCTTGCACCCAACTCTGCTACTAATACTTTACTCTCTTCTCTTTCAACATCTCTTGATCAGCTCTGTCCTCTCTCTCTCAAACGAGGAAAACCTTCTCACCCTGCTCCTTGGCTTTCAGATGCATTGTGTGGCAAGAGAAGAGAATTAAGGGCAGCTGAGAGAAAGTGGAGGAAATCTAAGCTCAGTGTTGATCTCCACTCCTACCACGCTCTACTGTCCAGGATCTCATCCAATGTGACTGCTGCAAAAACATCTTTTTACAAAGCCAAGCTTGAACAATCTGCTACTGAACCACGTAAGCTTTTCTTACATTCTTTCAGAATTTTTTTTTTTTTTTTAATCAATCCTTTTCTCTGACTGACACACTTTCAACTGACCCTCAACCCACCAACACACTCACCAGCTTCTGACCACCGGTGAGATTGCACAGCTTCTCTCATTCAGCAATTCCACTACATGCACACTTGACCCTATACCATTTACCATCCTCAAATGACAATGGTCAGGCTGGCAGACTGTCAAGGGGGTCTTCACAACAAAGGACTTTTCCAGATGTGTACCCCCCACCCCACAAGTGGTTGCCACGAACACATCTCCAAAGGTTTATACACCTATGTCACACAGTTTGGTCAATCAGACACAAAATATTTAAATATGTTAATGTTAAGAGGTGTGTTCTTAGTAAAACAGTATATATAGTTGGCGTACAATGCTTTGTTGCAAAAGTTATTCAATACAACAAGATACCAGTTTGGAAGCAGCAATGGACTCCAGCATTCTTGGTGAGTATGTAGCTGGTACAGACTTCTACCTAAATTCTGTTGTAAGAATTTCTGTGTTATAATGTTTCTTCTTGCTTAACAGAGTTTTTGTTGTCTAGGTTCATCTGAGCTTGAAATAATCCGTGCCATTAGAAGTATTGAAGGTTTATCACAACTGTTTGAGGGTATGTTTTCTGTATTTGTATTATTTTAATTGTTGTTGATGTTTAGTTGTTATTCATCATAATATTTCACACATTTCTACAGAAACAACGGACACATCAAGTTATGTGCATCCACTTGGTGAGTTATAGTTTATGCTATAATTTGATTGTTTGCATGTTAATGTGTAATACTAATCATATGTCTTCTGTAGTAGGCCTGACACATTTGGTCGAAGCTACGAATCTCCTAACGCCACCAGGGTTCGCCACAGTAATTGACGCACCCACGTTGGTTGGGCCGCGGGACACTGTGAGCAGTAACCACGGACACACGCCGACCACCTTCAACCCGTTTTTGACAAGCAGTCCTGGGGAGTCACAGAGGATTCGAAGCCCCTAACGGGTCATCAGCGAATCAGCACTGCAAGGAAAGTGTGTTTGTTTCGGCATTGTTGATGCACATGCTCAGCATTCATGCAGAAAACGTCTTAGGTTGGAAGATAAACCAGCTGGTAAGAAAATACAAATGAAATACTATTCACAGTATTTGTAACATAACGGTTGTGTGTAAAGTACATTAATACATAAAAACTGTTTGCAGATTTGAACGATGATGCTCTGTTGGTGTACGGACCTTGTGTTGACACTGACCAGGACAACATTGAATGGACTGACAGACTATTGAAAACTTGGAACGACAACAGTTTTATGGCTAAGGATTTTGATACAACTGTCTACCGAGGACGAATTAAAATCCAATCAAGCGCACGAACTTCAACACCAGGTTAGCGTTATCTGTTCTAAGGAGTCTGATGAGTCGAGTCAACTGTGACAGAAGGAGTCTAAAATTGCTATTGAACAACGTAGACAAGCCGCTCTAAAGCGGCTAAATTTCTAATTTAGTTAATGTAATTCAAGAATTGCGCAAGTGTCAAGTTAATACGCAATTAACTATTTCTAAATTATTTAAAGAAAATCTAAAATTGTGCAAGGAACAGGCTGTACACAATAGTAATGTATATAATACGTTATATAATTTAAACAGGTTTTTACAGGTAAAAGTGTCATCATTGATCTTCATAGCTGGGCCATTAGGTTCTAGATCATTATTGTTGTTATCATTGTTTTTGTTGTTGATGTTTAAGGTGTTTTAACTGTTGTTGTTTAAAGGTTTTAAATAAATCAGCTCATCAGTACAAGCTCAAACATTTTACGTATTAGTGTTATTTAGGTATAAACAAAATGGCATCTAAAAGAAAGCTTTATGCAAAATAATGCACAAAACAGAGCAAATATTAAATGGTAGTAACGTGCCTGGTTTTTAAAAAAACTACATTGGATACATGGTTAACAAACAGAAGTCAAACATCACAAGAAATATCAACAAAACGCTGTAGATTAGATAGATGGTAGTTGCGAGCAAACGATAGATTTAACATGTAATGACCCTTTTTTGAAACTTTCCGACATCTGTCTTCTCTGTTCTAGCACCCAAGTGGTGGAATGAACTTCCTCTGTCTGTCCAAACATCTGAGTCTCTTGCTGTCTTTAAAAAATGATTAAAAACCTTCATCACCTCTTTACTAAACACTTAAGCTGACGTACTTATTTACTAACATTTTTTTTCCATTTATAAAAAAAAAAAAAAAAAAAAAAAACTTGGTTCTAACAGGTTTCAGCAGATCTGTGTTCTTTGACTGTTGTTTACTAAAACTTGAAATGAAATGTTCACTATAGAAGCACTTCTGTTAGTCGCTCTGGATAAGAGCGTCTGCTAAATGCTGAAAATGTAAATCTGACTCACGACAAGCGAGCAGATTGTCTAAACGACGAGTATGAGATGCTATAGCTGCACTAGAAAGTAATTTGCAAAATAACACTTAACACAAACACAAAACAGACAGGCGGCGGTGTGTCGACACATAGATCCAACACTTGATCCAGCAGCTCCTAACTTTGGTTTATCTGATGGTGACATAGCCAAGTTAGTGAGAGATGGTGCTATTGTAGATGATTATACGTAGTATCTAGGAGTAGGTTTAACAGTGTTGTGCTACACAGATCATTGAATTTACGTGATGCACCATCCACAGACATGAACTCATACATATCCTATGTACACAATACCCTATCAGAAATGGTGGTGTTCTCCAGGGTGTTGGCTGGTGATGGTGGTGTTATTGACATCACCCTAAGAGGTGGTAGTTTCACATCTAATGTTAATACTGTGTTGTCTTCAATCTTTTTTTTTTTGCAGTTTTGCAATCTGCATTTATCTTTTTCTGAGCCCACATGCTCCACATAACACATTAGAAACTAAAGCTGAACGCTGGCTACACACACGACCATAGAGTCGGGTTTTATGATCCTGGTCGTTTTGAATACAAGTTTGGTGTTAAAATAGTCGTTTTCCACAAGAGTAGTTCAGGTCATTTAGAGATGTTGTGTTTCTGTACCTCCATGATGGCCATTATTACTTGGTAAAAAGTGTGAAAGCATTCATGGGTGTGTCATATGTTTGTGGGTTTTGTTATAAGGGTCACACCAATGCCAGAGATCACAGCTGTAAATACAGATGTGTTGTGTCACAAGTACCCCAGACTTGTTAAATATTGTGATGTTCTGTAGTCCTACTACTGTTATGATCAGCATAAGAAACAGAAACAACAGCCTACAGGTGTAATGGCGTCCTCATGTAATCTAACCAAGTATTGTAAAAAATGTGGACGTTGTTATCATGTTAGTTTAATAAAGCCAAAACCCCACAGGTGTGTCACTGTGGTGAGGATTTAATATCAGACACACCGCATGAATGTTACGTACAGCCAATCCAAGCCAAGAACCCAGCAAATCGTACATAATTTTTTACTTTGAGACACGATTTGAAGATGTAAAGCACGAAGCTAATTTTGTCTGCGCTGTTACATTTGATGGTCTTTTAAGAGTTCATCTAAACTCAAGTCCTCTCAGTTTTAGAGCTTCTGTTGTTAATATGATCTGAATATTCTGTATCTTCTACACTTTGGTTAAAAGCAGCAACAAAGCTGAAGTATCATGAAGTGATTTAAAAACATGATCTTGGATGATCTGAAATCCATGACTGATGCTCTGCACGACCCACTCCACCCATTATTGAGTACCATTAATTTGGTCCTGAACTAAATCCTACAGCATCTGGAGCTCTCACATGTACAACTGTATTCTGTATGTGGACTTCAGCTTTGCTCTCTACACCGTCATCCCTGAACGACTCTCAGATAAACTGATAGATAGATAGATACAGTTGTGTTCAAAATAATAGTAGTCCAACATCACTAACCAGATCAATCACTGTTTTTGGTAGAAATGATATTTATACATGGCAAAAAATTTACTATTAGGTGTAGTAGAGTAATAAAAAAACCAACAGACCCAACCATCATGACATGCATGCTGCTGATTCTGTGTAATTGAATAAGTAACTAAAAGGGGTGTGTTCAAAATAATAGCAGTGTGAAGTTCAATTAGTGAGGTCATTCATTCTGTGAAAAAATGGGTGTCAAACAGGTGGCCCTTATTAAAGTATAAAAGCAGCAGATGTTGTACATGCTGGTTATAGTGCATGTCTCTCTAAAAAACAGAGTAAAATGGGTCGTTCCAGACATTGTTCAGAAGAACAGCTTACTTTGATTCAAAAGTTGACTGGAGAGAAAAAAACATATAAAGAAGTGCAGAAAATTATAGGCTGCTCAGCTAAAACAATTTCAAATGCTTTAAAATGGCAACCAAAACCAGAAAGATGTGGAAGAAAACGGAAAACTACCATTCGAATGGATCGAAGAATAGCCAAAATGGCAAAGACTCAGCCAATGATCAGCTCCAGGGAGATCAAAGAAGGTCTAAAGTTACCTGTGAGTACTGTGAAAGTTAGAAGACGCCTATGTGAAGCCAAGCTATCGGCAAGAAGCCCCCGCAAAGTCCCATTGTTGCAAAAACGACATGTGCTGAAGAGGTTACAATTTGCCAAAGAACGCATTGACTGGCCTAAAGAGAAATGGCACAACATTTTGTGGACTGATGAAAGCAAGATTGTTCGTTTTGGGTCTAGGGCCCGCAGACAGTTTGTCAGATGACCCCCGAGCACTGAATTCAAGCCACAGTACACTGTGAAGACAATGAAGCATGGTGGCGCAAGCATCATGATATGGGGATGTTTCTCATACTATGGTGTCGGGTCTATTTATCGCACACCAGGGATCATGGATCAGTTTGAATACATCAGAATACTTGAAGAGGTCATGTTGCCTCATGCCGAAGAGGAAATGCCCTTGAAATGGATGTTTCAACAAGACAATGACCCCAAACACACCAGTAAGCGTTCAACATCTTGGTTCCAGACCAACAAGATTAACGTTATGGAGTGGCCAGCCCAATCTCTGGACCTTAATCCAATAGAAAACTTGTGGGGTGACATCAAAAATGCTGTTTCTGAGGCCAACCAAGAAATGCAGAGGAACTGTGGGATGTTGTCCAATCGTCCTGGGCTGGAATACCTGTTCACAGGTGCCAGAAGTTGGTTGACTCCATAAAACACATATGTGAAGCAATTCTCAGAAACAGTGCTTATACAACTAAATATTAGTTTAGTGATTTACAGGAAAGCTAAATATTGAAGCATTTTTCAGTTTACACAGTAAATGTTTGAGTTTGTAAAAAAAAATGCAGACTGCTATTTTTTTGAACAGCCTAATATTCCCTTTTCTTCTCTTTCTGTAAAGTAATAACAAATTTGATCAATTTTAATTCATGTTTTGATTTGGAAAAGAATGTGCAGTGTTCTCAATGCATTTGTGTGTATGAAAATAAAAGCTATTATAAGAATTCTGAGCTTTATTCACTTTTTTAAACACACTGCTATTATTTTGAACACAACTGTAGGTAGATGGATAGATAGATAGATAGATTAGATAGATTAGATAGATAGATAGATAGATAGATAGATAGATAGATAGATAGATAGATAGATAGATAGATAGATAGATAGATACTTTATTGATCCCGAAGGAAATTAAAGTCCCAGTAGCATAGTACAACAAATAATTAACAGTACAAAACAAAACAAAAGCAAACAGAAAAGAAAAAATAGAACCGAGTCTTTCTTGTGATTAACATAAAATGAATAACTGGTAACTGTAATGATGCATGAGGTATATTGCTAGTGTAAAAATTGAATAGTAATTCAATTATTAAATAGTAAAGTGACGTGACAATATTGCACAGTGAGGCCAATATAGCCATATATATACATTCACATATACACCCATATGTACATACATATTCACACATGCAAATACATACACACATACCACTACACCAGCTCGTCTAATCAGTTTGTCCAGTCTTGCTTCATCTTTCTTTTTAATGCTGCCACCCCAGCACAGCACCTCCTAAATGCAGCTCAATGTGTCTCCATCTGTCCACCAATAGATTATTAACATCATAAGGGACTAAATGAGCAAGTAAATGTGTCTGTGATCTACACCAGCTTTACACCACTGTGACCCTGATCAGGATGAAGTGGTTGTTGTTATGTTAATAATAATAAAGCTTGTATTTAGGAGAAGTAGTGAGTGAGTGAGGTGTTTCCTGTACAGAGTGAATGATTGTACTGTATCACATCCTCCCCCTCAGCACCTGCAGTCGGTCCCAGCTGCAGCAGTGCAGTTACTGTACACTTCCACTCACCCAGGTTTTTGTACCACCATATAACACTGTGTGAAGATCCAGCTACCACTGATCTCATGTTCACTCTGACAGTAATAATCTCCTGCATCTCCAGTCTCAATTCTACTGATGGTCAGAGTGAAGTCAGATCCAGATCCACTGCCACTGAAACGATCTGGAATACCTGATAGTAACTTCTTTGCATATTTAATCAAGAGTTTAGGAGCTTCTCCAGGTTTCTGCTGATACCAGTGTAAATAATCATTTCCATGACTATCTTGGTAAACATTAGAACTGGTTTTACAGTTTATGGTGACTGAAGCTCCTGGATCAACATGTTTTACTGCAGGACTCTGAGTCACAGTCACCTGACCTCTGGATCCTGAAAACAATAAGAAGAATAAAGACGTTCACTACATGAAGAACCATGTGGAGTTTGAAGTTTATCTAGTGGATCTTCTCCACATGGCAGAGCCTCCTCACCAGTAGAACATAAAGCATTGTGTTACCTTGAGTGCAGAGAGCCAGTGTGCAGATGAAGATGGAGATGAAGGTCATGGTTGATGTGGGTGAAGATGCTGGTCAGCAGCTCTCAGTCATGAAGTGTTAAACTCACAGAGCTTTAAACACTGACAGAGCACTGAAGCATGTAGTGTGTGTGTGTGTGTGTGTGTGTGTGTGTGTGTGTGTGTGTGTGTGTGTGTGTGTGTGTGTAGAATCACTGTAGTGGAACAGTGTGAATGTGTCACTCAGAGATGCAATACTGCCACCTTATGGCGAAAGAACAATCAGCTGCTACATATGGAAGTATCTCCTGTACTGTCTCTTATTCTCCCTTTATTTACTATAGTAATTGTGGCCTGCACTCATGTACTCAGTATTTAGGAGGGGTGTCCACATAATTTAAAATACTCCATATGATCTAAATAAAGACAGATGATAGTTTTATATAAAAGTTGTAATAAATGATCGGAAAGAGTTACAAGGTTTAGCTGAACTGAGCTGGAACTGAGATGCTGGTCTGTGGAACAAACAGACCATTTTAACCATCAACAGCAGAAACTGGAACCAGTCAGTATTTCATCTTAAATATTCTGTAGAATCCTCATGATCATCTGATCATCAGCTCTCATTTTATATTGGTGAGAACTGGTTATGTTTAAAACCACATCAAATGATGATCAGCTTTTATTTTCAGAGTACAGAGAGTGTAGATGAAGATCCTCCTCCTCCTCCTCATATCCACTATTAGGTGAATCTATCATATGTTCACATTGTAGGTATACTGTTACTGACTGTAGCTCATCTGTAATTCTGCACAGTGTTACGTGTTCAGTGATTTATGGTGATTTATGGTTTCAGTGATTTTAAGCTTTGTGGCAACAGTTTAGGGAAGGCTCCTTCCTGTTTGAGCATGACTATGTTCCTGTGCACAAAGCAAGGTCCATAAAGACGTGATATGACAAGAAACTCTAGTGTCCTGATCTAAACCCTATTGAACACCTTTGGACTGAATTGAAACATCAATTGTGAGGCAGGTTTTCATGTCCAGTATCAGAACCTGACGTCTTGTGGAAAACTTTCCAGATGAGTGAAGGCTGTTAGAACTGCAAGGATAGGGGGAGGGTTTTTATGGAAATATGGATTTAGACTGGGATGTCCAACAAGCACATGGTCATGTGTCCACATACTTTTGGCCCTATAGTGTATTTTATATTCACTTTAAATCACATCTATCTGAATGTACAGAACATGTCATGATGGTTTCATTCATATCATCTCTTCTAGCACTGCAGCTTCATCTCAAACCTTCATTCTACTAGTGAGATGTTCCATGTGCTGATGAGAATCCCTGTTCCACAGTGAGGAGAACACCACAAAGAGAGGAACATGCTCAGTACTGTAGTGCTTTGTAGATGATGATGTTCAGTGGAGTGCAGCTTTAGCAGCTCTGCAGATGTTCTCAGATCAGTGTGTGTTTCAGAGAACTTCCTCTACAGCTGAGGGAGGTTTTTGTACCAGTAAATAACACTGTATGATGGGAAAGCTGGCATCCTGCTGACAGTAATAATCTCCTGCATCTTCAGCCTGGACTCCAGTGATTGTTAGAGAATATTCTGCACCAGATCCACTTCCACTAAAACGTCCAGGAATGCCAGACTGACGAGTACTTGCATCATAGATCAGAAGTTTAGGAGCTTCTCCAGGTATCTGCAGGTACCACTGAAGGTTGTTGCCAATGTTCTGACTGGCTCTGCAGTTGATGCTAACAGTTTGTCCTGGAGAAACTGAGTGAGATCCTGGAGTCTGAGTCATGATGATTTCTCCAAACGACTCTAAAGAGAAGAAGAGAGAAAAGTTGAAGGTGATAAAGAGACGGTGATGGTGAGCGCTGATGTTGGAGGACTGATATGAAGATAGTAAATAAACAGTTAATCTCACGTTGAGTGAGGAGGCCGAGTGTATTCAGCAGTAGAATCAGAACCTTCATCATTGTGCTGCGTCTCAGTGACTCTGAAAGTCCTGAACCCAGTCTGATCAGAACTACAGCTCTTATAGTGTGTGTGTGTGTGTGTGTGTGTGTGTGTGTGTGTGTGTGTGTGTGTGTGTGTGTGGAATCACTGGAGTGGAACAGAGGTTTTTGTACGACGGCTTCATTGGAATGTATCACTGTGCTACACTTTTGGTGGAGGAACCAAACTCATTGTAAAAAGTAAGTAGTTTTATTTCTTCTATATTAAAACATTTTAATTATTAATAACAATAAATATACAGTAACTAATATTTAGTAATTGTGTATGTTTATTGACGGCTGAATAATAAAGATTAAATAAATGTGCAGGTGTTTTTGATGGTAAATATAAAGCTGGTCTCTGTGTGTTTGTGCTAAACAATGAATATTTCTGTAATTAGTTAGTCATGTGAAAAAGTTAAGACACCCCATGAGAACTTTTGTCTTTTTGAACATATTTAAACATATGAACATTTGATCTTCATGTAAACAGTACTAAGAGATTGAGGATATATAACTAAACAAAAATGTAAAAAATTACTTTGAAACACAAGTTGTAAAATGTAATGAACAAAAATGGAAATTGATTGTGAGGAAAAAGTTAGGACACCTTTTTTCTAATAGCTGTTAATTTCCCCCTTTATCTGAAATAACCGCACTTAGACGTTTCCTATAACCATCTACCATCTGACATCGACTGGGAGAAAGTTTTTCTCTCTCCTCCATGCAGAATTTCTTCAGCTGTGTGAGGTTTGAGGGGTTTCTTGCATGTACAGCCTGTTTTAAAATCACCCCACAGCATCTCAATAGGATTAAGATCCGGGCTTTAACTTGGCCATTCCAGAACTCCCCATTTCTCTCTTTTGATTCATTCCTTGGTGAATTTACTGGAATGTTTTGGGTCATTGTCATGTTGCATGGTCCACCTCCGCTTCAGCTTCAGTTTTTGGACAGATGGTCTTACATTTTCCTGAAGCACCCTCTGATACAGTAAAGAATTCATCATGGGTTATATAATGGAGAGCTTGACAGACCCTGCTGCTGCAGAGTTGTTAAATGTTCACCACTTGTAATTATTTTCTAATTGTTTTGAGATATTTTTAAATCCCTTCCCAGACTCAAATGCATCTTCAGCCTTCTTTCTGAAGGCCTCAGAAAGCTCTTTAGATCTCACTATGGTGATACCACTCACTTTAGCAATCCAGAGCAAACCAAACTAATGTCTGAGCTTCAAATAAAACTCCAGTGTTCTCTAACAATGGTCTAATCATCACAGCTGATGTGGTGACCTGATTCTAATTTTTGACATTTAAGTAGTAATAAATGTGGGGATGTCCTAACTTTTTTTCTCACAAATTTCCATGTTTGTACATTATATTTTAGAGTTTGTGTTTAAAATTATTTTTTCAGTTTTATTTGTTTAATGATATAATCTCCATCTCTTAGATATTTGAGCTTAATTTGAACAGTACTATTTGGGGTGTCCTAACTTTTTCACATGACTGTACATCTGGATGTACTGCAGTCAGTTGTGTTGAATGCTAAAGTAATAAGAGTTGATATTGAATATGTGCTAACAGAAGCTTGCAGATGTTTCTACTGAACTGCAGTGATGTGAGAACAGTGTGCAGCAGCACTGCATTGATGATTGAACACAGATGAAGGTTTCCAGTCTGGATGCTTAATAAGCAGTAAGGAGGAAATGATGTGGAAACGTTTCTAAATGGGACTTTTTGTTCTGTTTCTCCTGTACAGCCGGTCCCACGGTGAAGCCGTCCGTGTCTCTGCTCCCTCCCTCCTCTCTGTAGCTGTCTGAGGGATCGGCCTCGCTGCTCTGCCTGCTGTCTGGTTACTCTCCACAGGGGGCGCTGGTGAGCTGGACGGTGGACAGCACAGTGGTGCAGGACAATGTGGTGACCGGAGCAGAAGAACTAAAAGGGGGCAGTTGGAGGCGTGGCAGCACCCTGACCCTCAGCAAAGCACAGTGGGAAAAGGGGGAGGAGTTTGGCTGTATGGTCTCTCACGGTGGCGTCGATCATCCCGTCGTATTCAGAAAGAACCAGTGTGAAGGCTAGCAGCTCCCAGATAGAACTGAACATGGAGACACTTCCACATGCTTCTACAATGGAGTTTCAGTTCTACACAATGCTGCATTTCTGTCTTTCCTCTGTTCAGTGTCCTGTTGCTCTTCCTGTAGTTTTGCTGTGCTGAAATAAAGCTGGATTTTGGACATTGTCTGGTCTTTTCTTCTAGTTCATCATCATGATGAGTGTTAGGAGAGAAGATCTTTAGCTGGAGATTCAGTGCTGTGTGTTGTGCTTCAGTGAGTTTGGATGAAGGAAGTTGAACATCTGGTGAAAGTGCTGCTCTATTCTGGGAGAAAGCAGATCACTCAGCCGTCTTCATGCAAATCTCACTTTCACCCCCATGTTCTCTCACTTTAGCTTCTACTCATTATAATTAGCTGATTTTTGTTGGTTGATTTTATTTAATATAATTAGTGCTGCACCCCTCTAGAATTGTGATTTTTATATATATATATATATATATATATATATATATATAAGGCATTAGGCACAAACTTACATTATTTCTGCATGTAGTGAATGAAGAGTTTTGTGCAACCATTAAAACACCAGGCCGGAATCACATACTGAACTTGCACTGACAAACAATATATATATATTGTCAAACATAAAAGGGTTTATATGAATTTGTCTTTAATGATTTTAAAGGATTTTTCTATCAACTGTTACACTTATAACACTCATGATTGAGGCCAATGCCCATTAACACCAAGCACTTCTAAACGGTTAATAGTGTCACCTGGAACACCTTGGTCTGTGGTATAGGTCCTCAACATACCACCAACCTTCAAATACAAGGGGCCGATCTTCAATGTGCTTAATCCTAAAAGTTATTGTGCTCAAGCTAGTCACTTTTGAGTCTATCCCTAAGGTGAATACTGAGCCTGTGCCACCTTAACGGGGTGTCTAAACAGTTTGGTTCTCTAACTGCTTGTTGAGTCTCTCCTACGTGGGTTAAGGCACCCTGTAGTCACTCCTAGCTGTCCTTGCAATCATGAAAACAGGTGTCACAGAAGACCGAGCCTATTACTTGCAGAGTTACTTCTAGAGTGATATAGCTGATGATCACAAATTCCCTTAGCAGAGGTTGTTCCTACAGGGAAATAGAGACGCACTGGTGGACATGACTAAATCTTTGGCACCTGAATACATGAAAACCACCCAAAACACAAACCCTGATAAACTTAAGTCATTATTGGCAAGTTACATAGCACAGTACTCGTGAAGTGGCCTTTAGGACAAAGACCTAGCCAAAATCTTAAGTGAAATGGTCATCATATTGGTCCCCCAGTCCAGAAACCGTTCCCAGAAACTAAAGCAGGTAATAAGCAAAATGCAAGGCCCATGAACAACAGCATGTAGCCCTCACCAGTAAAATAGTGGGATTGGAATGCACACTCTTCAAGACTAGTCAAGAGTTAAATGCATCCAAGAAAAGGAATGCAGAACTTGAATGTGAGATAACCATGGCTAGAGGAAAGAACCAGGAACTAGGACAAGAAGTTGCTAGAGCTGATGTACTGCTCTAACAGGCCCAGTCTAAAATAGAACACCTGAAAAACAACAGGCCGGTCTAGACAGGGAATTGGTGGAAACTAAAGCAGAGTTAGTCACACACCCGGCACAAAGTATCCCATCAAAGCTCTGGTAGAGCTCACTTAATGTGGGACAAAGGTGACCAACGATTGGGAAGATGTTCCAGCCGGAATCAGGAACCAACTCCTAAAGGTTTTCATAAGGACACTGTTTAGTGCTCCCTCCTGTCTCCAGTCCATCCTGAGCCTCTCCATGCCACCCGGGTCAACAGGGCTTCTCCAAACCAGGTTAGGAAAGCTTCTTTTTAAAGAAACAACCCAGCACCCAGTCTCTACCACACCCAGGGTTCCACCAATCATGACTTAGACAAAATAGACATGACAGATGTCTGACAGACATGACAGACAGTATCAAAGGCTGTCTGGTGTGATGCCAATTCCAACCCTCAAATCCAACCTGCTACAAGGGAAGTCGCTTCCCCAGCGTCCAACTTGCAACTCGAATTGGATCGTCCACTCACTAAGTCAACCAAAGGTAATAAGTACTTCCTCACCAAGACCTGCATGTTCACAAAATAGATAGAATGCCCACTGGCACTGCCCAAACCACAGCCTACTTACTGATGAATCACATTTTTTCTCGATTTGGCCGATCCAGTGTTGATTCTGACAGAGAACATGGCCGATGTCAGTTGCTTCAACAACAGGCACAGCTACAAAACATGTACAATGACAAACTGTATGAGGCATGGTTGTTGTGCTTAACATAACCATACAAACCGTAAACTTACTTCTTTCTGTGCTTTAGGTAGATCATGCACATACTCAACTCCTGAATATGTTAATGTATGATATGTTGTGAGAAATTCAATCCTCTATAGATAACCTGGCCATGGGTAGGATTCCCACCTATTTGGTACCCCTATTCTTGGTACAAGATATTCTCTCTGCAGAAAGTTATTACCTATTTGCAAGCGCACCTAGCCTATATCTTGGATAGTGCTGTACCTCTCTATGTCAAAGATCGTAAATTGGCATTTATTACTAACCTACCGTAGTCTCTGTCAAAAACATTTACTGGTTAAAGGATGTGGTTAATGTTGGGTTTTGGCAAGGTGAGACTCATATAAAGGTTCAGACTCCACCAATCAAGACAATAACTCAGGACTGTATTTAGCCCCAAAAGTACGAATGTGCACCTTGACCAATGAGATTTATTATCTCTGTCCCAGCAAACCATTCATCTGTGATAGCACAAACGGCATCTGTGGCCTTAAGCCCATGGTAGATGACGCCTGCTGAACAACCACTGTGACACCCCAACATCAAGTAGTGGCCACTCAAGCCAAATTAGTCGGAAGATGCTGATTGGTCAATACCCCAGCCAAGGATGCTCTTTTTGCATACGACCAGCATGAGACTGCGGACCTAGCAATGCCATCCTGCACATCAGGTTTTAGAGGGTATAAGGCTAAATCTTCAAGCGAACTCGAAATAAAGGATTTCTTTGCCAAGCACTCTTTGGAATTGGAGTCGGCCCATATTACGTATGTCCAGATTGAGGGAACACAGGCCATAGAAGTGACCCCTATTAAAAATGTTTTTTTCAGTCTGCTACTCCCGTTTACTGTTATTATTGGACTATTAGGATTCATTGATGCTACCTGTGGCTCCTCTGATAATTCATGTCGGACTGACAATACTAACATCCCTCGTCTACTCTATACCTCCGCTGACCAGCACAGCCTGAGAGCTTTCTATCATCTTGACTCAGCAACCTACAACCTTTGTCGTATTTCAGGCATTAGTCGGCATCCTCGCTATGTTCGTCGTGGTCGCAGGAGTAGGCAAACTGCTCCTCATCATTCTTATTCCATGTTTACTCCTCTAGCATCAGCTACAGCCCTTCCCGTCATCTGGACTACTGATCACCGTCCAAGGAAGCGTTCAAACTGGTTTCCTCGCTGTGTTGACCCTGGTGTTCTACTTGCGATTCCTCGTATTTATGTCCCATCTGTGCTGCCTCAGTCCTCTCAGCCCACCCTAACTCGTAATTGCTTGCTCACTATAGCATCATTTAACTGTCACTCGCTCACCGATAAAGCTGTAATACTCAACGATCGCATTACGCACTTTAATGTTGTCTGTAACTGTCTAGAGGTCTCCTCTTTTGAGTACATGGTGGTAAAGATCCTTTGCCCTAGACCCACCCTCCTCGTTCTTATCTACCGTCCACCCAAAAACTCATGTCAGAGTTGTCGGAATTTCTGATGTTGTCAGTTCCTTATCTTCCTCTGTAGTTCTGCTGGGTGATTTTACCATTCACCTGGGCTCCAACACCTCCAACACTGCTGAACTCTTGTCACTATTAAACTGTTTTGATTTACAACAGCACGTTACCTTTCCTATCAACAAACATGGACACATTCTGGACCTCATCTGCTCTACCATTGATACTATTAGTAATGTTATTGGCCATTCTATTGGTGTTTCTGATCACCTGTTTATAACCTCTTGTCTCTCGCTACCTGCTCTTTCTTCATCCTCCAAGATCGTACTCACTTACCGGAGTCTCTCCACTGTTAACCCTTTGTCCTTCTCTAATACTCTACAATCCTCCAAGTTCTTTTCTATTACTTCACAACTCTCTCTTGATGATGCTGTTACACTATACAACCTGTCACTCACTAATACAATTAAGATCCTTGCGCCTTTCAAAAATAAGTCTGTCCCTATTTGACCCTACCCCTACTGCTCTTCTCAAACTCTTTTCTTCTACTTTATTTGTTCCTATCATGCACATTGTTAACTTCTCGCTTTGCTCTGGCTCGGTCCCTGGTGACTTGAAACTAGCTGCTGTCACCCCTGTCATTAAGAAGCCTGTTCGTGATTGGTCCATACTCAGTAATTCTAGGCCCATCTCTAACCTTGCTTTTCTCTCTAAAGTTCTTGAAAGAGTAGTAGCTTCCCAACTACTTGACTATTTGAACTCAGATAACCTATTTGATAACTTCCAGTGTGGTTTCCATTCTCAACATAGTACTGAGACTGCCCTTATCCATGTTTTAAACATGTTTTAAAGAAATGTGGGCAAGATTATCACGTTAGCCCCACTGAGGGGTTTATTAAGCTCTGTTTCAATAGGTCAAAGGAATGACTGACAGGAAAAATCGTAAGGTGAAGAGGTAAAAAGGTGGAGCCAAGATGGGTCTATACATACTGGTACCCAAATCAAAAATGAGTTTTAATATGGATATGTTTTAACTGACCTTACAGGCAATGTGGAAAATAGTGGTTAGAAAACAAGAGAAAGATGGTTCCTGTAACAATCAACTGTTTGAAGCCTGTTCGGTGTGGAAGAGAGCACATGTCATAACACCCTATAGACTGTGTCTTTATTAAAGCATGTTGAACTCCTTCTTAGTTCATAAACAAAGTCATCTATTAAGATTAAAATGACAAGGACTTACAGTGTATCACAAAAGTGAGTACACCCCTCACATTTATGCAAATATTTTATTATATCTTTTCATGGGACAACACTATAGAAATAAAACTTGGATATAACTTAGAGTAGTCAGTGTACAGCTTGTATAGCAGTGTAGATTTACTGTCTTCTGAAAATAACTCAACACACAGCCATTAATGTCTAAATAGCTGCAACATAAGTGAGTACACCCCACAGTGAACATGTCCAAATTGTGCCCAAAGTGTCAATATTTTGTGTGACCACCATTATTATCCAGCACTGCCTTAACCCTCCTGGGCATGGAATTCACCAGAGCTGCACAGGTTGCAACTGGAATCCTCTTCCACTCCTCCATGATGACATCACGGAGCTGGTGGATGTTAGACACCTTGAACTCCTCCACCTTCCACTTGAGGATGCGCCACAGGTGCTCAATTGGGTTTAGTCCATCACCTTTACCTTCAGCTTCCTCAGCAAGGCAGTTGTCATCTTGGAGGTTGTGTTTGGGGTCGTTATCCTGTTGGAAAACTGCCATGAGGCCCAGTTTTCGAAGGGAGGGGATCATGCTCTGTTTCAGAATGTCACAGTACATGTTGGAATTCATGTTTCCCTCAATGAACTGCAGCTCCCCAGTGCCAGCAACACCCATGCAGCCCAAGACCATGATGCTACCACCACCATGCTTGACTGTAGGCAAGATACAGTTGTCTTGGTACTTCTCACCAGGGCGCCGCCACACATGCTGGACACCATCTGAGCCAAACAAGTTTATCTTGGTCTCGTCAGACCACAGGGCATTCCAGTAATCCATGTTCTTGGACTGCTTGTTTTCAGCAAACTGTTTGCTGGCTTTCTTGTGCATCAGCTTCCTTCTGGGATGACGACCATGCAGACTGAGTTGATGCAGTGTGAGGTGTATGGTCTGAGCACTGACAGGCTGACCTCCCACGTCTTCAACCTCTGCAGCAATGCTGGCAGCACTCATGTGTCTATTTTTTAAAGCCAACCTCTGGATATGACGCCGAACACGTGGACTCAACTTCTTTGGTCGACCCTGGCGAAGCCTGTTCCGAGTGGAACCTGTCCTGGAAAACCGCTGTATGACCTTGGCCACCATGCTGTAGCTCAGTTTCAGGTGTTAGCAATCTTCTTATAGCCCAGGCCATCTTTGTGGAGAGCAACAATTCTATTTCTCACATCCTCAGAGAGTTCTTTGCCACGAGGTGCCATGTTGAATATCCAGTGGCCAGTATGAGAGAATTGAACCCAAAACAACAATTTTAACAGCCCTGCTCCCCATTTACACCTGGGACCTTGACACATGACACCAGGGAGGGACAACGACACATTTGGGTACAATTTGGACATGTTCACTGTGGGGTGTACTCACTTATGTTGCAGCTATTTATACATTAATGGCTGTGTGTTGAGTTATTTTCAGAAGACAGTAAATCTACACTGCTATACAAGCTGTACACTGACTACTCTAAGTTATATCCAAGTTTCATGTCTATAGTGTTGTCCCATGAAAAGATATAATGAAATATTTGCAGAAATGTAAGGGGTGTACTCACTTTTGTGATACACTGTACATAATGCCATAACCAAACAAGTCATCACAAGTTTTGTATAATCTATAACCAAAGTGAAAGAAGTATTAGCAACAATCATATATACAGTGCGATCAGAAAGTATTCACACTCCTTCGAAATCTGATTTGAGAATAGTTTTCTTTTTAAAAAATCTACACAAATAGCCCATAATGACAAAGTGAAAACATGTTTTCAGACATTTTTTAAAAATCTTAACATTTAAACATAATAGGTACATAAGTATTCACACCCTTTGCTATGACACCGAAAATTGAGCTCAGGTGCATCCAGTTTACACTGATCATCCTTGAGATGCTTCTACAACTTGATTGGAGACCACCTGTGGTAAATTCATTTGATTGAACATAATTTGGAATGGCACACACTTGTCTATAAAAGGTCCCACAGTTGACAGTGCATATCAGAGCAGAAACCAAGCAATGAAGTCAAAGGAATTATCTTTAGACCTCCGAGACCGGATTGTGTCAAGACACAAATCTGGGAAAGGATACAAAAAAACTTCAGCAGCATTGAAGGTCCCGAAAAGCACTGTGGTCTCCATTATTCGTAAATGGAAGAAGTTTGGAACCACCAGAACCCTCTCTAGATCTGGTCGCCCAACCAAACTGAGTAATCGGGGAAGAAGGGCCTTGGTCAGAGAGGTGACCAAGAACTCAATGGTCACTAAGGCAGAGCTCCAGTGTTCCCTTGTGGAGATAGGACAACCATCCAGTAGGTCAATCATTGCTAACACACTCCACCAATCAGGCCTTTATGGTAGAGTGGCCAGATGGAAGCCACTCCTCACTAAATGGCACATGGCAGCACGCTTAAGGATTCTCAGACCAGAGGAATCAAAATTCTCTGGTCTGATGAAACCAAAATAGAACTTTTTGGCCTGAACTACCAGCGTCATGTCTGGAGAAAAACAGGCACTGCTCATTGTCTGGCTAACACCATCCCTACTGTCAAGCATGGTGGTGGCAGCGTCATGCTGTGGGGATGTTTTTCTGCAGCAGGAACTGGGTGACTAGTCCACGTAGAGGGTAAGATGACAGCAGCCAAATAAAGAGAGATTCTTCAAGAAAACCTGCTCCAGAGTGCTCTGTAACTCAGACCAGGGCGATGATTCATCTTCCAACACGACAATGACCCAAAGCACACAGCCAAGATAACAAAGCAGTGGCTTCAGGAGCAGTCTGTGAATGTCCTCGAGTGGCCCAGCCAGAGCCCTGACTTGAATCCAATTAAACATAAAAATGGCCGTCTACAGACGCTGCCCATCTAATCTGATTAAGCTTGAGAGAATCTGCAGAGAAGAATGGGAGAAAATGCCCAAAACAGGTGTACCAAGCTTGTAGAGACATACCCAAGAACACTTGAGGCTGTGATTGCTGCCAAAGGTGCTTCAACAAAATATTAAGCCATGGGTGTGAATACTTATGTACCTATTATGTTTAAATGTTTACATTTGTAATAAATTTACAAAAAATGTCTGAAAACATGTTTTCACTTTGTCATTATAATCTACATAATTTCATGTAGATTTTTTAAAAGAAAACTAAACTCAAATCGGTTTTCAAATATGTCTGTAACGTAACAAAATGTGGAAAAAGTGAAGCGGTGTGAATACTTTCTGATGGTGCCGTAGGTACACACTGGACTCACTGTGACCCTGATCAGGATGAAATGGTTGTTATGTTAATAATAATAAAGCTTGTATTTAGGAGAAGTAGTGAGTGAGTGAGGTGTTTCCTGTACAGAGTGAATGATTGTACTGTATCACATCCTCCCCCTCAGCACCTGCAGTCGGTCCCAGCTGCAGCAGTGCAGTTACTGTACACTTCCACTCACCCAGGTTTTTGTACCACCATATAACACTGTGTGAAGACAGCACTACTACTGATCTCATGGTAACTCTGACAGTAATAATGTCCTGCATCTCCAGTCTCAATTCTACTGATGGTCAGAGTGAAGTCAGATCCAGATCCACTGCCACTGAAACGATCTGGAATACCTGATAGTAACTGCTTTGCATATTTAATCAGGAGTTTAGGAGCTTCTCCAGGTTTCTGCTGATACCAGAAAACATAATCATCTCCATCACTATCTCGATAAACATCAGAACTGGTTTTACAGTTGATGGTGACTGAAGCTCCTGGATCAACATGTTTTACTGCAGGACTCTGAGTCACAGTCACCTGACCTCTGGATCCTGAAAACAATAAGAAGAATAAAGACGTTCACTACATGAAGAACCATGTGGAGTTTGAAGTTCATCTAGTGGATCTTCTCCACATGGCAGAGCCTCCTCACCAGTAGAACAAAGCATTGTGTTACCTTGAGTGCAGAGAGCCAGTGTGCAGATGAAGATGGAGATGAAGGTCATGGTTGATGTGGGTGAAGATGCTGGTCAGCAGCTCTCAGTCATGAAGTGTTAAACTCACAGAGCTTTAAACACTGACAGAGCACTGAAGCATGTAGTGTGTGTGTGTGTGTGTGTGTGTGTGTGTGTGTGTGTGTGTGTGTGTGTGTGGAATCACTGGAGTGGAACAGAGGTTTTTGTACGACGGCTTCATTGGAATGTATCACTGTGCTACACTTTTGGTGGAGGAACCAAACTCATTGTAAAAAGTAAGTAGTTTTATTTCATCTACATCAAAAACATTTATAAATTATTAATAACAATAAATTTACAGTAACTGATATTTAGTAATTTTGTGTCTATTGACGGAATAAATGTGCAGGTGTTTTTGATGGAAAATATAAAGCTGGTCTCTGGTTGATGAAGTTTGGTGTAAACTGGTACGAGTGACTGGTGCTGATGTAAAATCCAGACGAATGCTGCTGTGTGTTTGTGCTAAACAATGAATATTTCTGTAATCAGCTACAGTCATGTGAAAATGTTAGGACACCCTATGCCCTAATAGCTGGTATTTCCCCCTTTGTCTAAAACAACCTCAATTAGACGTTTCCTATAACCATCTACCGTCTCTGACATCGACTGGAAGAAAGTTTTCTCTGCTCCTCCATGCAGAATTTCTTCAGCTGTGTGAGGTTTGAGGGGTTTCTTACATGTACAGCCCGTTTTAAATCACCCCACAGCATCTCAATAGGATTAAGATCCGGGCTTTCACTCGGCCATTCCAGAACTCTCCATTTCTTTATTTTGATTCATTCCTTGGTGGATTTACAGGAATGTTTTGGGTCGTTGTCATGTTGCTTGATCCACCTCCACTTCAGCTTCAGTTTTTGGACAGATGAACTTACATTTTCCTCAAGCACCCTCTGATACAGTGAAGAATTCATCGTGGGTTATATAATGGTGAGCTTGCCAGACCCTGCTGCTGCAAAGTTGTTAAAATGTTCACCACTTTTAATTATTTTCTAATAGGTTTGAGGTCTTTTTAAATCCTTTCCTAGACTTATATGCATCTACAACCTTTTTTCTAAAGCCCTCAGAGAGCTCTTTAGATTGGTTTGCTCTTGATTGTTGAAGTGAGTGTTATCACCATGGTGAGATCTAATGTCTGAGCTTTAAATAAAACTCCAGTGTTCTCTAACAATGTTCTAATCATTACAGCTGATGTGGTGACAATGACTCATTTTAGACATTTTAAGTAGTAATAAATGTGGGAGTGTCCTAACTTTCTCCTCACAATAATATTCATTTTTGTTCATTATATTTTACAACTTATGTTTAAAAGTATTTTTTCAGTTTTGTTTGTTTAATGATATAAGCTCCATCTCTCAGTACTGTTCAAATGAAGCTCAAATGTCCATTTGTTTACATATGTTCAAAAAGACAAAAGTCCTCATGGGGTGTCCTAACTTTTTCACATGACTGTACATCTGGTGTTGAATGCTGAAGTAATAAGAGTTGATATTGAATCTGTGCTAACAGAAGCTTGCAGATGTTTCTACTGAACTGCAGTGATGTGAGAACAGTGTGCAGCAGCACTGCATTGATGATTGAACACAGATGAAGGTTTCCAGTCTGGATGCTTAATAAGCAGTAAGGAGGAAATGATGTGGAAACGTTTCTAAATGGGACTTTTTGTTCTGTTTCTCCTGTACAGCCGGTCCCACGGTGAAGCCGTCCGTGTCTCTGCTCCCTCCCTCCTCTCTGCAGCTGTCTGAGGGATCGGCCTCGCTGCTCTGCCTGCTGTCTGGTTACTCTCCACAGGGGGCGCTGGTGAGCTGGACGGTGGACGGCACAGTGCTGCAGGACGGGGTGGTGACCGGAGCAGAAGAACTGAAAGGGGGCAGTTGGAGGCGTGGCAGCACCCTGACCCTCAGCAAAGCACAGTGGGAAAAGGGGGAGGAGTTTGGCTGTAAGGTCTCTCACGCTGGCATCGATCATCCCGTCATATTCAGAAAGAACCAGTGTGAAGGCTAGCAGCTCCCAGATAGAACTGAACATGGAGACACTTCCACATGCTTCTACAATGGAGTTTCAGTTCTACACAATGCTGCATTTCTGTCTTTCCTCTGTTCAGTGTCCTGTTGCTCTTCCTGTAGTTTTGCTGTGCTGAAATAAAGCTGGATTTTGGACATTGTCTGGTCTTTTCTTCTAGTTCATCATCATGATGAGTGTTAGGAGAGAAGATCTTTAGCTGGAGATTCAGTGCTGTGTGTTGTGCTTCAGTGAGTTTGGATGAAGGAAGTTGAACATCTGGTGAAAGTGCTGCTCTATTCTGGGAGAAAGCAGATCACTCAGCCGTCTTCATGCAAATCTCACTTTCACCCCCATGTTCTCTCACTTTAGCTTCTACTCATTATAATTAGCTGAGTTTTGTTGGTTGATTTTATTTAATATAATTAGTGCTGCACCCCTCTAGAATTGTGATTTTATATTCTGCATCCAAAGTGATTTACATTTCAAACAGGTACAAACTTGCTTTATTTCTGCATTTAGATTTAAGCGTGCCACCATTTAAGCACCAGGATGATATCACACAGTGAACATGCACCACTATACAAACTATAAATTATGGAAAATATGCAATGATTTATATATGTTTGTCTGTAAGGATTAAAAAAAAAACATATTTCAGCAACTCTTAACACTTAGCTGTGATAACCACAGGAGCTTTCTTTGAGATTCCAATTACACTGGACTGAGGCCAACGCCCACCAACACCGGGCACTTCCAAAGGGTTAATAGTGTCACCTGGTAAATGGGTTTCCAGACAAGTTGCAGTTGGGATTTCTTATGTGGAACAACTCTTTTTAAATTTGGGAATACATTCTCACTAACCCTGATACATAAAGGGAGATCAGAGTACTACCAACCATCATTGGAATCAAGTGCAGTTACTCCCATCGATATATCAAAGGCTATGTTGAGTTGGCCAAGCCACTATATGACTTTCCTTAACAGCCAACAAACAGTAAATGACCGTAAATATTTCAATCAAAACATTTGGCCACAGCTTGTGTACATGGTTGTTCCTTCCATCATTAAAAAAATCAGCTGCAGGCAGTGTAGGTGTAGTGTGGCACAATGACACCCTATGAACCTAAAATAATCAACTTGGAACCTCAATCTTCTCAATATGGTGAGATTGTGGGTAAACTAATCACACTCCAGTGTAGAAAAGGGAATTAAAACATTAGTGATTTGCACTGACTCCAACTATGTGCATAATTTGGGCTTTTTGTTTGAAGTCATGAATACATTGCCCTTCTATACCGCTAAGTGGCAAGTAAAGCTGTCAAGCATAAGGAACTTTACCAGCATATCAAACGTGTCTACTATGTGTTCACAAGCTTGGAATACTGGAAGAAAGTAAAAGAACATTCCAAAATCCCTGGGCAAGACAGGGATCTCAACAGCTATGCTGACCATTGGGCTAAAGTGAGGGCTACAAAAGGCCTCTACTGTTTGGGCTTTCACGTGGGCATGTGCAGCCTTTCCCAACCACCGGGCTCCCAATACACTTTTAGTTGCCCCAGCTTTCTCCAATGTAGGCCTAGTCAAACTTTGAAAATAAATAAATCAAAATTTTATTTCCTTTGAAATTGGATCTGGCCATTATCACACATGTTCAGATTAATGGAGCACAGGCCATAGGTGACCACTATTAACAATGTTCTCAAAGAGATAACCTCAGAGCCTCAAACGACCAGCCAACACCTACTTCATTCCTAGTCGTTCTCAGACACGATCCTAGCAACCATGGGGGAACAAGGGTATGTTTTCATTGGCACAATCACCTACCTTTACCTTAAATGCACCCAGAAGCTGCAGACAGAATTAGATAATTGCTCAGAGAGATTTGTCAAATTTGTTAGACACAAGAACCATGGGCGCAATCATCCCGTTGGCTCCACTGAAGAAGATAAAGACAACAGGAGTCCTGTACTCATAGAACTACAAGATTAGGCAACCTTAATATTACCACACTCACACCTAGGTCTAGGTTTACACCTCATACCACCACACATCATAACCAAGTCATTGAAAAGATCAAGTAAACATTCACAGCCATTTGTGGCCTCACCATCTCCTGTGGGCAGAGCATCGGACCGAGTGAAGAAGATGTAGTGGAACAGACTCCCACCCATCCTACAGACATTAGGACTCTCATTAAAATTCTTTACAGTGCCATATAAAAGTTTTATGATCTTTCGTAAGATTGGGGCTCAAGTCCCAAAAAACATTGCTAACGAAGTTAAAATTAAATAATAATAATAATAATAATAAAAAAATTAATTAAACACACATAATTAAACATTTAGCAGAAGGATTTGGCAAAATAATGTTTAATATGTAAGTTGTAATATTAGTCTTTATACACTTTTTTTTTATTTACCTAATCTATGTACAGTATATTGGCATTACTGACATTACAACACAGGATCATAGATTTAAGTCCGCTCTGATTGACCAAAGTGACAATGAGGAGATTATTACTAAAATGACTCAGTTTTACAATAGCAATACCGGTGCCAGGAAATCTACTCCAACAGCAGCTATCAGTAGTAAACCTTCCTATCAGAATACAGCCAGAAAAAAACATGTCATAGAAGAATGAAGGCCGGGTAGCTAGAAATGTTAAGTAGAGACCACCACCCTATAATCCTAATGCAACCATAGTTTGCTATTCATGTGATAAAGAGGGAAATGTTGCCAGAGAATGTAAATCTACATTAATCTCCAAAGGTGTCCCATTAATCCCAGGTTCATAGAAAGCTCAGAAAATTGGAGACAGCAATGCAGAAATATGGGAACTCACATGACATCTAAGGAATTGCTTGTAATTGTTTATTTTATGTTTTATTTTAGTTTATGTTTTTATTTATTTTATGTTTTAGTTCACTGTTGAGTTTATGTTTTATCAACTGCTTAGTTGTACATTTAAAAAAGGGGGTGGGGGCTTAATTATTTGAGTTTTTCTTCTCTTACAGTAACCAGGGCTAAAAACAATGCGGCAATGGGCCCTCCTAATGACTCTACCTATGGTCATCATGCTGCAGAAATGTCCAGAACAACAACCAGCCCTTCAGTCCTGGTGCAGTGATCACTTTCCAGTGTTTGTTTTACGCAGCATGAGCTGCAGACTGAAATGGAATCAAAGACATAACTATTAATAACTGATGCTGATAGCAGTTTTATTTGGCCTCGAAAAGAGCGACCGCTTTTGGTGTCGGCTGATTGTCTCGTGCAAGCTGGTCGCCATCATCAGCACCTTTATCTTCTCAAAGTTTGTAGAGATCACCAAGGTTGTCCCCTTCATATTGCCCTTCTCAGCGATGGCGTGTGGAGGACTGCTAGCATTCAAACTACCTGAGACATGGGACATCATTCTGCATTAACCAGGAGTACAATCAACAACAAAAAAAAACAGCCAAGCTTAAAAAAAAGTAATTCAAATGTATAACCGGTACTGTAGAAGTATTATCTATTAAATCCTAAAATCAACAAATATGTTGTAACATCAAAGAGAAACAATAAAATGTAGTTTTAGCTTAGTGCGTTTTGATTCATGTTGTGTTGCCTGGGTCGTGGTAAAAAGGACTATCACGATTAATTCGGTTAATTGGCATGAACGTTTTCATCCGATGTTAGAATGTAACAATCGCGATTGTTTACATATTTTATATTTTCATTAAAATACCAATGTCACGAAGCAGAAAACGGTGTACAAAACCAGGTCAGAGTCCAAAACCAGCGAAACCCACAACAGTAAACGGAAGACAACAAGGATTATACACGGTAACGGTTAGATTCAGTAATAAAGAGCGCAAACAGCGCGATCAGCAAAACGAGACACACACAGAAGAGTTTAATTAAGATTCACTGAATCAAACACCGCTGAACTGAATCAAAATACATTTACTCGCGTTACTGTAATTAAGTAGTTTTGTGTACTTGTACTTTTTAAAGTAGATTTTAAAGCCTGTAATTTTACTTTTACTTAAGTAAGTTTTGTATTAAGAATTGTAGTTCGCTACATTTTAAATCCCATCCGTTACTGAGTAAAAAAAAAAAAAATCGCGATAGGGAGTCGAATCTTTTGGCTCGGTTCCTTGTAAAGAGCCGTATGTATGTAACACCTCCCAAATGTGCGAATCGGTTCCTTTTTTGGCTTAAAGAGCCGTTCAGTAGAATCGAATCATTCTACGACACAAATAGTGGTTATACAGACTGAAAGTTTTATGGGACTAAAATGACACATTAAACATCCCTAAATGTTTTAAATGTTGTATCAATAAACAACTATTGTGAGATTTATGTCCACTTATAGACACGCTCTTCTGTTAAATAAGTAACGTTTACTCTGAGTACATTTTAAATGAATAACTTTTTACTTGAATAGATTTTTAAACTACAGTAGTAACTTTACTCGTACTCAAGTCAAAATGCATTAAAGTAGTAGTACTTTTACTTGAGTACAATGTTTTAGTACTCTTTAAACCTCTACTGACCGGGACATGTGATATAGTCACGTGACAGACCGTTGGAACATGGGAATTGTAGTCCATGTTGTTAGAAGCAGAACGTGCCCCCTCCATCCACCCCCCAAAGCACAAGAGGACAAAAAGCTGAGCTGATTGATTACTTGATGCCCCCCAGTGTAGATACTGATACAGACTCACTAATTCCTAATGTAAGGAGGTTCTGCTGAACATTATTTAAAATAAAAGTTGTTTGTGAGCTATTCTTAGATATAGATAGATAAGGATATAAATAATTCAGATCTCTATTTTGTTTTAATTATTGTTAATTATTGTGATATCATTGTTATAAAGTTTGAGTCCCTTAAAAGGATAATTATAGGTGGTGATGTTACTATTTTTGCACTTCTGCAGCCTTTAATTACAATGCAAAAAAAGAAATTTGAGTCTTATTTTAATTGCATTATTCAAGAACAAAAAAATCGAAATCGTAATCGACAATCGGGTATAATTTTAAAATAATCGAGATTTTTTTTTTTTTGCAAAATCGCCCAGCCCTAGTTGTGAGGCACTCCAACATGTGACTTCTTAAGGCCAATGAGGGGCACCCTAAAGCAGGATGGTGTCAATCACTGAGTGCCACTCAGGGCAGGTGTGTGTGGTAAGCAGTTGTTTGATGCTTCAGGGCCAAATGCATCAAAGGGGCGAGTGAAAGAATTATAGTATGGACCCAATTATGACTGTATTTAACTAGCTGCACTCAATGGCATTATTATCATGATCAATGTCTAAACCAGGGAGTCTCTCGCCAAATTTGGGGAGTTTATATAGCAAATGAAAAAGCAGAGCAGGAAGAGCAGCAACAACTCTCACTGTGTGAACCAGAAGTTCTAATCAACTTGAAGGGATTATTATGAGTGATCAACAACCATCACAGACAGAGGGAAACTGGCCTGGACATAAAAGCAATGAAACTGACACCTCAGTTTTGATTGTGTTTTATATTGTCTGCACTCCTTTTGGTAATACACATCCTTCACAGGAAAAGCTTAAATGGTCGGCGGTATTTTCAACTGTACATATGCTGTGCTCTTCAGTTACTGGGTGTTACTGCTTCATCTTGGAACTTGCTGTCAGTTCAATTCACTTTTAAGAGTTCTTCTAAACTCAAGTCCTCTCAGTTTTAGAGCTTCTGTTGTTAATATGATCTGAATATTCTGTATTTTCTACACTTTGGTTAAAAGCAGCAACAAAGCTGAAGTATCATGAAGTGATTTAAAAACATGATCTGATAGATGATTTGATGATGCTAGCAGCATCATCAAAGACACCACACACCCCGGACACACACTGTTCCAGCTACTACCATCAAACAAACGATTCAGGACAATAAAAGCATGCACAAATAGACTAAGGAACAGCTTTTTTCCTAGAGCTGTGGCCTCCATCACACACCACAGAACTGGAAAAGACTGAGCACACACAAACACAGGACTACGGGTCACACACGGACTATGCAGCATCTGCACACACACAGTTAATATTTAATATTTAAAGCAAAAATTTAAATTCACTTTACAAGAGAGCAAATATTTTTTTTTTATCTTTTAGAGTGTAAATAATTTTTCTGTGTAAATAATTTTAATTACTTATTAATACTACTACTGTCTTTCTTTCTTCTACTGCTGCTACTCTATTGGAGAGATGCCACTCGAAATTTCATTGTACTTGTGTATAGTGACAATAAAGATTCTATTCTATTCTATTTTATTCTGCAAGACCCACTCCACCCATTATTCAGTTATAATTATGGTTGTTATAATTTTAATAATAATAAAGCTTGTATTTAGGAGAAGTAGTGAGTGAGTGAGGTGTTTCCTGTACAGAGTGAATGATTGTACTGTATCACATCCTCCCCCTCAGCACCTGCAGTCGGTCCCAGCTGCAGCAGTGCAGTTACTGTACACTTCCACTCACCCAGGTTTTTGTACCACCATATAACACTGTGTGAAGACGTAGCTACCACTGATGACATGAAAACTCTGACAGTAATAATCTCCTGCATCTCCAGTCTCAATTCTACTGATGGTCAGAGTGAAGTCAGATCCAGATCCACTGCCACTGAAACGATCTGGAATACCTGATGCTCTGTTTTTAGTTTCATAGATCAGGAGTTTAGGAGCTTCTCCAGTTTTTTGCTGATACCAGTGTAAATAACTACCACCATGAACATTAGAACTGGTTTTACAGTTGATGGTGACTGAAGCTCCTGGATCAACATGTTTTACTGCAGGACTCTGAGTCACAGTCACCTGACCTCTGGATCCTGAAAACAATAAGAAGAATAAAAACGTTCACTACATGAAGAACCATGTGAAGTTTGAACTTCATCTAGTGGATCTTCTCCACATGGCAGAGCCTCCTCACCAGTAGAACATAAAGCATCGTGTTACCTTGAGTGCAGAGAGCCAGTGTGCAGATGAAGATGGAGATGAAGGTCATGGTTGATGTGGGTGAAGATGCTGGTCAGCAGCTCTCAGTCATGAAGTGTTAAACTCACAGAGCTTTAAACACTGACAGAGCACTGAAGCATGTAGTGTGTGTGTGTGTGTGTGTGTGTGTGTGTGTGTGTGTGTGTGTGTGTGTGTGTGTGTGGAATCACTGGAGTGGAACAGAGGTTTTTGTATGACGGCTTCATTGGAATGTATCACTGTGCTACACTTTTGGTGGAGGAACCAAACTCAGCGTCAGTAAGTAGTTTTATTTCTTCTACATTAAAAACATTTTAATTTTTAACATCATTTATTAATGTTCATATAAACAATAGAAAAATAAGTATTAATAACAATAAATAAACAGTAACAGTAAATATTTAACCTTCAATAAATACTGTGGTACCTTGTAACTCGACGTCCCCTAAACTTGAAATCTTTGAAACTTGACGCCCTTTTATGGAGAAATTTGTTCTTTTAAACTCGACTTTTAGCTTAAACTCGAACTGTGTGGGACTGTCGCTTTGTTCACATTAATGCACATTAACGCATCATAAAATCATAACCGCTGCTTACCTGAGCTTCTCTTCTTCAAATTGAGACCAAATCTACATCAGTGTGTTGTTACATCAGGGATTTAATCCACTTGTTTTTCAACCTGGAGACTTTTTGGAGACCAACATGGACTCTTTTTACTTTTTACTCCAGATCAGAATTAGTTAGAAGCTGAAAATGTAATATGGTGATTGTAAACAACATTTGACACATGAATAAATTGTTGGTAATAAAATATAATATTATAATATTATTTTTAATATATATAATAAAATATTCACATAATAAAATATATGCAGTTCCACAGAACCATGAAACACATTAACAGGTTTCACAAACATCCTCATGGGAAAAATACCTTGAAACTCAGTGCCACACCCAGAACCAAATAATATTACGTTAAGGTACCACTGTATATACAATTACTAAATATTCACCCCTTACTAAATACTTACAGTTTCAGAACAAAGAAGACTGAATAAATGTGCAGGTGTTTTTGATGGTAAATATAAAGCTGGTCTCTGGTTGATGAAGTTTGGTGTAAACTGGTACGAGTGTCTGGTGCTGATGTAGAATCCAGACGAATGCTGCTGTGTGTTTGTGCTAAACAATGAATCTTTCTGTAATCAGCTACATCTGGATGTGCTGCAGTCAGTTGTGTTGAATGCTAAAGTAATAAGAGTTGATATTGAATCTGTGCTAACAGAAGCTTGCAGATGTTTCTACTGAACTGCAGTGATGTGAGAACAGTGTGCAGCAGCACTGCATTGATGATTGAACACAGATGAAGGTTTCCAGTCTGGATGCTTAATAAGCAGTAAGGAGGAAATGATGTGGAAACGTTTCTAAATGGGACTTTTTGTTCTGTTTCTCCTGTACAGCCGGTACCACGGTGAAGCCGTCCGTGTCTCTGCTCCCTCCCTCCTCTCTGCAGCTGTCTGAGGGATCGGCCTCGCTGCTCTGCCTGCTGTCTGGTTACTCTCCACAGGGGGCGCTGGTGAGCTGGACGGTGGACGGCACAGTGCTGGAGGACGGGGTGGTGAACGGAGCAGAAGAACTGAAAGGGGGCAGCTGGAGGCGTGGCAGCACCCTGACCCTCAGCAAAGCACAGTGGGAAAAGGGGGAGGAGTTTGGCTGTAAGGTCTCTCACGCTGGCATCGATCATCCCGTCGTATTCAGAAAGAACCAGTGTGAAGGCTAGCAGCTCCCAGATAGAACTGAACATGGAGACACTTCCACATGCTTCTACAATGGAGTTTCAGTTCTACACAATGCTGCATTTCTGTCTTTCCTCTGTTCAGTGTCCTGTTGCTCTTCCTGTAGTTTTGCTGTGCTGAAATAAAGCTTGATTTTGGACATTGTCTGGTCTTTTCTTCTAGTTCATCATCATGATGAGTGTTAGGAGAGAAGATCTTTAGCTGGAGATTCAGTGCTGTGTGTTGTGATTCAGTGAGTTTGGATGAAGGAAGTTGAACATCTGGTGAAAGTGCTGCTCTATTCTGGGAGAAAGCAGATCACTCAGCCGTCTTCATGCAAATCTCACTTTCACCCCCATGTTCTCTCACTTTAGCTTCTACTCATTATAATTAGCTGATTTTGGTTGGTTGTTTTTACTTTCTAAATTTAGTGCTGCACCCCTCTAGAATTGTGTTTTTTTTTATATAAGGCATCAGGCACAAACTTACATCATTTCTCCATTAAAATACATTCTCACTAACCCTGGTACATAAAGGGAGCCTTAATCCCTTAATCCTAGTCATTGATCAGGCTAGCTAAATATATCACATTTGGGTTTAGACATACCACAGTAGCTAAGATGTTCGAGCAGACCACAGTATAGCTGATGATCACAAGATCCTTTAGGTATACAGAGTTGGCACTGGCAGACATGACAATCTGTGGCACCTGAATACAGGAAAACCACCCAAAACGCAAACCCTGATTAACTTGAGTCATTATTGGCAAGTTACATAGCATGTAGCTCTCACCAGTAAAATAGAGGGATTGGAACATGCACTTTTCAAGACTAGTCCAGAGCTAAATGCATCCAATAAAATGAATGCAGAACTTAAATGTGAGATAAGCACGGTGGTATGCACGCTGAGACTGTAGCCTAGTTGTTTGTTTGTTAGTTGTTTGTTTGTACCCACTAGCTAAATAACTTTTTACATACAAATATCTTAAACATATAATTTAAACTTTAATCTTTCGCTTGTAGTTAATATAGAGTTTTATTTTGTCTATTGTAAAAAAACTCTTGTGTATTTCTAACGTAAATCCGTGCTTGTTTTCGAAGTCTGTTACTAGGAAACTTCTGCTACCGGCATCCAAACGAAGCCAGTTTTAGTTTGTTTGTTTTGTACTCCAGCACATAAACACCTTTTTTTGTCCAGAATCAAAACCGTGTTCTGTCCGTAGGAAGTGTGTGCTGTTTATTTATTTTGTACACCAGCGCATAAACACTGTTTTCCTCCAGAATTACAGCCGGTTTTGTCCGAACGAAGAGCGTTTGTGTTTGTTTGTTTGTTTTTGTATTCCAGCTTATCAGTGCCTGTTTCATCCGGAATTAAAGCCGTTTTTCTGTGATTACCAGCAGAAGCGCCGGTGAATCTAACTCAAGCAGCAACTTCAACTCTTCTTCTAAAGCTAAGCAGGAGCTCTGTATCCCTGTGTCGAGTGCAACATGTTCAGTCATTCGTCATTCCGTCGTTAGTGATAATGTTATATGTGATAAGTGTAGATTAGTTGTTAGTCTGACAGAGAAGATATCAGTGTTAGAAGGATGCATTCAGGATTTAGAACAGAATACTATTAGTAAGTGCTTGTCGCTGAAACGCTGGATGTCTAAATGATCCATTTTTGAGGGAAGGCCTGGTTTTTGGAAGCGGGACGGTGTCCACACCTCTGGTCCCCCTGGTTCTTTCCAAATTCTCAACTAAAAAGGCTTTCATTGTTGGAGACCTTAATATTCATTATAAGAATAAGTCTGATCCGCTTAAAATCCTGTTTGATTCTATTTTAGTATCTATAGGTATTACCCAAAATGTAACTGGACCCACTCACTGCTGTAAACATACCTTAGACCTAATATTTACTGTATAGACAAAGATAACTGTAGAAAATATATTTCAAGTGGTTTGATGTTCTAGAGGAAATTACAGTATTGTTGACAGACTGTAATGTAAACCAGAATGTAATGCCCCTAAAAGCCTTAGCAGTCAAAGTAGAGAATAGAAAGGAGCCATGGTCCAGGACCATTTCACCTGAGAAGGTTCGGGACTTGGCTAAACAGGCAGTCTTGTGGTCTGGTGGAGATACAGGGAATGCTATCCATGTTTTGGGTCAGCATGAGCTTCAGTTTGGAATTTTCCTGGGCAGACCTTCAAGTGGGTGGCGGAAAAGGCTCTTGTCTATAGAAGTTTTCTGCATGGTTTATGGATCTTTTCCCCCAGAAGATAAGAGGGCTTTCTGGACCTATATAGCGCACTTCCCTCAGGGGCCGATATTCTGTCCAGATCAAGCTGCCACCCAGCCCTCCACCAGCGCTCAAGCTGCCACCCAGCCCTCCACCAGCGCTCAAGCTGCCACCCAGCCTTCCACCAGCACTCAAGCTACCACCCAGCCCTATACAACTTCCTCCTGTTTTCTTTCTGCATTCGCTGCTGGTTGTGAAAAGTAGCAGTGTGACAAACGTCGAAAAGTGCTGGTTGGGAATTGAGAATCACTGGTGTTTTCTATTTGTGTACACTTCTACTCTTGGTTAAGGTTGGCTTCTTGTTTAAGTTTACCTTCTGTTTTAATCTGTGCCGGTAAGAACTTTAGCAGTTCTGACATACCAAACTCACTTCAGCATGTTTTACTCAGTTATTCCTGTGCTCATATCTCACAGGCCTTACAGACATCACAAGTCACATCATAGGAACAGTAATGCCAGTAACCTCATCTACCCCAACTGTTGCAACAATCTCAAACAGTGGTGGTAGGTGGGCTCTGGAACTGTCAATCAGCTGTCCAAAAAGCTTCTGCATCATCACTTCCTTGACTTCCTGGCACTGACTGAGACGTGGATCACCACCGAGAACTCAGCTACACCAGCAGCCTTATTCTTCACCTACACCTTCTCTCATACACCGAGAGGATCTGATAGGGGTGGCGGTACAGGTTTTCTTTTGACCAGGAAATGGCACTTTACTTCTGTTAACCTCTCATCTTAACATTTCATCCTTTGAATTTAATGCTGTTACTGTTACATTCCCAATAACCCTTCATATTATTGTTGTCTATAGGCCACCTGACTCAATGGGAGACTTCATAGAAAAGCTGGATATTCTTCTGAGTTTCTTCCCTTCAGATGGAACCCCTCTGACTTTAACCTCCCTATTGACAAACTACAGTCTTTGTCCTTTCCTTTCATCTTTTGACCTCCTCTTTAATCACAGCCTTCTGACACACAAAGGAGGCAATCTTCTGGACCTGGTCTTCAGCTGTCCATCTTCTGCTCTTGACCTTACTGTTACCCCACTTTACCTCTATGACCTCTATGACACATCACTAGAACATTACAAAGTGTTTACACGTATGTACACATATTAAAAAGTGAAAGAGCGGACAGGACTAAAGACAGCAGTAAAAGGGAAAGGGGGACTGGCTGTGATTATTACTGATAGATGTTGTAACCCTGGGCACATCACTATTAAAGATCATATCTGCAGTATGGATATTGAACTGTTAGCCGTTAGCATGAGGCCTTATTATTTTGCGCATGTCATCGCGATAACTGTCTACATTCCCCCTCTGTTGACACAAATTTGGCATGTGACATCATCCACTCAGTCACAAGCAGACTGCAGACACAGCATCCACAGGCTCTCATCCTGATCTCTGGGGATTTTAATCATGCTTCTCTGTCTCTATTCTGGGAGACAGTGAGATTTGCATGAAGACGACTGAGTGATCTGCTTTCACCCCCATGTTCTCTCATTTTAGCTTCTACTAGTTTGGTTAGTTGGTTTTACCTGAATTTAGTGCTGCACCCCTCTAAAAGTGAAATGTGAAACACTTTGACAGGTACAAACTTATATTATTTCTGCATTTAGTGAATGAAGAGTCGTGTGCAACCATTAAAGCACCAGGCCGGTATCACATATTGAACTTACACTGACAAACAATATAAAATACAAGGGGCCGATCTCCAAAGTGCTCAATCCTAAAGTGGACAAGCTTGAGCACAATAACTTTTAAATCATTTTCAAAGGTGAATACTGAGCCTAGTGCCACCTTAACTGGGTGTCTAAATGTTAAAACAACAGTTTGATTCTCTAACTGATTGTTGGGTCTCTCCCATTGTTGGGTCTCTCCCACTGTAGTCACTCTTACGTGTCCTTATAATCATGATAACAGGTGTCATGGAGCTGTGTGACAAAATGGGTTTCCTGACAAGTTGAAGTAATTTATGTAAAATTGCATTTTTAAATTTGGAAATACATTCTCACTAACCCTGATGCAAGACCCATGCTAATCAAAGCAGAGTTATCAACCTCCCAACATCAGCGATTAATAGTAGAGCATAAGTTAATCGAGGCAGAGGAAGAGTTGTGGGACAACCAGCAGAAGAAACCCACCGATTTCCCAGGGGAACCGCATTACTCGTCTAATGTAGGCGACTGACCGGCTGGGAAGATGCTCTTTGAGACAATGGGAATCAGGAACCAGCTCCTAGGCTCCCAAAAGCATGCCCTCCTGACATCGGTTTATCCTGAGCCTCCCCATCCCACTCGGATCAACAAGGCGTATCCAAACCAGGTTAGGGAAGCTTCTCCTCAAAAGGAGTGACCCAATTCCCAGTCTCTACCACGCCCAAGGTTTAACCGATCGGGACTGAGACAAAATCACATGTAACAGCCCGATTTAAGCCAAAACATGATTGGTCCAGTGACGTAAACACTTATCTTCAGGATATTGATTATAACTTGCTGAAAGTCCCTCATGCTACAGTAGATGACAGGATATATCTGATCAAGGTAACCTCAAATAGAGAAGTCAGTAGTTTTATCGAGCACCAACCCAACTATTTCCACAATAATTATTTACTCTGTAAGGCACTGGAGGACGAGTTCTCCAACCCTGTGTCGCAAACTAGCTTGACTGCAGCCCTGTTAGTTAAACAAGGTAGACAGGAGTCACCCAAACAATATTATTATAACAATTACAATATTACAATTATTGTTTATCCAAAACTTTCATTTCACCACTAGTCATTACCTAAGCGTATCCGTGCAGGTTAATCAGCATGGAATTGTGGGATTTGACTCTGAAAGGGCATCAGCAAGCTTCAGGCAAACAAGCGGAACCTCGTAGTGTGTTGAGTCTGGGCCTATGGGTCAAGAACCCACCAAAATTCTTGTATATTTAAATGTTCTTACTGAGTTCTTTCTCTTAGCAAACCTAAAGACATCTCAATTATACAAACAATAATCTGAACCTCTACAAATCACCCCAGAACCAACAGAAGAACTGGAGAGTGGCAGATAACAATAACACATCCAGTAGTTTTCTTAGGAGACTCAAATTTGGCGAGAATCCCACACTATAAAAACAAACCAATATCCAAATAGACAGCTTCACAGGGGCAAATTTCCTACATATGGCTAACATTCTGCCAAGTTGGCCCCCAATCCTAAGACACAAAAGGTAATTTTGTCTCTAGGAATCAACAACAAGGAACAACATTTTGAAAAAAAACTGCCAAAAAACAATTACAGGAACTGTGGAGAGATGCGGATTTCGCATTCCCCAATGCAACCATATACACACCACTCATTCACTTTTCAGATTTATTATCTGAAAGAGCTGAAAGGAACCTGAAACTCCTAAATAACTATATTTGGAATCATGGGAATATCTTACAGGAGCTGAGTCCCTTTAGGTTCAAGGTGGACCCTGGTGACCCTATACATTGGACCATCATACCAACCCTGCACATTGATCTGCAACTGCAGCTACAACCATGTTCGCTCAGTATCCAGCCATACTCACACTGGCATAACTCTAAAATCCATGGCCCTAGTCTATCTTACAATTGTCCACAGTTGTCCACCTGGTCCATGTGTCTACACATGAGACAATTCCACCCCTACTTGGTAAGGACCTCCTCAACAGAATGACTAAAGATTTGGGCACAGGTTCGTGAGCCACTTCAACTTCCACGAACTAGGCACTCGGAACCCCTGTGTCACGTATTCCTGGCTATTGTTTGAACTCCTCAAGGACCCCTTTGCACAACAGTTATAGTCGCAAATGATGAAGAAACAGAGTCTCTCAACACCCCAAATAACCCATGTGGAGGCTCTGGCCAAAACTAAGGATGTGTCTGTAAATCTGACCATCAGGCCGGGCCAGTGACTTAACCACTCCTTCCACGAATCACCCACCTTCTTTAGTTTAGGAGTCACGTAGCTACTGGAATTGCGGGCTAGATCAGCTTACCAGCTGCTGGTCCGTAATTACACCTCAGAGGACAAAATGATACCTAAAGTGACTGCTCTGGGTCGGCTTATCAGCACAAAGTTTCATGACTTTGAGGTCTGAGTCCCAATTACAGGACCTATCCCACCACCACTGCTCCTCAACCAACCCGAGTTGAAAGTAGCATACAGATGACAATGCAAACGGTAAATGTCCCCACTACAGACATTACCCGAAACCCAACAGGGGGTCTGCAAAGGCATTTTCTGAGCTGGAATATAAACCATATCCCGAAATCATGGCCCAGGTTGAGCAAGTGCTCTGCGAGGGCAAGCTTTGCAGAATGACAAGGAACGTGTGATTCTCCTTAAATATCGGACCTCGTTTGCCAAAGACTCTTTAGACTTGAACCTATACACACACAATACACACAGTACATATTCCCACAGTCCCAAACGCTCCACCAACCTACATGTGCCAATACAAAAACTTGCGAGTGGGGCACTCTTATATACGTGGATGATGTGTTGATGCAGAGCTGTACCCTAGACAGCAACCTGGAAGAGTTAGACCATGTGCTCGGTCAACTCTCTTACTAAATGTCAATGGCGTAAAACCAATGTGGTGGATATATATAATATTTTGTGTGTACAATAATATGTTGTGTGTGCATCGTCCATTGGACATTGCTGAGATGGACGCTATGATAAAGTACGTTTGCAGTTCTCAGAACACAGTGGAAAGATGCATTGGGGACTTGCAACAACTGGATGACACCTGGAAGCTAACAAAAGATGAATGGACTAGAATCTTTGAGAATTTTTGGACTGAAATGGGCACAGCTGCAGGGCAACCCAGCTAACATATAACAAAATTGGAACGCGGCTGCAGTCAGACAGCATGATGCGTTACCACGGGACCCACTTCATGCAAAAAAAAAAAAAAAAAAAGGTTTTGCTGCTGGAATATGCCTAATACAGATTTATAGTGCATAATGGTTGGAGATACGATTCCTACTTCTTGTTAAATCATCTTAAAGAAGGATTGATGGCGAGCATCGTAGCTCGAGGTGGCAAAATTGTATCTTTTCATGATGAGTTCAATCAAACTTTCATAGATAGTTTATCATTCTCACCAATGAAGCTTATTTTCATTCAATGACATTTGAAAATGAGGTAAAAAATTATATTTTCCTAATTTCTTTAATGCACTCACAACTCAGGATGACGGTACTCACCTGTGGCCTGTAAAGTACTTGGTTTTGAAAAGGACTATGGGATTTGAAATAGCCTTACAAGGCACTTAACAAAGGTGAAGAGCAGTAGATGGATATTATGAAGATGGTCATGTAAAGTTTTTTAGATGTTTTCATCACGGCTGTGATACGTTTCCCTTCCAACAGAGGTCACCCACTTTGTACTCCTTTGAATACCATTGTGTGTGGCTTGTTAGGTGTACAGGAGTGTGTGCATCCTTTTTCTAAGGGAGTCTGTGATTACCATCCTCACTATACATGGTGTATAGCCAGGTGTGAATATTAGCCTAGTGGTGGGTGGATCAATCCAAATATTGATAATACAGATACCAGTGTTGGTATTGATAATGATCAATAACAGTGTAATGAGATCGATACTTTCAGTTTCTTTCCTGCGGAGCTGGCACATTGAGTTTCTCCTCCCCCCTCTTGTAATTTTTTTTATGTACCGTCACGTGACTCAGCGGCGCCAGGTGGGATATGGACAGAATTTGACGCTCAAGTCCTTGCATCACCTGAAATGTGCAGGTACTCAGAAGAGAATTCAGAATTTCTCAGGATCCACTACTTTGCTTAGAGAGGAGAATGTTGGTGCATTGTTTTTCCACCAAACTTGCCAAGAACCAAGTGGGAGTGGTGGCAACATCAGTGCCAGCCGAGAGGATTTTTTTAAAGGCAGGACAGTTACAGGCGATGTGCAATAAAAGCAAAAAATGTGAACATGATACTCTTCCTGAACAAAAACCTCTAACCAAAACCTCTGTTCTGCACATGGGGACTTCTGGGAATATTTCTTAAAACTCAAGGCTTTGGGGGTTGTTTAGTTATTTTATACTTAATTTATTTTTTGTATTGTAGTTTCTGAACACACTACCTGAAAAAAATAATTTAACAATGTATGGGGAACAATTCTTTTGTTACTGTTTTGTTGTTTCTGAACAAAAACATTTATTATGATAATAAAGTATTTTCTATTTAACCTAAAGTTCTGTCCTGAATTTTAACTAATTAATAACCAAAGGAAAAATCACAAAAAAACAGTTAAGTCCATGACTGATGCTCTGCATGACCCACTCCACCCATTACTGAGTACCATTAATTTGGTCCTGAACTACATCCTACAGCATCTGGAGCTCTCACATGTTCACCTGTATTCTGTATGTGGACTTCAGCTTTGCTCTCTACATCGTCATCCCTGAACGACTCTCAGATAAACTAATGCAGCTCAACGTGTCTCCATCTGTCCACCAATAGATTATTGACATCATAAGGGACTAAATGAGCAAGTAAATGTGTCTGTGGTTTACACCAGCTGTACACCACTGTGACCCTGATCATGATGAAGTGGTTGTTATTATGTTAATAATAATAAAGCTTGTATTTAGGAGAAGTAGTGAGTGAGTGAGGTGTTTCCTGTACAGAGTGAATGATTGTACTGTATCACATCCTCCCCCTCAGCACCTGCAGTCGGTCCCAGCTGCAGCAGTGCAGTTACTGTACACTTCCACTCACCCAGGTTTTTGTACCACCATATAACACTGTGTGAAGACAGCACCATTATGGTAACTCTGACAGTAATAATCTCCTGCATCTCCAGTCTCAATTCTACTGATGGTCAGAGTGAAGTCAGATCCAGATCCACTGCCACTGAAACGATCTGGAATACCTGATGCTCTGCTGCTAGTGTAGTAGATCAGGAGTTTAGGAGCTTCTCCAGGTTTCTGCTGATACCAGGCTAAAAGATAACAGCTACACCAACTAGCATAGTAAACTTCAGAACTGGTTTTACAGTTGATGGTGACTGAAGCTCCTGGATCAACATGTTTTACTGCAGGACTCTGAGTCACAGTCACCTGACCTCTGGATCCTGAAAACAATAAGAAGAATAAAGACGTTCACTACATGAAGAACCATGTGGAGTTTGAAGATCATCTAGTGGATCTTCTCCACATGGCAGAGCCTCCTCACCAGTAGAACATAAAGCATCGTGTTACCTTGAGTACAGAGAGCCAGTGTGCAGATGAAGATGGAGATGAAGGTCATGGTTGATGTGGGTGAAGATGCTGGTCAGCAGCTCTGTCATGAAGTGTTAAACTCACAGAGCTTTAAACACTGACAGAGCACTGAAGCATGTAGTGTGTGTGTGTGTGTGTGTGTGTGTGTGTGTGTGTGTGTGTGTGTGTGTGGAATCACTGGAGTGGAACAGAGGTTTTTGTACGACGGCTTCATTGGAATGTATCACTGTGCTACACTTTTGGTGGAGGAACCAAACTCAGCGTCAGTAAGTAGTTTTATTTCTTCTACATTAAAAACATTTTTATTTTTAATATAATTTATTAATCTTCATATGAACAAGAGACAAAATAAGTATTAATAACAATAAATAAACAGTAACTGAATATTTAACCTTTAAGAAATACTGTGGTACCTTGTAACTCGACGTCCCCTAAACTTGAAATCTTTGAAACTTGACGCCCTTCATGGAGAAATTTGTACCTTTAAACTCGACTTTTAGCTTAAACTCGAACTGTGTGGGACTGTCGCTTTGTTCACATTAATGCTGTCCGTGATCATGATAATGCTTTGCTATCACTGCAAAAGGAACGTGCACAATAAACCGCAGCACCGCGACCCAGATCAACCACAGAGCATCATAAAATCATAACCGCTGCTTACCTGAGCTTCTCTTCTTCAAATTGAGACCAAATCTACATCAGTGTTTTGTTACATCAGGGATTTAATCCACTTGTTTTTATCCTTGGAGACTTTTGGAGACCAACATGGACTCTTTTTACTTCTATAACTCCAGATCAGAATTAGTTAGAAGCTAAAAATATAATATGGTGATTGTAAACAACATTTGCTACAGAAATAAATTGTTGGTAATGGAATATAATATTATAATATAATTTTTAATATATATAATAAAATTTTCACATAATGAAATATATGCAGTTCCACAGAACCATGAAACACATTAACAGGTTTCACAAACATCCTTATGGGGAAAATACCTTGAAACTCAGTGCCACGCCCAGAACCAAATAACATTAATTCAAGGTACCACTGTATATACAATTACTAAATATTCAACCTTTACTAAATACTTACAGTTTCTGAATATTAAAGACTGAATAAATGTGCAGGTGTTTTTGATGGTAAATATAAAGCTGGTCTCTGGTTGATGAAGTTTGGTGTAAACTGGTACGAGTGACTGGTGCTGATGTAAAATCCAGACGAATGCTGCTGTGTGTTTGTGCTAAACAATGAATATTTCTGTAATCAGCTACATCTGGATGTGCTGCAGTCAGTTGTGTTGAATGCTAAAGTAATAAGAGTTGATATTGAATCTGTGCTAACAGAAGCTTGCAGATGTTTCTACTGAACTGCAGTGATGTGAGAACAGTGTGCAGCAGCACTGCATTGATGATTGAACACAGATGAAGGTTTCCAGTCTGGAGGCTTAATAAGCAGTAAGGAGGAAATGATGTGGAAACGTTTCTAAATGGGACTTTTTGTTCTGTTTCTCCTGTACAGCCGGTACCACGGTGAAGCCGTCTGTGTCTCTGCTCCCTCCCTCCTCTCTGCAGCTGTCTGAGGGATCGGCCTCGCTGCTCTGCCTGCTGTCTGGTTACTCTCCACAGGGGGCGCTGGTGAGCTGGACGGTGGACGGCAGAGTGCTGCAGGACGGGGTGGTGACCGGAGTAGAAGAACAGAAAGGGGGCAGTTGGAGGCGTGGCAGCACCCTGACCCTCACCAAAGCACAGTGGGAAAAGGGGGAGGAGTTTGGCTGTATGGTCTCTCACGGTGGCGTCGATCATCCCGTCGTATTCAGAAAGAACCAGTGTGAAGGCTAGCAGCTCCCAGATAGAACTGAACATGGAGACACTTCCACATGCTTCTACAATGGAGTTTCAGTTCTACACAATGCTGCATTTCTGTCTTTCCTCTGTTCAGTGTCCTGTTGCTCTTCCTGTAGTTTTGCTGTGCTGAAATAAAGCTTGATTTTGGACATTGTCTGGTCTTTTCTTCTAGTTCATCATCATGATGAGTGTTAGGAGAGAAGATCTTTAGCTGGAGATTCAGTGCTGTGTGTTGTGCTTCAGTGAGTTTGGATGAAGGAAGTTGAACATCTGGTGAAAGTGCTGCTCTATTTTGGGAGAAAGCAGATCACTCAGCCGTCTTCATGCAAATCTCACTTTCACCCCCATGTTCTCTCACTTTAGCTTCTACTCATTATAATTAGCTGATTTTGGTTGGTCGTTGGGGGGCTGGTTTTACTTTTTAAAATTAAGGCTGCACCCCTTTAGAAAAGTGAATAAACACTTCTTATATGTTGGAGCAGCTAATCTGCAGTCCACACAGCTTCAGGGCTCTGGGGACTTGGGTATGAACCCTGCTTTCAGTCACGTTTTTCAACACAACCAGAATCAACACACATGATTTGTTCATTTTGCAGATAATAAAATGGTCTTTTAAAACAATATATTCAGTAGCCAGCTAATTCTGGTCAGGACCCAGGTTGGGCTTCCCTTCATTGCAGGCCATGAAACATTCACCCATTCATTTACTTACTGACAGCTAGGTTTATCAGTTTAGCCACAGCTCTGTTTGAGGTGTCAGGAACATGTAAAGAGTCGGATTTAGAAAAGTTAATCAATGACACAGTGAAGAAACATATTCATGAGCAAAAGAGAGGTCAGTACTTTATCTAAATGTTTCTCTGCTGATAAAGAATTGATAAAGAAAAGCTTTAGGCTTTGACCTTAAGCATGACTCAGTTAAGAAATGTCTTTTTGTTAATAAACAATACTGGGAATGCAGGTTTAAATATATGGATGACAAGTTAAAAGAATCAGTGAGCGTTAAAAGCACTAAACAGCTAATATATAAATGTCCAGGGAAAATGTGAGAAACTTCAGCGCTCACTGATAGATATCGAGCAGCAACATGTTAAATGTAAATCTAAACCAAAACATCAGTGCTGCCCCCCACCTGTAGCTCCTCTGCCTGAGCTGCCAGAGGATGAAAATCCAGCATCAAATAGGTTGTATCCAGAATTAGCTGCAGTCTCCTTGGGTAATGAAACTGACTGCTCTGATGGTTCGGAATCCTTCTCAGCTGATGAGGACTGAACTGACTTTTCAGTTAAACATTTAATCAATATAAGTAAATAATATCCTGTTTAGTAAATCACCAATATAATTGTCAGTTGCGTTTATCTCTGGTTATATTCTGTACTGCTTTTGTATACATGTGAGAGAGACATTTCCACACAGTTGGACCTTCAGTCAGTCATTGTGGAAGTAGGTGATTGTTTTTTCAGCTTAAGGAAATATTGGAACCAAATGGTAAGGGGACCTGTCAATCACTGTGAATTGTTTTTCAACATGGGTAATAATGAAAACCAAATGGTGTAAAGTGTGGGAAAGAGGGTCCATGTCATAAACAGGATGATGGAATGAGGTCTGTATGTTTGTCCATGAAATAGGAGTAGATAAATTGGTGAGCCAGCATCAGGAGGTTCGGGGGATGGGGAGCCGAGACCCAGATGACCTGTGGACAAGGCCAGATGTTACCAAGGGCCCAAGCAGTTAAGATGAGCAGAAACCTGTTTAATCGAATTCTGCTAATTAGTGGGAAGTCAGGCTTGTCCATTGGTTGGGGGAACTGATTCCTGACAGCCTTCGAACCCAAAAAGTACATAGTAACATATTTTTATTTTATTTTAATGACTATTTATTGTTTGCATGATAAGGTATAAACTGTTTGCACAGATTGGTGGTAATCTGATTAGCATTGTGTTTGATCTTGTAAAAGTATACGGGCAAGCCGTAGCCTAGTGGTTAAGGCACAGGACTAGTGATCCAAAGGTTGCTGGTTTAAGCCCCACCACTGCTAGGTTGCTGCTGTTGGGCCCTTGAGCAAGACCCTTAACCCTCGGTTGCTCAGATTGTATACTGTAACTGTAATGTAAGTCAATTTGGATAAAGGCGTCTGCTAAATGCTGAAAATGTAAATGTATATATGTCATGGTTTCAGGTTTTAAGTTTGAAAAGTAATGAAATGATATAAGGAAAAAAAGTGAAAATACTGTAGCTTAGCGCTGGGTAACAGGTTAGAGACAGTTAGGAGCAGGGTGTGCTCAGTAGAGATAACAGTTTGTTAGGGGAGTCACACTATTGCACCTTCACCACCTAGGAAGTACAGGTGTTAGCCTCCGGGGCAAAAAGACATCAGGCTGAGTACTGAACCTCTAGCATGGAGAAAACTGCACCTGGAAGGGGGAGAGGTCACTGACCCAAATGTAAAGGCTGTGTCTGTTTGTTAAAGTACCATGGTGATGCTGAAACAGTTTTAGAACAGCCTAATAGGATAAGTTTGTGCCAAATGAAGAGCCAAATAAGTGTTCAATAGTTAGGTCACCAAGGACAGTGTGAAGACTCTTCCAGGAAAGCTGGAAATACAGGTGCATAGCAAAAGTTGTGGAGCATTTTGCATGTAATCTGCATTTGTAAAAGTCCAAGGCAGAAAAAAATAAAATAAAAAGGAGTTTCAGAAAAAGAATTTGAAGGACTTACTGAAAAAAGTAGTCAGAGGAACCGAACTAAGTAGCTAATGTACATTGATGTATGTACAGTGGTGTTAAAAAAAAATAGCAGTCCAACACCATTAACCTGATAAATCCCTGTTTTTAGTAAAAATGCTATTTCTACATAGCAAAAAAATTACTTGATAGTGTAGTAGAGTAATGAAAACAAAACAAACCCAACAATTAGGACATGCATGCTGCTCATTCTGAGTAATTGAAGCATTGATTGAAAGGGGCTTGTTCAAAATAATAGCAGTGAGGAGTTCCGTTGGTGAAGTCATTCATTCTGCAGAAGAACGGGTGTCAATTTTGGCCCTTATTTAAGGTAGGAGGGGGCAAATGTTGCACATGTTGGTCATAGCGCATTTCCTTCTGAAATACTGGGTAAAATGGGTTGTTCCAGACATTGTTCTGATGAACAGCGTACTTTGATTAAAAAGTTGATTGTAGAGGAAAAAACATACAGAGAAGTGCAGCAAATTATACTGCTCAGCTAAAATGATCTCAAATGCCTTGAAGTGACAACCAAAACCTGAAAGATGCAGAAGGAAGCGTGGAACTACTGTTCGAATGGATCGAAGAATAGCCAAAATGGCAAATACTCAGCCAGTGATCACCTCCAGAAAGATCAAGGAACATCTGAAGTTACCAGTAAGTACAGAAGATGATTAAGTGAAGCCAATTTACCAGCAAGAACTCCTTGCAGAGTCCCGTTGTTAAGAAAAAGACGTCCTGAATGGGTTAACATTTGCCAAGGAACACATTGACTGGTCCAAAGAGAAATGGCTCAACATTTTGTGGACTGGTGAAAGCAAAATTGTTCTTTTTGGGTCTAGTGGCCGTAGACAGTATGTCAGACGACCCCCAAGCACTGAATTCAAGCCACAGTACACTGTGAAGACAGTAAAGCACAGTGGTACAAAATGATGATATGGGGATGTTTTTCATACCATGGTGTTACACCTATTTATGGCATACGAGGAATCATGGATCAGTTTAAATATATCAGAATACTTGAGCAGATCATGTTGCCCTATGTCGAAGAAGAAATGTCCTTAAAATGGGTGTTTCAACATGACAATGACCCAAAACATCTTGGTTACAGACAAACAAGATTGAGGTAATAGAGTAACCAGCACAATCCCCTGACTTCAATCCCACAGAGAACTTGTGGGCTGATATCTGAAATGCATTCTTTTGAGGCAAAACCCAAAAATGCAGAAGAACTGTGGAATGTAGCCTAATCATCCTGGACTGGAATACCTGTGCAGAGGTTGGTTGACTCCATGCAACACAGATCTCGGAAACAATTGTTATGCCACTAAATATTAGTTCAGTAATTTAAAGTAAAGTGAAACCTTAAACATTTTCAGTTTATAGATAATTTTTTTTGAGTTTTTAAAAAAAAATTCTGGCACTGCTATTTTTTTGAACAGCCTAATATTCATTTTTCTTAATTTTCTGTAAAGGATTAACACAAACTGGCTAAATTTTGTTAATGTTTTGATTTAGAATTGAAAGTGTAGTATTTTCAGTGCATTTGCATTTTTGGAAATAAAAGTGATTATAATGAATTTGTGCTTTATTCGCTTTTTTAAAATCACTGCTAGTTTTTTGAACACTACTGTATATGTACAGTGTATCACAAAAGTGAGTACACCCCTCACATTTCTGCAGATATTTAAGTATATCTTTTCATGGGACAACACTGACAAAATGACACTTTGACACAATGAAAAGTAGTCTGTGTGCAGCTTATATAACAGTGTAAATTTATTCTTCCCTCAAAATAACTCAATATACAGCCATTAATGTCTAAACCACCGGCAACAAAAGTGAGTACACCCCTTAGTGAAAGTTCCTGAAGTGTCAATATTTTGTGTGGCCACCATTATTTCCCAGAACTGCCTTAACTCTCCTGGGCATGGAGTTTACCAGAGCTTCACAGGTTGCCACTGGAATGCTTTTCCACTCCTCCATGACGACATCACGGAGCTGGCGGATATTCGAGACTTTGCACTCCTCCACCTTCCGCTTGAGGATGCCCCAAAGATGTTCTATTGGGTTTAGGTCTGGAGACATGCTTGGCCAGTCCATCACCTTTACCCTCAGCCTCTTCAATAAAGCAGTGGTCGTCTTAGAGGTGTGTTTGGGGTCATTATCATGCTGGAACACTGCCCTGCGACCCAGTTTCCGGAGGGAGGGGATCATGCTCTGCTTCAGTATTTCACAGTACATATTGGAGTTCATGTGTCCCTCAATGAAATGTAACTCCCCAACACCTGCTGCACCCATGCAGCCCCAGACCATGGCATTCCCACCACCATGCTTGACTGTAGGCATGACACACTTATCTTTGTACTCCTCACCTGATTGCCGCCACACATGCTTGAGACCATCTGAACCAAACAAATTAATCTTGGTCTCATCAGACCATAGGACATGGTTCCAGTAATCCATGTCCTTTGTTGACATGTCTTCAGCAAACTGTTTGCGGGCTTTCTTGTGTAGAGACTTCAGAAGAGGCTTCCTTCTGGGGTGACAGCCATGCAGACCAATTTGATGTAGTGTGCGGCGTATGGTCTGAGCACTGACAGGCTGACCCCCCACCTTTTCAATCTCTGCAGCAATGCTGACAGCACTCCTGCGCCTATCTTTCAAAGACAGCAGTTGGATGTGACGCTGAGCACGTGCACTCAGCTTCTTTGGACGACAAACGCGAGGTCTGTTTTGAGTGGACCCTGCTCTTTTAAAACGCTGGATGATCTTGGCCACTGTGCTGCAGCTCAGTTTCAGGGTGTTGGCAATCTTCTTGTAGCCTTGGCCATCTTCATGTAGCGCAACAATTCGTCTTTTAAGATCCTCAGCGAGTTCTTTGCCATGAGGTGCCATGTTGGAACTTTCAGTGACCAGTATGAGAGAGTGTGAGAGCTGTACTACTAAATTGAACACACCTGCTCCCTATGCACACCTGAGACCTAGTAACACTAACAAATCACATGACATTTTGGAGGGAAAATGACAAGCAGTGCTCAATTTGGACATTTAGGGGTGTAGTCTCTTAGGGGTGTACTCACTTTTGTTGCCGGTGGTTTAGACATTAATGGCTGTATATTGAGTTATTTTGAGAGAAGAATAAATTTACACTGTTATATAAGCTGCACACAGACTACTTTTCATTGTGTCAAAGTGTCATTTTGTCAGTGTTGTCCCATGAAAATATATACTTAAATATCTGCAGAAATGTGAGGGGTGTACTCACTTTTGTGATACACTGTATGTATGTATGTACTTAGAGCACTTGTACGTGTAGAAGTTTAGCCTGTATGCGAATGCTTGCATGTGTGTAAAAGTTTGAAAAAGTGTATTTAAAAAAAAAACAACGAATGTTGCGAGTAAATAAAGCGCTATGTTTTAAGTCATATACATTTTGAGCGCAAAACCAACAATTATCTAAAGATACATTTTTGTAATTTGTTTGGGCATAATTATATTTGGATAGTGCATTTTAAATAGCTTGAAATTGTTACCTGATTAAACAGGTTAAAAAATTATAGTGCAACAGCATAAATTGCAGCGCGGACATGTGCACAACGCGAGGCTCAGCATCTCTCCAGAACTTGCTTATTAGTAGTTATTACTTTACTGTTTTTTAGATTTTGCGTTTCATACTGCCAGGCGAGCATCTCATATAACCGACAGACACTGATTAATATTGGTTTAAATAACAAACGCTAAATTTGATCTGCAACTTCCTCGGGAAATCTCCAGATCGCCGTGGACTTACTCAGCTGAACGAAGCCGGCGCAAGCACAAAGAACCTAAACAAAGGCGAGGAAAACGCGGAGGGCTTTGGGCTACAGGCTAAGCTGACGCTAAACCCGCATCGTACACCAGTTTCCAGCATTTTTCTCACCAATGTATGATCTCTGTCTAACAAAATGGATGAGCTGCAACACAAGTGGATCATGGAATGTAACATCATAATTCTGACGGAGACGTGGCTGAACTGCAACATTGCAGCTGCTGTTCAGCTGCTGTGCCAAGATGTTTTTTTTTTTTGTTGTTGCTTTTTTTGTTAGCTGTTCCAGCTGCATCCCCTGCTTTGGTTGAGACCATCCATGTTGATGACAGTGAGCTGGTGATGGTAGCTGACCAGGTGGAATCAAAACGCAAGTTTTAGATTTTAATCACATATCTGTTGTAAAAGGGCTCAATGCATTGTTAACTCTAATGTCAGCCATACTTTTGTGTGGGTTATGTTAGTGTATGTATGTTGGTGATGTAATTATAGTTGTGTGTTGTGTAGTTAGGTTACATGTATGTACATTTTTTAATGCCTTTATTCAGATTTGCAAGAACGATTACAACAGTATTTAACCTTCTGTTTTCCTCTCTTTCTCCCACTTTTGTTTCTATTTAGAAAGTGGAATTTGTGTCTTTATGCTGGCTGGAAACCTGCTCTTCCCTTGGTAGATCAGCAGTGGATCTTCAATGCCTTATTCAAGTGGTCACGCTTTAGGCAACCGGAGCTGGACCATGCCAGAGTGGACAGGATGTGGTGGTACTCCCTGCAACCTTCACTTTCTTCAAGCGGTATCTCACAGATGGACAAGTACTTCGGACACACCTTGTTCCTCTGGATGCCGAGGAAGCTTTGGTGTGTGCAGCTGTTTTGTCCTTACCCAGACTGTGGCAAGGAGGAGCTCACATCTGCTGGAATGCACCAGAGGATCAGGCAGGTGGTTGGTGTCTGCAGCTCATATTTTATGGCAGAAGAATATCTTGCCTGCAAGAGCTGCAAAAGGAAGGTCATCAGCTGGAGCCACAACATCGACTCAGCTAGACATCGGTCATCGCGTCCAGTTTCTCTGCCTCCTTACCTCCAGACTGGGATGCGACATCCAGGTAGTGCGCCAGATGCGGCAGAGGGGTTTGGGGAACAGCAGCAGACAGATCCAGAAGCAGCTGGAGGAGCAGTACTCGGAGGCCTGGCTGCAGAAACAGATCCAGCTTCTCACCGACTGCAGAGGGTTCACGAGGGCTGCATCATCTGGACTGATTACACCTGTTGCTGTGGGAGAGCTGCCAGGGTTGCTTTCAGTCCCGAAGCATCGCTGGCTGATGCAGGTCTACGCTTAAGATGACCTGAGCAGATTGGAGGAAATAAAGGCCTCCAATCACCTCCCATATTTATTTTTTTATTTTTTCTCTCTGTAGGTGTTTTCTCGGATCAAACAGCCCAGCACAGTGGCCAGACTGCAACAGGGTTGTGTAAGCCATTTTTGTAAAGTAAAGCTTTGCATGGATTTTCCACACCTGAAGTGTGTCAAGGGGGTGAAGCTTGGAAGATGGACCCTCATCACTCGTGCTTACAAGCACATTAGAGAGTGCATTCTTAGTAATGTGCATGTGATGCAGGAGACTGAAGTTAATACGGTCACATTGTCAGTGGTGAGGCAAGCGATTATTAAATGTAAGGAATTGTTGGAACTACTTTATTAAAATTCTAACTGATTTGTTTGTGTGTCTTTGCTCTCAGGAGGCTGGTGTGCTTCAGCAGGGCACAACACCTTCAGAAGCATCAGTGTCCTTGTTCTCCCTCCAGATACTGCTGGGATGGCAAAGACCAAAAAGCGACTAAACTTTGACTCCAGCCTACCATCGTCTACTACTCCTCAGAAACTCCTTCCTCCAACTCTCCAGGGCTCACCAGTCTCCACAAGCATCGCTTCTCTTCCACTGTTGCTACCTCAAAAAAAGGGTTTATCTTTTAACTGGACCAGTTGCTCCATCTAGATTCTGCCTGCTGCAGTCAACCCGGCTACAGCTAGACCCTCTCAGGTGATGTCGTCAGCAACCCCGGTGCCAGTTGTTCCTTACAATACACAGTGGTACCACAAAAGGAATATGCAGAGGAAGAAGACTGGCATACGCACTGGTGTACACTGTTCGCCACACTGACATTGTGAGGTGCAAAAAATGCCAGAAAGAGAGGAAACCTGTGAGGAAACAGCCATGGTGTCTGGCTGAATGGAAAGCCACATTGTCTGCACGTGGCTATGGTAAGAAGAAAGACACTCGGTGAAATCCTGCACTCACACAAGTCAAATCAAGTCAAGTCAACTTTATTTATATAGCGCTTTTTACAGTAGACATTGTCTCAAAGCAACTTTACAAAATCCAGGACCAACAGATACAAAAAACCCCTGTTGAGCAAGCCAAGGGCGACTGTGGCAAGGAAAAACTCCCTGACAATTACAGGAAGAAACCTTGAGAGGAACCAGACTCAGCAGGGCCCGTCCTTCTTGGGTGGTCTGGAGGATACTTTAAATAAATACACGATTTACACAGAGCATACAAACACAGAATTAAATGATCTAAAAGTTATAACTGGTAATAAATAGATAAATAGATAAATAATAATAGAGTTGTTCTTCGCTCTAGTCTTCAATAAAGTCTGTAGTGATTTCTTGTCATTCTTGGTGCAATTACTCCAGACCCGTCACATCCGGCACGAGCAGCATAGTTGTCACGGCAGTCTCGACTTTAATCCTTAACCTCGGCGGGTAAACAGGTTTCCATCAGAATGCCTTTGGAGTAAAACAACAGAGAATGTAGTTAATAATGTACAATGCTAGTTGAGTAAAACAGTTTTACAGAGAGTTTTAGACTCCGGCAGCCCTAATTATTACAGCAGAACTAAAAGGGCGAGCGAGCAGGTAACAAGGTCATGAAGGCTTTCATAGGACATCAGCGCCCATCTCCCCACCGTCATCAAACCTGAGTGATCGGATAAGAGAGGCAGGACGACAGCAACCCAACATCCCTGATCACCACAAGTTTCTATGACCAAGAACCCCCAAGCTCTGCGCCTTTGTCTATATTAATCAAAAGCCTGAGAAAATAAATACGTTTTCAGTCTAGACTTAAACATTGAGACTGTGTCCGAATCCCGAACAGAGGCAGGAAGATTATTCCAAAGTTGTGGAGCTTTGTAAGAAAATGCTCTTCCACCAGCTGTGGTCTTTTTAATTTTAGGAACTATAAGTAACACTGCATCTTGTGAACGAAGTGGACGCGCTGGGTTGTAGTGATTAATAAGTTCACTCAGATACTGTGGAGCCAGACCATGTAGCGCTTTATAGGTTAGTAAAAGTATTTTGTAATCAATGCGGAATTTAACTGGCAGCCAGTGTAGAGATGATAGAACAGGAGCAATATGATCAAATTTTTTAGTTCTAGTTAGCACTCGAGCTGCTGCATTTTGAACTAACTGGAGTTTGTTTATGGATCTACCAGAGCATCCAGTTAGAAGAGCATTACAATAATCTAACCGAGAAGTTATAAACGCATGGATCAGTTTTTCAGCGTCATTAACAGATAGTATATTTCTTATTTTAGAGATATTACGCAAATGATAGAAAGCAACTCTAGTAATATTATTAACGTGTGCATCAAAGGAGAGATCTGAATCTATTGTGACACCCAAGTTTTTTACATCTGGGCTGGGAGTAACAGAGAAAGTGTTTAGGTTTAGCACCAGGTTAGACAACTTGTCTCTTGCAGCTTTAGAGCCAACAAATAAAACCTCAGTTTTATCTGAATTAAGTAAAAGAAAGTTACACGACATCCAGTTTTTTATGTCGTTTACACAATCTTTTATCTTACTGATTGTGTCAGTATCATTTGGTTTGGCTGATATATACAGCTGTGTGTCATCTACATAGCAGTGAAATTTTATGCCATGTTTATGAATAATTTCACCTAGTGGAAGCATATAGAGTGTAAATAATAGCGGTCCAAGTACCGACCCCTGTGGAACACCACACTTTACTTTTGTAGTTTCCGAGCATTTATTATTTACATAAACAAATTGCGAGCGGTCAGTCAGATATGATTGAAACCAAGAGAGTGCGAGTCCTTTAACACCTACTGTATTTTCTAGCCTCTCCAGTAAAATGTTATGATCGACCGTATCAAACGCTGCACTAAGATCTAATAGAACAAGAAAAGAGACACATCCATTATCAGATGACATTAACAACTCGTTAACTACTCTAATTAATGCGGTTTCGGTACTATGATTGGTTCTGAATCCTGATTGAAATTTTTCATGAATACAATTTTCATTCAAATAAGAACATAATTGTTTGGAAACGACTTTTTCTGATATTTTAGAGACAAAAGGAAGGTTTGAAATTGGCCTATAATTAGCTAGTACATGTGGATCAAGATTAGATTTTTTAATCAGGGGTTTAATAACGGCACTTTTAAACAAACTACATATGACACCACAGTGGTTGGCTGCATCAAAGACAATGACGAACCCTACAGGGAGGAGATCCAGCACCTGGTGGAGTGGTGTTTTACTGCACACACTCTCCTGTTCTTATCAACAGTGACGAGGTGGAGCTTGTCTCCAGTTTCTGAGTTTTTGGGCATCCACTTCTCTGAGGATCTTTCCTGAACCCACAACACCTCCTGTCTGTGAGAATTTGAGGAGACAGATAGTCCTTTTTTAATCTCCCCTTAAAAAGTAAAGATGCTGCTGCTCCTTCTTTACCAAACTTTTACCGCTGCACCATCGAGAGTGTACTGTCCAACTGTGTGACAGTGTGGTACGACAGCTCCACTGTGGCTGAAAGGAAGGCCCTTCATATGGGGGTAAGGACTGCTCAATGTATCATTGGTACACAGCTTCCTACCATCGGAGACCCTAAAGCTTAGATACAGCTTTAGCCACATTAGAGCCCTCACAGCAGGGACGTCTCGGTGACATAGTCGTAGGGTTAGGCACCAAACTTTTTAGGTCCACGTGTCCAACAGATGTTTCCTACTTTAAAGTCTCACCCACTGAGAAGCCTGTTAATGTAAGTGCTCTGGTTATAGGTGACTCTCAGCTCTGACACGTGTGTATTGCAACCCCCACAGAGACACCAGTGACCATAGTCACTTGTATTCCGGGGGCCAGGGCGCCCAACATCACAGCAAATCTAAAAGTGCTGGCTAATGCTAATCGTAGATTTTCTAAGATTGTTATCCACGTTGGCACTAATGATGTTTGTTTATGGCAGTCTGAGGTTACTAAGAGTAATGTTATAGAGGTGTGTGAGTTAGCTAGGTCGATGTCTGAGGCAGTAGTGTGCTCTGGCCCCTTATCGATTCCACCCAGTGGTGAAACCTACAGTAGGTTATTGTTGCTGAACTGCTGGATGTCTAAATGGTGCTCAGAAAACAACATTGCTTTTGTAGATGACTGGTCCAATTTTAAGGGAAGGCCTGGTCTTTTAAAGCGGGATGGTGTCCACCCCTCGCTGGAGGGTGCTGCTCGCATTACTTGCAGCATAGGTGACAGGCTTTACCACCGCGTTAGTGTAGCGGCAGATAGTGGCATATCTGACTATCCAGAGTCGAGACCAGGTAACAAACAAACAGGCCTAACCGACTGTCTGCGAGTCGCAATCGGACGTCACCAGTAATCTTTAGGTCACAAACCATTGAGACTGTGTGTTTACCGTGTCAGTTGTAAGCAAAGACATTATCAAAAAGTATGTAATTAATTAATTAATTAATTAAAATTAATCTAATTTAGCCTCATAATAACAATAATAAAGTTAGATTGAAGTTAGGACTAAACATCAGATCACTTGCATGTAAAACTGTAATTGTAAATGAGATTATAACAAATAACTGTCTTAGCGCACTTTGTTTAACTGAGACCTGGACTAGACCTGATGAGTATCTAGGTTTAAATGAAGCATCTCCTCCGGGTTACAGTTATGAACATAAGCCACGTCTTAGCGGTCGTGGTGGAGGAATAGCCACAATTTATGACAAAGACATAGGTCTTACTGTAAAATTAACTCCTATAACAAACTCATTTGAAGTCTTTGTTGCTGACATAGACAATAAATCTTTATTTGATAAAACTTGGTCCTTACTCTGAATTTCTTCTGACCACTGTTTACATGACCCTGTGATGAAAGTGATGATTCGAATCTCATTTCAGCATGTGACAGTGTTTGGATGACGATTGTCACAAAAATCCACCAAAAATAGTGCCGTAGCCAGATTGTTAAAGATTCTGCAGATCTCAATATTGTTACAATCATCACAAAGCTTACGTTGATCCATCATCTGACACCCCCATATACCCTGTGTGACCCAGAATTTTACCATCCTAAATACAATCTAGTGCTACATCATGATCCATTCACTCCAAATAATCATTTCTGTTACACAGCTAGACATCTCTGTAATGAGAATCTGTCATGAGTGTTTTATCCAATCATTCAACCAAGAGTTTTATGATTTTGAAGTGAGACAGGTGGTGAGTGAGTACACAGCAAATTTTATGTTACATTGACTTTTAAAACAACAAATGAACTTCTGCTGGTGATGGTTCACTGCCGGAAATATGCTGGTTACAGATTTATAGCTCATAATGCTGGGAGATATACAGTGTATCACAAAAGTGAGTACACCCCTCACATTTCTGCAAATATTTCATTATATCTTTTCATGGGACAACACTATAGACATGAAACTTGGATATAACTTAGAGTAGTCAGTGTACAGCTTGTATAGCAGTGTAGATTTACTGTCTTCTGAAAATAACTCAACACACAGCCATTAATGTCTAAATAGCTGGCAACATAAGTGAGTACACCCCACAGTGAACATGTCCAAATTGTGCCCAAATGTGTCGTTGTCCCTCCCTGGTGTCATGTGTCAAGGTCCCAGGTGTAAATGGGGAGCAGGGCTGTTAAATTTGGTGTTTTGGGTACAATTCTCTCATACTGGCCACTGGATATTCAACATGGCACCTCATGGCAAAGAACTCTCTGAGGATGTGAGAAATATAATTGTTGCTCTCCACAAAGATGGCCTGGGCTATAAGAAGATTGCTAACACCCTGAAACTGAGCTACAGCATGATGGCCAAGGTCATACAGCGGTTTTCCAGGACAGGTTCCACTCGGAACAGGTTTCGCCAGGGTCGACCAAAGAAGTTGAGTCCACGTGTTCGGCATCATATCCAGAGGTTGGCTTTAAAAAATAGACACATGAGTGCTGCCAGCATTGCTGCAGAGGTTGAAGACGTGGGAGGTCAGCCTGTCAGTGCTCAGACCATATGCAGCACACTGCATCAACTCGGTCTGCATGGTCGTCGTCCCAGAAGGAAGCTGACGCACAAGAAAGCCAGCAAACAGTTTGCTGAAAACAAGCAGTCCAAGAACATGGATTACTGGAATGCCCTGTGGTCTGACGAGACCAAGATAAACTTGTTTGGCTCAGATGGTGTCCAGCATGTGTGGCGGCGCCCTGGTGAGAAGTACCAAGACAACTGTATCTTGCCTACAGTCAAGCATGGTGGTGGTAGCATCATGGTCTTGGGCTGCATGAGTGTTGCTGGCACTGGGGAGCTGCAGTTCATTGAGGGAAACATGAATTCCAACATGTACTGTGACATTCTGAAACAGAGCATGATCCCCTCCCTTCAGAAACTGGGCCTCATGGCAGTTTTCCAACAGGATAACGACCCCAAACACAACCTCCAAGATGACAACTGCCTTGCTGAGGAAGCTGAAGGTAAAGGTGATGGACTAAACCCAATTGAGCACCTGTGGCGCATCCTCAAGTGGAAGGTGGAGGAGTTCAAGGTGTCTAACATCCACCAGCTCCGTGATGTCATCATGGAGGAGTGGAAGAGGATTCCAGTAGCAACCTGTGCAGCTCTGGTGAATTCCATGCCCAGGAGGGTTAAGGCAGTGCTGGATAATAATGGTGGTCACACAAAATATTGACACTTTGGGCACAATTTGGACATGTTCACTGTGGGGTGTACTCACTTATGTTGCAGCCATTTAGACATTAGTGGCTGTGTGTTGAGTTATTTTCAGAAGACAGTAAATCTACACTGCTATACAAGTTGTACACTGACTACTCTAAGTTATATCCAAGTTTTATTTCTATAGTGTTGTCCCATGAAAAGATATAATAAAATATTTGCAGAAATGTGAGGGGTGTACTCACTTTTGTGATACACTGTAATTCCTACTTCTGTTAAGGCAAGGCAAGGCAAGGCAAGTTTATTTGTATAGCACCTTTCATACACAGTGGCAATTCAAAGTGCTTTACATAAAGAAAAAATAAAAGCATTAAAACATTCCTGAGATCTAGAACCTCAGAAAGACTTCTTGCAAACATTTAGTTACAAATAAGAGATAAAAATGAAGAGCATTAAAAAATTAAAACAATTTATGAAATATGAAATTAAAACAAGAGAGATAAGGAATTAAGAACATTAAAACTAAAGGAAATGATAGTAAAATATACCCTACAGTTTAGAGAATGTAAAATTAAAACAAGAGAGATGAAAAACTAAAAGAAATATGGTAAAATTAGGGTAATAGTAAAAATTTCGAGCTCAATCATATGCACAAGAAAAAAGAAAAGTTTTTAACCTGGATTTAAAGATTTCTACATTTGCGGACCATCTAATATCTCCTGGCAGTCTGTTCCAGTTATATGCAGCCCAACAGCTAAATGCTGCTTCACCGTGTTTAGTTTGGACTCTGGGCTCAACTAGCTGACCTGAGTCCATCGATCTAAGAGATCTACTGGGTTTATATTCTCTAAACATTTCTGAGATGTATTCTGGGCCGAACCCATTCAGTGATTTATAGACCAGTAGCAGCACTTTAAATTCTATTCTGTAACTAACTGGAAGCCAGTGTAGAGATTTTAGAACTGGAGTAATGTGCTCAGTTCTCTTCGTCTTAGTTAAAACTCTAGCAGCAGCGTTCTGAATGAGCTGTAACTGTTTAATGGTCTTTTTGGGAATTCCAGTTAAGAGACCATTACAATAGTCCACCCTACTGGAGATAAAAGCATGGATGAGCTTCTCTAGGTCTTGTTGGCACACTAAACCCTTGATTTTGGCAATATTTCTAAGATGGTAGAAGGCTGTTTTGGTGATGGTTTTAATATGGCTGGTGAATGTAAGATCTGAGTCTATTAGAACGCCAAGATTTCGGACTTGGTCTTTGGTTTTTAGAGCCCGGGAACTGAGGTGCTCACTGACACAAATCCTCTTCTCTTTGCTGCCAAACACGACAATCTCTGTTTTGTCCTTATTTAACTGTAAAAAGTTCTGGCTCATCCAGTTATTGATGTCCTCCAGACACTATCTATTGGGCTGTAATCATCTGGTGAGAGAGCCAGATATATCTGTGTGTCATCTGCATAACTATGGTAATCAATATTGTTAGCCTGTAGCATTTGGCCTAATGGCAGCATATAAAGATTGAACAGAAGAGGTCCGAGAACTGATCCCTGGGGGATTCCACATGTCATAGACACCCTGTCAGACTCATAGCTGCCAATAGTGACGAAGTAACTCCGGTCTTCTAAATAAGACCTGAACCAATTAAGGACTGTTCCGGAAAGTCCAACCCAGTTTTCCAACCTGTCCAGCAGTATTCTATGATCTACAGTGTCAAAGGCAGCACTAAGATCCAGTAAAACCAGAACCGATATTTTACCCGAGTCATTATTCAGCCGTAGATCATTTAACACTTTTATGAGAGCCGTTTCAGTGCTGTGGTGAGCTCGAAAGCCTGACTGAAATTTGTCAAAATAACCATTGCAGTTCAAAAAACTGCTGACTTGACTGTAAACAACTTTCTCAATGATCTTAGCTATGAAAGGAAGATTTGAGACCGGCCTGTAGTTGTTTAACACAGACGCATCCAGAGTTCTCTTTTTTAGGAGTGGCTTAATGGCAGCTGTTTTCAGTGACATTGGGAAGACGCCTGATTCTAGTGAGCCATTAACTATTTGTTGCAAATCAGTTTTTACAGAGTTAAAAATTGTTTTAAAAAATTCAGATGGCAGCATGTCAAGACAACATGTCGATGATTTAAGATGCTGAACTGTTTTCTCCAGTGTGTTTTGGTCTATTGTATTAAATTGTGACATAATAGTCATGTTATTTTTAGGTGTCTGTAGGGGCAGCATGGTTTCATCGTTTGACTGAGTGGCGTTGATGGTCAGTCTAATAGTTTTGATTTTTTCACAGAAGAAATGAGCAAATTCATTACATTTCTTTGTGGACAGAAGTTCTGGTGTGATCTGTTTTGGAGGATTTGTAAGCTTGTCGACCACGTTGAATAGAGTGTGGGTGTTGTTGATGTTCCTGTTAATGATCTTAGAGAAGTGCAGCTGCCTAGCCCTGCATAACTCCGAGTTAAAACTACAAAGGCTTTGCTTATAGAGATCATAGTGGATTTGAAGTTTAGTTTTCCTCCACTTACGTTCAGCTCTCCTGCATTCTCTTTTCAGAGCTATTACCATCATTGTGTTATGCCATGGTGCTTTCTGTTTGCTCAACGTTTTCATGACTTTTACCGGGGCAACCACATCCATGACAGTCAATATTTTCACGTTAAAGATATCCAGGAGTTCATCAACCGACACTGCAATTAAAGTTGGTGATATAGCTATGGCCTCCATAAACTGAGAACTAGTGCTTTCATTTATGTACCTTTTCTTAACAGAAACAGAGCTAGTTTGAGCATCTGGAGTGATCAGCATTTCAAAGAAGACACAAAAATGATCAGAGAGGGCCAAGTCCTTGACCATAACAGAAGAAATGTTAAGACCTTTAGAAATAACTAGATCCAGAGTGTGCCCTCGAGTATGTGTAGGCCCTTTCACATGTTGCAAGAGACCAAACGTGTCAAAAAGTCCAAAAAGTTCTTTGGTGTTATTGTCCTTGTTATTATCTAAGTGGATGTTAAAATCCCCAGTTATGATAAAAAAGATGTACTCAGTGGAGATAACTGACAGTAGTTCAGCAAATTCATCTATAAAATGTGCAGAGTATCTTGGAGGTTTATAAATGGTTAAAAATAACATTTTGGGAGTACCTTTTAAAATAAAACAGAGGTATTCAAAAGACATAAAATTGCCAAGCACAGTCTCTTTGCACTGGAATCCATCTTTAAATAAGGCAGCTACTCCTCCACCTTTCCTACCACTTCCACACACATTCATGTAACTGAAGTTTGCTGGTGCTGTTTCGTTAAGAACAGTAGCACTGCTGCCTTCTGCTAACCATGTCTCAGTTAGAAACAGAAAATCTAAACTGTAGGATAGAATTATGTCATTCACTAAAAATGATTTGTTGGCTAGAGATCTAATATTAAGCAGAGCTAGCTTTAAAGGAACCACAGGAGCCCCTGGGGCAGCCCGAGGTTGTGGTGGTACAGGTAAGAGGTTAAACTGGTTGACTTGATATGTTAAATCATCTTGTTAAAGAAGGAGTGATGCTGAGCATCATAGCTTAAGGCGGCAAAATTTGATCTTTTTATAATGACGAGTTCAATCAAACTTTCATAGTTTCTCATTCTTACTGATGAAGCTTAGTTTTATTTCTAAAGTGACATGATATTTTCCTCATTTCTTTAACACACTCACAACTCAGCAGTACACAGGTGAGTACCACCACCAAGTTTTAGTGTTTAAACCATAATGTCCAAAGAACAAGGTGAGTTTAAAGCTAAATGGATGGAGATTCTTACACTTGATACTTTTCATCCAAACACCAGTCATAAAAATACTGAATTTTTTTGTTTTCAAATAAATGTAGCTAGCATTACTAGCATTGCTGTTGTTAGCAGGTGTAATGTGTTAGGAAGAAGAAGATTGTTTGATTATGCAACACTTCACAAATATGAAAGAATAGAGCTGATAATGTAAGATTTAGTTTTTAGCAGTTGTGCCTCAGCGCCAACACAACCAGTAAAACCAGTACACACAATAATGAAGCAAATGGTGGAGAACATACTGAACCTCCTTATTTACTCTCATGAGATTTTAGGCTCAGAATAATCAGCACTAAATCTATAAAGTAGTGATGGGTCCGTCAACACCGATGCGTCGGCGCATGCGTCGAGCGCATAGAGCGAACCCCGTGTCGGTGCGCGTATTGCGTTCAGCAAGTCACGTGACCGATACAGGAACTGTTTCGAAATAACACTGACACGCCAAACTGTGTTTATAAGGAAGTGCATCTGGAAAAAGGATGCTTCTGCCAAAAGAATCCCTCATCTTTCTTTATCAAAAACAATGCACTGTAAAAAATAAACATTTTTTTACAGGTTTTCCCTGTATTTTTAAAAGACAGAAAATTTTAGTAAAATTACAAGAATAAACTGTATATTGAAAAGTGTCATGTGATTTACCAAAAAAAATCTGTATAAATGAAATACATAAAAAATCTGTTTTTTAACAGTTTTTAGATGACACTTTTAACAAAACTAACTGTAAAAATAAAGTTATCTTCATTGACAAAAATAGCAGAATCTTCTATAATTTTCAAAAAGAAACCTTTTGTTATGCCGATATATCACTGTCAAATACATAAAAATACTGTTAATAATGCATTTAAAAATGTACAATTGCAAGAAAATATGTGAGCAAAGAAAGAAATATTTTGTAATTTTGCATTTCTTAACCACTACTTTATATACATAAATTGGAAAAACAAAGGTATTGCCTACCTTATGAGACAGGAAACAATACAATTTAAACAGATTTTAACTTTTACTTTATTCATGCATTTGAATTAATTTAAAGATTGAATTGTTAAATAAGTGCATTTATACAAACTGTGTAAAACCATAGTCAAATTTAAAACGTTATTAACTGTGATTTATTCTTACATTCATAATATTTAAATCAAGCATAATTTACCCATCCCCACATTCCCCAATAAACAGAAAGAGGTATTACAGTCCATCTGTGCAACATGTTGGGTGCACATTCCAACCAGAGCACCACAGATATAAAATGATGCTCTAACCTACCAGTTACACACTCAAAAAAGGGTTTTGAGTGCCTGTTGGTTTTGCATAAAGAATATCTGCTGGTGTGACACAAATCAATTACATTTTAGATTTAAACATGACTGCATTGTGTTTATTTAACTCAAATAAATGAACCATTCATAACATTCGATGTTTTCTAGTGGACTCAACTTTACTTAGTTGCTTTATTTCCCTGGAACTACTTAATGCAATGAGTTTATCAGGTGAAACCGGATATGACGCACCGGGGATTACGCAATACATCGTGAAGGCACATTGTGTTTCAATGGCATCTCAGGTAATGTGAAGCTTTACAAAATCTTTTTCCATATGTCTAATTGCATGTGTTAGGGTTTTTGGAACTTAATATCATTATTAAACATCATTATTAAACATAAATTCAATACGGGGAGTTTTACGGCATTTTGCGACACATGTCCCTGCTTTACGGCAAACATGCCGCATGTTTCTTTGTGCAAAATGGCGGCTGCCATGACATCCTAGCGAGGGGTCTCCCCGGCCCCTGCCGAAGGGGTGGGCGGAGCTAGGGCTTTTCCAGCACGTTTCATTGGCTCCACCAGTAGCGGAGGAGGAGGAGCCTAGTCTAGTTTAAAAGGCTACATTACCAGACGCTCGGTCTCTTTTCTTGGTTGGTGGTTTTCCAGCTTGCAGGAGAAAGGAACGTCGATCGGCTTAGCTCTGGCATATTTACACAGATCCTTTTTACACTTAATGAAGTGTTTTTGAAGAGTACTTTCTGGACTCACTGGCTGCTTCTTCAGGGCCTTTTGACAAAAAGATTCGTCACAACAGATGGTAGCAGAGGATGGTTCAAGAGGCCTGAAAATAGCACCAGAATTGATTTAGCTGACTAAGCTAAGACCGGTATATATATTAGCTGCATTTATTATTTAGTGTATTGAGTGTAAAATTGAATCTCAGAATCCGTAAGTGTCTGATTAAATTACTGAAGTATCATTAGATAGTTTAACACTGTGAATATATGCTGGAGCTAAAAAATGTATGTTTCCTGATTGCTGAGTTCGAACCAGACCGGTTAGAAAAACTGTTGAGGGCGCCATGTGTTTGGCTGTGGCTGGGCCCGGAACACGATTGGAACAAAACGTGTCTGTCTGTTTAAAAAACAGGGGTGCGTGATTCGAATGGTCTAAGTTTTAACGAGTCTGGGACTGGGTTAATTCTATAGATCTAAATTCTAAACGGATTCGTCTGTTTTGGCAACGGAATTCGTTTAATTAGAGTGCAGGAAATCCTAGAGTCTGGCAGTTCCAAGAACGGGATTCTATGATTAAGATCGTCCTATGGAAATCTTAGAGTCTGGCAGTTCCAAGAACGGGATTCTATGATTTAGATCATCCTATGGAAATCTTAGAGTCTGGCAGTTCCAAGAACGGGACTCTATAAAGAGATTGTCCTAAAATTCGGACTTGTCTGTTTTGGTAACGGAGTCCGGTCGATTAGATTACTCTAAATTCTAAATTCGGTTCGAAAATAGTACATCAGGAGTTTGTTTGTCAGTGTTTCTGTGTATATTCGTCTGCGAACCGCGGGTGAAACCGTGAGTGAGCAGTTTACTTTGTTCGTCCATGTGTGTTTTCTATCTGTCCGCCATCTTGGCCCTGGGAGTGCAACGTGTGGCTTTTGTTCGTCGGCGCCATCTTGGCTCTAAATGCACTGCGTATTTTCCTGTCTGTCCGCCATTTTAATTCTGAACGCGCCGCTTGCCGTATTTTGTACATCGGCCATGTTGTCTTCGGATGCCTGGGATGTGTGAGTCGTGGCAAATAATTTTATAATTTAATTTAATTTCATGATCTTAAGGATAATTATGAGTTGAGACGAAGTATATGATATGGCACCTTATCAAGTGTGTATTAAGGTAAGTGACGTTCTTAAACATTAAGGTTTTTAAACTAGGAAAGGGGGCGCCTAGAGTGGAATTCATCCATGTGTGAAAAATGTTATCCCTCTCAACCGAGAAGAATAGGACAGCTTCACAAATAATTAAGGAAAATCTTTTTGATCAGAGTTGTTATAGTGAATAGAATTGAGATTTTTTGAATAACAGCACTTGTTAATCGTGTTAGGAGCTTTTGCTGGATGTATCGTTGAGAGATTGTGGTATTGTTTCTTTGTTTTAATGTGTGGAGTAGTGCTGGACAATGATTCGATGTCGAGGTATAGCTGTGGAAAATGTGTCAATAACGTGGATATGATTTTTAAACGAATTCGATCAATACGCATACATACACGAAGCCAGTAATCAGTGTTACCGCTCGGATTACACTGATTACTGTAACAAAGTAGTTTTTAAAGCTCATTTCACAGACTATAATTTTGCTTTTGCGTAAGTATGTTTTGTATTGGTAGTTACTACGTTTTGGATGATATCCGTTACTGAGCAAAATCAAAACCGCTAAAAAAAATCGCGTCAGTTCCTTTGTTTCAGTTTGAAGAGCCATTTCATGGATTCGAATCATTTTGCGACACATCACTAGTGGCTACACAGTTCGAAAAAGTTTTATTTCATTTGAAATAACACATTACACATACCTAACCGTTTTAAATGTTGTATCAACATGTTTCTTCTATTACATTTGAATTAAAAACAACTATTGTGAGTTTTATATCCACTCCTGTTGGGATTACACCGAAGAACCCCCTGCTGTTTACTGTGAGTACATTTTTAAATGAAAGATTCATCAAAGCAATAGTACTTTTACTTGAATACAGTTTTTTGGTACTCTTTCCACCTCTGGTTAAAATGTATGTTAATATATTGGATTATATATTGTCAAGGCTTGTGTTTGTTTGAGAATGATGTCGTATTTTTCTCTGTGTACAGATGCTGAATGCAGGTAAAAGCTAATATATTATTACTGTTTCTGAAATATTGTGTAGTTGTAAAAGGTGTGGTTTCATAGACTGTTGTAGGATTCAGAGGTTTGCAGGTGAGGCCTTTCGGTGTTGATGTTTTTGGCAATTTTTCTGAGATTTGTACTATTCGTGTCGATGTCGGAATTGTGTCGTGTCGACCGAAATTGGGAGTTGTGTCGTGATATGAATTTTAGCCATATCACCCAACCCTAGTGTGGGGGTTGAGGAGCTTGGAAACACGCGTCTACGTGGTCCAAAAGGTTTAAGGCTTCCATTACAAATGTTGATAATAAACTTTAGAAATAATGTATGTGCTCCCTTTTTACAGTAAGTAGTGAACTGGAGGAGTCCAACCAGGAAGCCCTGGACGATCTTCAAGAGGCGGAGCTAAGGTGACGTCACGAGTGACTATCATTATCTGCGACTCCCCATCTCTGAGTAAGACCATTTCCTCCTCAGGAGAATAACTTGGTGTGTATTGCCTTTCAGCTTGACACTTTATTCAGTCCGTCACACTCTTTGATTTTAACCGCTCTGATAACAATATATAACAGTAGTGTAACCTAAAGTGGGAGATCTAACAGCAGGACAATTGCAGCAGGTAGTTATTAATAGGATTAAAGACACCACTCCAACAAAAGGTAGAGACAAGGACGGGGAGAAATATAAAAAAATTATTTAGTAGTTGGGTAACTAGGGGATTGTATCCAATTTCAAGTGAGCCTGTTCCTCCAGCTGCACAGAGATTACAAATCCTAGAACACCAGCAGGGAGAAGTTGGGGCACAGCAGGAGAAATTAAATCGAGGAGGGCTACTGAAGTCTTTAGCCTGCAGAAGACAGCTGATAAAGCTGCAGGACCAACTAGTTAGAACTAAGGTGGCTTTGCAACATATGAAAGTTGTAATAAACAAAGCAGATAGAGAAATAAACAAAGGACTTGTGACTCCAGACATTGACGCACCTCAGCCCAAAATACCAGTCCCTGATCCATCAGTTTTGAATTCTGATGCAGTATCCCTACCTAAGGCCCCTCCTCCATATGAAAGTGCAAATAAAATGTTGAAAGCCCTCCAGCAGATGCCGCTGAGAGATGGGAAGCATTCAGATCCCACTAAGCAGGATGTTGCTTCACCCACACATCACCGTCCGGAAGCCCAAGAGACTACTATGGTAGTGACTGGGGGGCAGTTAAGTGTGCACCTGGCCATGTTGGACGACTTAAACGCCGAAATGGCCACCCTAAGGCAAAAACACAAACAAACCGCAGATAGAGTGGCGGTTTTACAACAGCCACCAACTGGCACAATACAACAGAGACCAGAAAATAACACGTTAAGATTCCCCGAACAGATACCTACACACTCACCTCAAGGCAATCGTAGTGATTGTGGTGAGTCAGAACAATATAGTGTAGGCTCTGACCAGACCAGATCCTCTTTTCAAGCTCTCCCAACTATATCCCCCATATCCAAGCCACCTGGACCCCCTGAACAGATAAGTGACTGGTTATCACCTGACATCAGCTGGCCCCAACCCAATGACATACCCACAGGTAAACCAGCAGGACTGTCACCCCACCACACTGACCGTCACACAGACCCACCCTGTAGCCATGTCCACTACACCACGTAAACCACCTAGTACAGACTATAAGGCGCTTCCAATGACTGTAACTCCACCAACTGTGGACCTGCAATTCCCACTGATTGAAACTGTCTCCGGGGGTCAGATTTTTGTCCCATGGTCTCACCGCGATATGCAATCGCTAGTGAATAGCTTACCTCCCCTGATTAAAGGAGCCGAACCTTGGATAGAGGATTTTGAACAGCTGACCGCAGCTGACAATTTATGTATGGGCGACCTTAGAGCCATAATGCTAAGGATGGATTACAAGGAACCCTTTGGGCGAATAGAAACACAGCTAGGAACGACCGCATTGTCATCTCGTACCCCTTTCTCACGCCATAGAGGAGATGTCTGGGATGCATTACGCAGCATGTACCCCACACAAAAGAACCTACAGGCGTTAGAGGGCATGACAATGAATAAGGGTGAAGAGGGAGGTGAATTTTTGAGGCGAGCTCAGAAAACCTGGAGACAGTGTACGGGAGAGCGACATGACCACAATTCAGTAAACTCGTTGTTATTTAAGACGCAAGTTGTCAAAGCACTCCCAACTGCTATGCAGGACAAACTAGACGATGTAGTAGGACTGCTAAATAAACCAGAGGACGAGTGGACAGCCATTGTAGTTCATTGCATCACCAAACATAACAAAAAGGAGTCTGAGCAGGTGGATATAGATGGCACATAGTGTTTCAGTGGCGTCTCAGGTAATGTGAAGCTTTACAAAATCTTTTTCCATCTTTCTAATTGTATGCTAATCATGATGTTTATCTTATTATATTGTTTAATATAGCTCTTTAGTTGAATAATATTCAAGTTTTATTGCTCTGCATGCTTTATTTGTTTAAAAATGCTAACGCTAATTCGCGCGTGCTAATGCTTATGCTAACAGCGGATCTGCTTATAGTGATTTATTTATTAACATCTTTCCAGGGATTCTGTGAATCATATTAAAGTCTTGAGGCAGATTTTAATAGATTGCCGTTTGCTGACTGTATATTAAGTCCGGTTACGCTGTGTGTGATAACGTTGCACTGCCGTGGTGCTAGCTAGTGCTAAGCTAGTCAAGTTCAACAGCCAGTATTCTCAACTTGTGGCAGTAAGGTTCTTTCCCGAAAGGTAAAAATGGCTTAAATTACTTAATGCGGAAGTATATTAGAAGAAGGTAGAAAATAAAAAGATGTGTAATATTTGCATTAAAAAACATGGACACACAACCTAGCTAGCTAAGATGTGAGCAGGCAGCTTGAGCCTGAGGGGAACGGCTTTTCGTTTGGCGCTCACATTATGCACATAAAAACAAAGTGATTCTGTAACTTTAATATCATTACAAACCTGAGTTGTGACTGTTATCCTGGAAAGCGCACACATGTAAACAGTATTGGATAATCAGTTAATTTGTAATGTTACTATAGAAATAATATTTTAGTTATTTACAATTAAATAATTGATGTCTTGTATCTTCTGTTTACAGATGGTTGGAAATGTGTAGTTGCAGTTGGACTGACCTTTTACTGGTAATTTTTTCCTACATTTTATGCTAAATTGAAGAATATTGAGCTACTTTTGACTGAACACTAAGTTTAGATTAAGTGAAGAAGAAAAAATATGGAAATTCTTATTATTTATCCTGTTTGGTTCTTTTACTTACTTTTTTGTTTTATGTATTTTATGTCTTTTCTTATTTAAGCTGGTATTTCTTTATAAATATTTGTCTTGCTGATTTTGATTTCCTTTAGTTTTTTTAGTATTTTTTTATTTATATATAATTTTAATAGTATCCAATTTCATCTACAATTTAGGATTCCCCCAATCACACAATACCATCAGCGCTAGGAGGGTGAAGGTAAGCACAAGTTTCCTCTGAGTTGTTACAGCGACCACCCCATCTTTTCGGGCCAACATACGTCTGAGTTAAAATAAAGGTTGAAGTGAGATGTCAGACATGTTAAGTCCTAAATGGAAATTTGTGTACTGTTAAGTTTAAGAAAGTGATTTTCCCCTCTGTTCCATTGTAGGATGGTGATATGGCTGCAACTAAACTGGTGATTGAGGAGACTGTTCTGGGGATCTATGTGACTAGAGTTGAGGGAGCTGAAGCCATGGACCCCCCTGCCAATACTGGAGTGGTATCAGAAGGTGGTGTGGTTCTAGAAGACCTGGGCAGTGTGTTCCTTGCCTTTGCAGTTCGGGCTGATTTATGCCTTATACTGTATATTTATAACCTTATGATTTATAACTTGAGTTACCCTCCTACATTCAGATACACTTTTGATGTACTCCAAAAACTGTTTCTGGAACTCGATGCTAACAAACTGTCTCATAAAGCTCAATTACTAAATATCAAGCTGTTCAGTGAGATGTAGTCCATACTGAGTATTACACTTGTGACGTACTGTTTATCGAATTCCACTGTGGTTGCACTTTCTGAAAACTTTAATGTTGGCACTGACTTTTGTACATAATTCAGATTTATAAGTGTTTCATGCCCTTGTTTTGCAGATATTTCACTTTACTGTATGCTGCTTTGTTAAACATTTTCCATTGAAATGAATTCTGATTGCACTTATTGTATGTTGTATTGTGTTAGACATCTGATTCTTACACTGATCAGCCATAACTTTAAAACCTCCTTGTTTCTACACTTACTGTTCATTTGTGTGAAAATTATTTGGGTCAAAAATACCTGAACTGTGGTGGATTTTGATCCATTTTGAAGCTGAAATTAACAAAAGCTATTTATATACTGCATTTATAAAGTTCTCTATATGTTCTAAAGTTCTATATAACATGTAACAGCTGCAAAATTTCACAGTAAGTATTATGCAGACAAATCTTGACCTACTTCCAATTTTTGTATTTTGTATATTTTTTTTAAATGAAGAATAACAATTTATGAAATAAATACAACTTATGTTTTAGAGAAAGAAAATGCTTTTATTTTGACAGTTTATTAATGTATTTAGATAATAAAAAAAGACAATTTAACAGATATTTTTTGCAATACCTCTGACAGTTAATTTAAAATTGGGCTTTTGCTAAGTAAAATTACATGTTTTTTTTGTTTTATATGCTTATTTTTGTGTGATAACAGAAGTAATTATCTGTACTTAAACTTTTCTTTATCATTTATAAAGATAATTATTCTGTTTTTTAGAGGTGTATGACACTGTTCTAACAATTAATATATGTTGAAAGTAGAAGATTTCATGAAATTATAGGACAATTTCCTGTAAAATTACAGTGATAGATGTAAATTATGGTAAATATAATTACCATTTTTTTACAGTTTATCTCTGTTTTAAATTTTACAGTTTTTTCCCGTTTTTTTACAGGCATTTTCTGGCGCCCCTGCTGCCAGAAAAATACCGTTTTTTACTCTTTTTTTTTTTTTTAAAGTGTACAGTTATTTTAACACTAACCCAGTGTAGGTTATATCTTGTGTAGAGTTAAATAAAAAACGACAGTGTTAGCAGTAATAATTTTATAGTGCTTATACACTGCTCAAAAAAATAAAGGGAACACTAAAATAACACATCCTAGATCTCAATTAATGAAATATTCCTGTTGAAAATCTTTATTCATCACATAGTGGAATGCATTGAGAACAAAACAACATAAAAATGATCAATGTAAATCAAAATTATTATCCCATGGAGGTCTGGATTTGGAATCATACTCAAAATCAAAGTGGAAAATCCAATTACAGGCTGATCCAACTTCAGTGGAAATTCCTCAAGACAAGTTAAAATGAGGCTCAGTAGTGTGTGTGGCCTCCACGTACTTGTATGACCTCCCTACAATGCCTGGGCATGCTCCTGATGAGGCAGCGGATGTTCTTCTGAGGGATTTCCTCCCAGACCTGGATTAAAGCATCAGTCAACTCCTGGACAGTCTGTGGTGCAACGTGGCATTGGTGGATGATGTCCCAGATGTGCTCGATTGGATTCAGGTCTGGGGAACGGGCAGGCCGGTACATAGCATCAATGCCTTCATCATGCAGGAACTGCTGACACACTTCAGCCACATGAGGCCTAGCATTGTCATGCATCAGAAGGAACCCAGGGTCCACTGCACCAGCATATGGTCTCACAATGGGTCTGAGGATCTCATCCCGGTACCTAATAGCAGTCAGGGTACCCCTGGTTAGCCCATGGAGGGCTGTGCGGCCCTCCAATGAAATGCCTCCCCACACCATTACTGACCCACTGCCAAACCGGTCATGCTGGAGGATGTTGCAGGCAGCAGAACGTTCTCCACGGCGTCTCCAGACTCTGTCAAGTCTGTCACGTGCTCACTGTGAACCTGCTCTCATCCATCAAAAGCACAGGGCACCAATGGCGAATCTGCCAATCTTGGTGTTCTCTGCCAAATGCCAATCGCCCTGCACGGGGTTGGACTGTAAGCACAAGCCCCACTTGTGGACGTCAGGCCCTTATACCACCTTCATGGTATCTTCACCTTCAGTCTGTTTCTGACAGTTTGAACAGAAACATGGATATTAGTGGTCTGCTGGAGGTCATTTTGCAGGGCTCTGACACTGCTCCTCCTGTTCCTCCTGGCACAAAGGAGGAGGTAGCGGTCCTGCTGCTGGATTGTTGCCCTCCTACGGCCCCCTCCATGTCTCCTGGTGTACTGGCCTGTCTCCTGGTATCTGCTTCATGCTCTGGACACTGTGCTGACAGACACAGCAAACCTTCTTTGCCACAGCTCGCATTGATGTGCCATCCTGGATGAGCTGCACTACCTGAGCAACTTCTGTGGGTTGTAGACACCGTCTCATGCTACCTCTAGCACGTGGAGGCCACACACACTACTGAGCCTCATTTTAACTTGTCTTGAGGAATTTCCACTGAAGTTGGATGAGCCTGTAATTGGATTTTCCACTGAGTATGATTCCAAATCCAGACCTCCATGGGATAATAATTTTGATTTACATTGATCATTTTTATGTTGTTTTGTTCTCAACGCATTCCACTATGTGATAAATAAAGATTTTCAACTGGAATATTTCATTAATTGATTGTGTTATTTTAGTGTTTCCTTTATTTTTTTTGAGCAGTGTATATTTCTTAGTGAGAAATATAAATGCTAGAATTAATTTACCGCTCATGTCAGCGCTGTTTAACCATCAGAGTGTGAAACGTCTTTTTGACAGTTAATACAACTAAACACCGAGCCCCTAAAAATGTGATATGAAACATCAAAACTAAACATGCAAATCAATTAAAGATCAATGCAGTTTTACAAGGTTTTATAAAAAACAACCACAATGAAAAATGTTTCATCCATTGTGTTATTAAATCTTCTGCAGTAGAAAAACGTGGCAAAAATTCCTTCACAAATATGCTGTGCTGACCCGAAAGCCTGATGGGTAGTATGGTTTACAATTGTCAGATTTATACACTGATCAGCCATAACATTAAAACCACCTCCTTGTTTCTACACTCACTGTCCACGTTATCAGCTCCACTTACCATATAGAAGCACTTTGTAGTTCTACAATTACTGACTGTAGTCCATCTGTTTCTCTACATACTTTGTTAGCTCCTTTCATGCTGTTCTTCAATGGTCAGGACCCCCACAGAGCAGGTATTATTTAGGTGCTGGATGATTCTCAGCACTGCAGTGACACTGACATGGTGGTGGTGTGTTAGTGTGTGTTGTGCTGGTACACACTAAGAAAATGAAGTCTAAATTTGTACTTAAGAGTACAAAGGCTTGTCGCTGGGGCTGTACCCTCTTTAAGTACAATACAGTACCCTTCAATGCTGGTCCTATTTTGTACCCATGTCTTTGGTACCCCTCAAGGTACTATTAGGTACCCCAAGAGGCTAAAATGTACCTTTAAACTATGGTACAAATGTGTACCCTTTTCCAAAAGGTACCAACATGTTCTTTTAGAGGTACCACCCCAGCGACAAGCCATTTTGGACCTTATAGTGACTAAAATGTACCAGAAACATACCCACTTTTTCAATGTCTGTCAAGGCTGTTTATTTAGTGGCAAATAAACAATTCGAGATCATTACAAAGACAAATTCATAGATCGTTTATGAAAGTGAGATTTAAAACAAAGACCTGCCCACCTTCACTGTTATTTTAACCATTGATTAAAATGTCAACAGCATACAGAACAAATTAAAAGTAAAATAGTGAAATGTCATTATTGCAATTTTAAAAGTGTATTTCATCCAAACATGGTAGAATTAAAATGTACACAGAAAAAACCCATTTCAACCACCAAACCTGCACCCTCTTCTGCAATAAAAAAAAAAACCTGACATCTAGAACAGCTTCACATATGGCATCACATATAAAAGTTGATATTATGCCAACAGTTTTTATATGAATGAAAAAGGTTTTACTAAAAACATTGACAATGCTGTATTCCTATGCGCTTAGACCGAATACTTCATTGACACAAAAAGATCATCAACTGAATATGTATCAAGAGCTTGATGATCCAGTTCCGTTCCTGGACTTTGTACAGTCACAAGGGTAAACGTTCTATGTGGACATTTTGTGCACTGGTGCATTGGACACATGGCTGGTTCAGTACAGAAGGTTGATCACTCGAGTCACAGTTACTGGCATTGGCTTTTCTGTCCTCCTTAACATTTAGAATGCACCTTTGGAGAAACATCATTGTGCTTTTCAGGTGTGCAGGGTATGCAATGTTGAAGGCAAAATATGTACAGATGGTTGTGATAAAGGCCTCATCTATTGGAGCACATGAGCAAACCTCAACTCCATTAACCTTCACCACACTCTGACTTCGTCTACAAATGGTGGTTTTCCAGTCCTGGTCTTTCAGCTGAATTGTTGGATATGGTGTTGTAGGTTCACCCTATAGAGAAACAAAGACAGTGCACTGTCACAATGTTCTGAGTGAACATTTCTGATATTACTAAAAAGTCATAATGTGATGCCTGTAGCAACAAACTGCAAAACAAATGCATTTATAGGAGTCAGCTAACATGGAGTCTTAATACTGCATCCAAATCACCTGAAAGCTAATGGCACCCACTTATGGAGACTATTCAGCCTACTAAAAAATTAAGTCAGTGGGCATGGATTAAAATGCATGACAACTAATTAGATCAGGTAACATGCAATAAAAGGCCATCCAGACTTTATCAAGTGTGGCTATGTCAGTTTTTGTGGCACCAGTTTCTTACCTCTTTAAAAGTAATGAGGTGGTCAGTGTTCTTCCTGAAGATGGATGGTAAAGGAACAAATCCACCCCTAAAGTCAATGCCTACATCATGAAGAAAAATGTGCTTTAATAACAATCCCACAGAAACAACTTAAATTCAAAAGCACAGAAGCAACTAGGATTTGGGTCAAAAACACAACCTGGGAGGTCCTCAGTCAGGGCTTCCTCTCTCACTTCCATGTATATTTTTTTTCAACGGTAACGTCCTCTTGACTAGTTCAACAAATTAGAGAGTACAGCTATAAATCCTTCACTGAAGCGCCAACATATGTTCACCATCAAAGGATGGATTGAATCAACCTAATCACACAACTAAGATAAAAGCAGAAAATATACAAATATTTTGTTGAGAACACAAGCTTCATTTGAATATTGCAACAAAATGTATCAATAGACAAACTTAAGAATAAAAAACTAGAATCGGAAAAGCCCATTAGACAAAGGGATGCATCATATAGCAAAATGCTAAAATATAAAATCCATCATTTGCCTACCAACAGCATACAATTATGTTAGGTTAATGTTATTTCACTTACATTGTTCTTAAAAAGGGGTATTTGGTCAAGATGTTTTCAATAGCCATTCATTCTGCTATTTCTCGATGCCACCATGCAAAGGTCTTCTTCATGCGGTCCTTCATGGTCAACAAATCAGGTTGTGTCTTCCTATACTGGTCATGTATTACCTTAACGTGGGCCTCAACAGATGCAGCATCCTCTCCAACAATGATTTCTTTAACAAAAACACAAGTTACCAGTAAAAATGCTGTGGATTACTCATTTATTAAACACCCCTTTCTAGGAGTGTAACAAGATCTCACAAGATTAGAACGTAGTGTTGTGTACTGTGCAATAATTTCATAGAGCGTTCTAATAATTTTGTTCCAATCTCTTGGAACCTTTTCACAATGCTCTTTGGCATCCAGGCAGCTGTGAACATCTTTAGGAAAACGTGAAATGGATATGATGGCAGGCAGTCATTGGCAAACTGTCTCTTTTCTGCAAAATAAGAAAGAAATAACTGTCTCCAACTACAGATATAGGTTGATTGTTAAACTCAAAACTAAAAACAACTGGTGCCAACTGGAAGAACAGAGGCTGGTTTAATCACATTTAACTTGATAAGGAAATAAAAAAATAAGGCACTGCAAACAGATGGTTAATACAGTACATTTTTGAAAAATAGTATCAATTAATAAAGATGCTTACCATTAATTCTGAATCAGGTGTACTTCTGTTGTGACTTCTTCCAAATTAAGAGTTATCTTCTTGTACTGACACACAAAGTCTCTAAATTTTAATTGTTTTTTTGAAAGACTTGTCAAAAAGAAAGGCAATCATGGCTTCTGTAAGTTCACGATCTACAGTCTCTCCGTCCACATCGTTGTCTAAAATGGGTGAAAAAAGATTGGCATTACATTACTCTTGTAGGTAAAAGTCAAAAGCTAAATAACTTTACAATTGGCAGGTAGTTTTGCTATTTAAACATAATCATACAATTTTAATGCAGTTTAGAATGTACAGTGATGTACAAAACTATAGTACTTTTGCAACTCAAAAGTACAGTACAAGGGATGGATCCAAAAATTCGACTGTTCATCGAGTACGGCTTGTGTTTAATTTTAGACCTTAAATATTTTTTAAACCAATAAAAAACTGAGTAAACACAAAGCAAGCAAATACGCTAAAATAAAGGGCTATAGTTCAGCAATTTTCAAACAGGAATATTTTCAAATCCTGCCTCTGAATACTGGCATGATAACACTTTACTTCTCTGATAAAACAGGTTTAAATGAGACCAGTCACAGAAGGTTTAAAATACAGAGTCTGTTTTTTGGTTTACTCTTGCAGCTTAAATTAGGTTAACTTACACTAAAGTGGACATTACAGCAAGACATGTAACATCATATGCAAGTAAATTAAAATATTGTGTTAAATCGAAGTTCTGCTGAACCATCGCTCAGCTATTCTTTTGAGTTCACAAAGATTCGAATAGGTAACAGTGATTCCACAACAAAATAAATTCGGTGAACCGGACATTAAAACAGAACCGATTCAGTTAAATGATTCTTTTCATCTCTGCACAATGTTTACAATTGCACATATTGAGCTAACGTTAGCTACTCCAGCACTCAAAGTAACAAGACAGCTATCAAGCACCTTAACACCATGTGGTGTTATGATATTAAACTATTGGCATACAAGTTATGGAAATGTAAAATACAAACCATGTTCACATGCGCGAATTCTGTAACATTAATGAGGCTGCTTACCATTCAGGTGCATAAAACTAACTAGGCTACGCTACTACGTTAGCCAGCCAGCCAGCCAGCGTTCGCTGTTCAACGGCCAAAACATTCCTTCCTAACTCACATCAGTATTTATCGTGTTTACTCACCTATTTGCTCAGTTTTTCAATTTCCCTCAACCACGTCTTAGAACATGGGAGCACACTAATGTGACTACAACTCTCACGTTACATGAACAATTCTGGCTTTGTGTGTTACAATAAGCTTACGTATTAAGTAAAGAGAATTTGATTAAAATTGACGGTGCTAACAATTATCTCTAAACCTTCACTGACGAGGTAAATTAGCTAACGTTAAATTTAACTAATTCACTACCATTGGATTAGCTAGCCAATATTAAAGTAATTTATGAACAGTATAGAGCACTTACCTCTAAATTTCTGCGCTTCCTCCGATGTTATATTAATGTCTGCAGCCACCAGCTTTTTTTAAAAGCTCCTCTGTTGTAAGCTCCCTCAACGCCGTTCTTAATTAACCTCTCGCGCAGGTGAGCGACCGTTAAAAATTAAAATTTGAGGGGGAAGATCAGGGTTGCCAGAGTGCTACAGTGGTTTCCAGCAAAAATGCAGAGGTGCATTAAAAATGCCCAAAAATACACATAAAACTACCGATGTTCAGTATTTCATCAGTATTAAACAAGTTAAAACAATATGGCCTGATAATAAACTGCTGATATCTTAAACATGTACACCATATTAGGTTTTTAATGTATTTATTATTATTTGGTCAAAAACCACCCAATCTGGCAACACCGGAGGACTGTTTTCATTAGGGCTTATTTTAAAGCATAAAGAAACCTTAAAGAGAAAACTTAATGTTGTCTTCTGATTTCATTTTAAGTAAGTTTAAAAATAAGCCTTAAGGAAAATCTTAATTTAAGGTGTTTTGATTATTTTATTAGGTGTAGTTGATTATTACTGACAATGATCTGCCACCCAAATAATAGCTGTGGTGGTCCTGTGGCTGACCTGATCAAAGAAGAACAGTGGGATAAACAGGGCTAAAAGTACAGAGAAATAAGTATATATAACACATCTTCCTAATTAATTTATATACTGCTAATTATATAAATATTATAAAATACAAAATATTAATAAACATGACTTCAAACCTATACAATCGTTAAATATATCTTGTGGGATAATTTGCTGCAGTGTCTTAATTCTGTGCTAATGCTGCAGTCTATCCTGAAAGTACCTTTAGTTGGTGGTTAAAAGGCACAAATCTGTACCTTTTGCTGTAATGAAAGACTTTGTACCTTATCAGAAAACCAAAAGGTTCACATGTGACCCTAAAAAGTACAATATTATACCTTTAAGGGTACATTTGTGAAAAGTGTACCTCTGAGTACAAGACAGTACTTATATCGTACCTCTGTTTTTTAGTGTGTATGAGTGGATCAGACACAGCAGTGCTGTGGTTCTACAACCAGCAGTTGTGGCTCTACAGTCAGCAGTTGTGGCTCTACAGTCAGTAGTTGTGGCTTCCTAGCCAGCAGTTGTGGTTCCTCAACCAGCAGATGGGGTTCTACAGTCAGTAGTTGTCGCTTTGTAGCATTCCTGTTAATGTGATGAAGGTAATAAAGCTGAAGTGTACTGAGCTCGTATCCTGATTTCACTGCTACACTAATGAAACAAGTGATTTTCTGATGATTGTGATGTAATAACATTAAACATGATTTACAGTCACGTCTCCACTGTTCACTAAGCCGTGTGATTTTAGCTCAACACAAACCTGCTCCATGTTTTAAAGTGTTGTTCCTCCTCATGAACAGATTACCCAGAGGGCTTGACTAGTTGTAAATCATGGAGGACGAAAAATGACATAAATATAAATAAATAAATGCACAAATAAATAATGCAATAAAAAAATAAATAAACTACTAAATACATTTTCGTCATGAAAAAGGACATTTAAATAAATGGCTTGAATCTATTTTTATATTTCCTTACATCCGATTTTATTTGGGATGTTTCTGTATTTCTACATGTATTTATTTATTTCTACATTTATTTATTTTTTTATTTATACATTTATTTATTTCTATATTTCCACATTTCTGCATTTATTTATTTCTGTATTTTTGTGTCTATGTTAATAAGGTAGGCGGTCCTATCCTCACTCTACAGCAGGATTGGTCAGGTCGGCGAACTAGGCAGAAGCAGCCGATTTCTAACAACCTTAACGTTACATGAACACTAGCTAGGCTAACCTTCAATTGACTATGCAATGGCTTCGAGTGGGAGGCCGCTGGCAGACTTGTTGCGGGATGTAGCTGACCAGCTTGAAAACAGTAAGTTCATATTTCTCAGATAGATGAAATAATCAGTGTGACCAGATTCACTTACTGATATATCGGTACTGTATTAACATAAACTGAACTAGCTAACAATGTGGTGTTCAATATTTCTTGTGCAGCACCACCGGGTACCACAAACGCGCCAAGTTTGCCTGCTACGCCGTCACATACCATGACACCAAGTCATCCAGTGGACGGTAGGTTTCTGCAGTGAACAGTTTGTGATGCTAAATGCCAGACTGTGATACACCCTGTAGAATTTACACATTAGCTAAATACGAAAAAATTTAACCAAACAATTGTAAAAAAAAAATTAGATATGTGATTAGATATTAGACTAATATACACCATCGCCGGTGATGTATCTAGTTTAGCTGTTTTTCTTTATTGTCTAACGTTTGATGCTACCCTTTGCTCCTCACTTAGCCGAGGTTTCAAGACTGTTCGGGCCATACACACATGGGGGGAGAAGGTCAACAAGTCAGCGATGCCTTGCTGTGCCCGCACAACTTAATTCTTACACTCATGTCTTCTGTTGTCTTGAGGACAAAAATGAGGATTTAGTCCCCAGTCGATTTTCCAAACAGAGGCTTGTTGCTGCAGGATTAGGGGAGAAACGTCTTACGTTTAAAGCTACATACGGCATCACGGTTACCATGCACACTCAGGTTTTAGTGAAACTTTAGAAATCGCACTTTTTTGCATGTTGTTATCTGTCGTCTTTTTAGGTAGTCAGACAAATCCACATGAATTCAAAGAATTCCTTTTAGCTGCATTTCCAAAACTCAGACAAGGGGGCGGATTTGAATTGCTCAAAGTTTCTGGAACAACTGGAAGTCGCAAACTGAACCTCATCCCCTGTCCCAATGAGGGCTACCATGTCAGACATCTGAAAGATCCACAGACCCAGATTGGTCATGCTACCATTTTCATTCGACCACTTCAGAGGAACCTGAATCTGGAGCCTGTAAGTTTCTCTTTAAAACTGCTCTTCCCTTCTGAAAATCAGGTCATTATTTCTTGTATTTAATTGTTACATGATCTCCTCTGTAGATATCTCCACCACCTCAGAAATGTGTGACATGTGGAGAAGAATTCCCTTTTTCACAAATCAAGGCTCACAGTGATGAATGCATGAGGTATTGCTCTACACAGCTAAAACATCACATCTGTTAGTACACTGCATGTGTTGTCATACATCGGACATGTGGCATGAGGCATAGTGAGTCCATCCCCAGCCAAAAGGCATGCTTGATAGTCTGTGCATGTGAATGTAGGACTAACCATGTAGGGCAAAATGTATAACAAAACTTTAGAGACAGGGCAAAATATTGCTTAAATATGAATTCAGTCTTTATTTTTTAACTGTTGGAAGATTGGAAAATAGAGCCAGATCCCACAGAGGCAGCAAGGATATTCAAAGAAGACATTTTATACAGGGTATGATATCAAAACATATATGCTTGTTTATAGCAACACAATGTTTATGGTTAAATGAAACGGGGGGGGGGGGGGGGGGGGGGTATAAAACGGTTACTGGGAATGTTTGAAGTTACAGCAAGATAAAGGTAGAGACTAACAAATTCTATTTTAATAGCTCTATTTTCTGTTTACTGTTGTATGCATTTTATTTTGTTTGTTCAGGTGATCCAGCAACTGGTGATGGTGTGATTCGTCATTGCTTTGCAACAGCCATGTCCAAACTTCAGAATGGTTTTGATTTTTGTTTTGGTAAGTAAAAAAATATTTTTTTTCTCCATTTATTTCACAGATGCTTTTATGATTTCTCATTTTAAATCACTGTTTATCTGTCAGTACGTGTTTTATCATGTTATGTGATTCACGCAAATTCCAGGCTAAAAAAAAAAAGAAATGATCAACAGTCGCAGACCCGTACACTAACCCTGCCTGATTCCTAACACATACATGTGAATGTAGCTGTTTTTAACCTGTGGCTGACTGATATTTCCTTTATTACTGCTTTATGGAATAGGGCTGCACCAGAGCGGTAGAGAGAACAGAGTGGCGACACTCCCATAGGGAACCGTTGGAAAGGGGGCGGGACATTTTTTCTGCACAGCTTCCGGGTTGTGGAGCTCTGAATAGTTCCAAACATCCCATAGAGCTCCATTCATTTCCACTACAGTACTTATCAAGCATTTTCAGCTGTATGTTGCTTTGTTTTAAAAAAAATAATGAATTTAATGTCATCAATATACTTAATACTGTTATTGTTTAGCTTTTGCTCAGCACTAAATGTTATATTTTTATCGTAATTAATAGGTATAACTGAATTTAGCTTCAGTTACTAGAGTCTTTTCACCTAAAATTGATTAATTAAAAGTTGATTAATCAAGAGTTTTGTTACAGAAATGATAATAAAACATGCTACTTTTACTTTCATACTTAAGTACATTTGAAGGTAAATTTAGTTTAGTACTTTAGTGGAGGTAAAGAGTATTTTTACTTTTACTAGTACTTTTACTGGAGTAATATGTTACCTTGGATATCTCTACTTCAACTCACCTACATGGTTTGTGTACCTTGTCCACCACTTACATTAGACAAAATGAACTTGTGCATATTCTTAATGAATTCATTCATGTATTACATGTAGGAATCAATTATTAATCACTCATGAAATAAGAGATGAATGAAGCTATTTCATGTACCTGCACTATAATGTTAAAGGTACGGTAGTGTGTTTATGAATCTGTTCATTCAGTGCAGGTATACCTTATGAATCCAGCCACATGACTTAGTGTTTAACCAACAAACACTCATGATTATTATTATGAATCCTCAGGAAAGTGAAGGGAGATTAGTTTATGTAAAAAAACAAAACATAAAAACTCTCTAATCTCTATACTGTATATTGTCTCTACTACTTAATGATATCACATTATTTTTACATTTACATTTTCAGCATTTAGCAGACGCTTTTATCCAAAGCGACTTACACAATGAGCTGAACACAATGAGCAATTGAGGGTTAAGGGCCTTGCTCAGGGACCCAACAGTGGCAACTTGGTGGTGGTGGGGCTTGAACCGGCAACCTTCTGTTTACTAGTCCAGTACCTTAACCACTGAGCTATCACTGGCCCATTATGTAATGTATGCTAATATAATGTACTGTGTGTTAACAAGAACGACCTATTAACAAGTCATTATAAACATCAATCTTCCACTTCATATACCAAATTTACTTTTAACAGATGCAGTAAATGTGAAGGCAGTTGAAAATACCCAGAAATTGTACAAATGTTTATTATTTACTGTTTAATATTTCAGTCACTGCTGCCGGTCCCATATGAGAACATGACAGCGCCGGGTTTGTTTGGAACTATTGGAGGGTTACATGAACCACGTGACCGCGTAGCGGCGAGATCAAGGAGTGTCGCAACTCTCTCTATCTACGGCTCTGGGCTGCACTATATTTTGTTTCACCACCTGTACAACAAGTCCAGTCGTGAAATTTCCTCACTACTAAATATTCCACAGTCAACTGTCAGTGCTATTATAACAGAGTGGAAGTGATTGGGAACGACAGCAACTCAGCCACGAAGTGATAGACCACGTAAAGTTACAGAGCGTGGTCTCCAAGTGCTGAGGCGGCTCGTACTGCATAAAAGTCTGGAACGCTCTGCTGACTCAATAACTGCAGAGTTCCAAACCTGCTGTTAGAGCTGCAAAAAGGGAACCACCTGTATATTAATGCCTATGGATTAAGAATGGGAGTCACTCAAGTTCATATGCGTGCGAAGGCAGACGAGCAAATACTTTTGGCATTATAGTGAATATTGCAATGTAAGTTTTTCCAGTATTGTGCAGCCCTAGTATGGAAGCAGAATATCAGTGTCCTTTAGATTACTACCTATGTGTTTAGAATTTAGTTTTATGTTAAGTGCCAGGAGGAACTCTTCTTTTTGAGGCTGAAAAAGACCACTTGATTCCCTCCACTTCCCATTTCCTTTTGGAGAGTGACTTCTTTGTTGTTGCTGGCCGAATGATTGGTCATTCATTTCTACATGGTGGGCCATGCCTAGGTGGATTAAGCCCAGCAATCCTGCATGTGCTCTTTGGTGGATCCCCAGAAGAAGCCACAATAGATATTAAGGATTGTAACAGTAAGCAGCATGAACATGTTCTCCTGTTGGACTCTTCCATCTGACGAAGACGAGCCGCACAGGCGGGTAAACCAACCGGAGAAGAAGGTAAAGAAGAGAAAATGGTGGCAGAGACGCCAGAAGGTAGAGATGCAGGACGTGGAGGGTGAGAAGGGAAACGAGGTAAAGGGTGAAGAGATGGGGCAAGGAGTGGAGCAGAAGGTTTTAGAGGACCAGGCAGACCAAACACCAAAGGTGGAGAAGCAGGGGGTTCTGGGAAAAAACAAACCTGAGAAGAAAGTAAAGAAGAGAAAATGGTGGCAGAGACGCCAGAAGGTAGAGATGCAGGACGTGGAGGGTGAGAAGGGAAATGAGGTAAAGGGTGAAGAGATGGAGCAAGGAGTGGAGCAGAAGGTTTTAGAGGACCAGGCAGACCAAACACCAAAGATGGAGAAGCAGGGGGTTCTGGGAAAAAACAAACCTGAGAAGAAAGTAAATAAGAGAAAATGGTGGCAGAGACGCCAGAAGGTAGAGATGCAGGACAGGGAGGGTGAGAAGGGAAACGGGGTAAAGGGTGAAGAGATGGGGCAAGGAGTGGAGCAGAAGGTTTTAGAGGACCAGGCAGACAAAATACCAATGATGGAGAAGCAGGTGGTTCTGGGAAAAAACAAACCTGAGAAGGTAGAGATGCAGGTGGCCCCACGGGACCTGGTGGAAGAACCAGAACAGGTCGTTGTAAAGGACCAGAGGAGGAAACCAGTAAACAAGGTGGTTCTGGTTTGTGAGATTGAGATGAAGAAGTTAGAGCAGGTGGAGCAGGTGGACCCAGTGGAAAAACCTGACCAGGTCGTGAAAAGGGTAGAGAAACAGGTGGCCCCGCTGAACCTGGTTGAAGAACCAGAGCAGGTCATCCTGAAGAACCAGTGGATGGGACATGTAAAAAATAAGATTCATTGCATAGAGAATGAGATAAAGAAGGAGGAGAGGCAGGTGGACCCGCTAAACCTGGTGGAAGAACCAGAGCTGGTCATCCTAAAGGAGCAGGGGAAGGGACAGGTAAAAAATAGGGTTAGTTTTATAGAGAATGAGATGAAGAAGGAGGAGAGGCAGGTGGACCCGCTAAACCTGGTGGAAGAACCAGAGCTGGTCATCCTAAAGGAGCAGGGGAAGGGACATGTAAAAAATAGGGTTAGTTTTATAGAGAATGAGATGAAGAAGGAGGAGAGGCAGGTGGACCCGCTAAACCTGGTGGAAGAACCAGAGCTGGTCATCCTAAAGGAGCAGGGGAAGGGACAGGTAAAAAATAGGGTTAGTGTTATAGAGAATAAGCTAAAGAAGGAGGAGAGGCAGGTGGACCCAGTGAATAAAACAGACCAGTTCGTGAAGAAGGAGGAGAGGCAGGTGGACCCAGTGAATAAAACAGACCAGTTCGTGAAGAAGGAGGAGAGGCAGGTGGCCCCGCTGAACCTGGTGGAACAACCAGACCAGGACATGAAGAAGGATCCAGCAGCTTTGGAGGACAAAATATGGAAACTGAAGGAGCAGAACCTGGATAGAGGATGCACTGAAGGTTTGTTTGAAGGATTGTATAGATAGATGGTGGTGATCTAATAAAGGTGAACATTAAAAATGGAATTAGGTTTCATGTCTCCATCAGATCCACTGAAGAACGTCTCCAAGGTGTCTTCAAACAAACCAGACCCCCAGCAGCTGCAGGACGACGTTCTTGTTCCCATCGTCGAAGCCCAACCTGAAGAGTCCGGGGCTCTGATGGAGAGCGCGTGTGAAGATGAAGGTCTGGTTTAGATTCAGAAATACACGTTATACACGCAAGGTGGAGTAACGCTGGAGTTTCCTCTAACACGTGTGCATGACGGCTCTGTGTTGCTGTGTAGGTGTCCCGATGCCGAATTCAAGGAGAACCAGCCTGAGAACCAAACGGTTCCAGTTCTTCAACGTCTGAAGCTGAGGTGGTGACGGTCCGGAGATCATCCAATCACACGCCGACTTTTCCAACATCAAAATAACAATAAAGTGCCTTCATGAACATGTTGGTTGGTTTGATTTTGTGTACGTTGGGTATTGAGGGTGGACCGATGAATCAAATCAAATCAAGGTTTATTTGTCACATACATGGTACACAGTACAACTGGCAGTGAAATGCTTTAGTGACTGCTCCACCACAGTCATTACAAAAACTACAAAATAGTTAAAAAATATATTATACAAAAAATATTGAATGTTTTTAAAGGTAAGAATTTAGAAACATTAGAAAAATTTACAATATAAAATTACCAATATAAAAACAATATAAAATTAAAAATTAACTATATAATTAAAAAAAGCAATTTAAAGTAAACATTAGAAAAATTATCAATAAAATTAAAAAGAGCAATTTTAAGTAAAGTAAACATTAGAAAAATTATCAATATAATTTAAAAGGGCAATTTAAAGTGAACAAGTGTGTAAAGTGACAAGTAGTGCAGAAACTGTGCAGCATAATGCTACCTAATGCTATACAGATGTGCTAAATAATAAATACACAAATACTAATCTATACATATATAAACGGGTAAACGGTGGTCATCCGAGCATAATGAGTGAGAAGCAGACCCACACCCAGCAGATTCTGGCCAACGAAGGATCTGCAGGAGAAGGGCTCATGGAAGAGTCACATGAGGGTTCTGGGGCAGAAGAGTCAGCTGTTTGGCCTCATAAAAGTGAAGATGAGCTTATGCATCTGCTGTACTCACCCTTACCAAAAATTGTTCCAGAATCACAAAAGGTAATAACAAAAATGGAATCGGGGGCAAAACTGTTTCACTTACTCATTTACACAGATGCGTACACTAGATGAGCCATCTGTAGAGAGACCTGTGAAGCGAAGAAGAAAAAGAATAAAAGATGTTTCATCCTCATCAGATGATTCCAGTGATGATGAAACCTTAACTCGACTCAAAACTCCTACACTGTAAAAAAAAATCCTTGTTTGGTTATGTTCTGAGAATGTAAAAATAGATGTTGGCATAACATGAATTATGGAAATAGTTGGTCCAAAATCAAAAAATGTGTTGTGCCGTCAGCTGTAGTAGTTTCACTCTTCAACTTAAAATGTTAGGTTTAGTAAACGAGTACAACTGTGTTCACTCAACATTTCAAGTCCAATAAAAAAAACTAATTTGGGTGAGCAACAGTGAGAATGAGGAAACTTCTGCTTCATGCGCTCCAGAGGGACGTCTTCACACCAGTTTTTATGGAGACCATTTGCCCAAAAACTGAAGCTGAAGCGAAGGTGGACCATGCGACATGACAACAACCCAAAACATTCCAGTAAATCCACCAAGGAATGAATCAAAAGAAAGAAATGGAAAGCTCTGGAATGGTCAAGTTAAAGCCCGGATCTTGATGCTATTGAGATGCTGTGGGGTGATTTAAAACGGGCTGTACATGCAGGAAACCCCTCCAACCTCACACAGCTGAAGAAATTCTGCATGGAGGAGTGGGGAAAACTTTCTCCCAGTCGATGTCAGATGGTAGGTGGTTATAGGAAACGTCTAACTGAGGTTATTTTAGCCAAAGGAGAAAATACCAGCTATTAGGGCACAGGGTGTCCTAACTTTTTCCTCACAATCAATTTCCATTTATGTGTTAAAGAATTTTTTTTTCCATTTTTATTTGTTTAGTTATATAACCTCAATCTCTCAGTACTGTTCACATAAAGCTCAAATGTTCATTATGTTTAAATATTTTCGAAAAGACAAAAGTTCTCATGAGGTGTCCTAACTTTTTCACATGACTGTAGCTGATTACAGAAATATTCATTGTTTAGCACAAACACACAGCAGCATTCGTCTGGATTTTACATCAGCACCAGTCACTCGTACCAGTTTACACCAAACTTCATCAACCAGAGACCAGCTTTATATTTACCATCAAAAACACCTGCACATTTATTCAGTCTTTAATATTCACTCGTCAACAGACACAAAATTACTAAATATTAGTTACTGGATATTTATTATTAATAATAAAAATGTTTTTAATGTAGAAGAAATAAAACTACTTACTGACACTGAGTTTGGTTCCTCCACCAAAAGTGTAGCACAGTGATACATTCCAATGAAGCCGTCGTACAAAAACCTCTGTTCCACTCCAGTGATTCCACACACACACACACACACACACACACACACACACACACTATAAGAGCTGTAGTTCTGATCAGACTGGGTTCAGGACTTTCAGAGTCACTGAGACGCAGCACAATGATGAAGGTTCTGATTCTACTGCTGAATACACTCGGCCTCCTCACTCAACGTGAGATTCACTGTTTATTTACTATCTTCATATCAGTCCTCCAACATCACCGCTCACCATCACCGTCTCTTTATCACCTTCAACTTTTCTTTCTTCTTCTATTTACAGTCGTTTGGAGAAATCATCATGACTCAGACTCCAGGATCTCACTCGGTTTCTCCAGGACAAACTGTTACCATCAACTGCAGAGCCAGTCAGGGCATTAACTACGAACATGGCTGGTACCTGCAGAAACCTGGAGAAGCTCCTAAACTCCTGATTTATTATGCAACTAGTCGTCAGTCTGGGATTCCTGGACGTTTTAGTGGAAGTTACTCTGGTACAGAATTTACTCTAACAATCACTGGAGTCCAGGATGAAGATGCCAGAGATTATTACTGTCAGAAGCATTACAGCACTCCCTTCACACAGTGTTATTTACTGGTACAAAAACCTCCCTGAAACACACACTGATCTGAGAACATCTGCAGAGCTGATAAAGCTGCACTCCACTGAACATCATCATCTACAAAGCACTACAGTACTGAGCATGTTCCACTATTTATGGTCCTTTCTTTGTGCACAAGGACATAGTCATGCTCAAACAGGAAGGGGCCTTCCCTAAACTGCTGCCACAAGTGTGGCTGAAACACATGAACCTAATAATTAGGAGGGGTGTCCACATACTTTTGGTCATATAGTGTATGATCTGATCAATTCAAGTATCAGTTCATACAAACAATAAAATGTGCTGAGAACGATTCATCACTTAGATCAAATCTCCTGATTGGTCGTTTCATGATTGAATCGATTCCTTTCTACCCCATAAATCACTGAACACGTAACACTGTGCAGAATTACAGATGAGCTACAGTCAGTAACAGTATACCTACAATGTGAACATATGGTAGATACACATAATAGTGGATATGAGGAGGAGGAGGAGGATCTTCATCTACACTCTCTGTACTCTGAAAATAAAAGCTGATCATCATTTGATGTGGTTTTAAACATAACCAGTTCTCACCAATATAAAATGAGAGCTGATGATCAGATGATCATGAGGATTCTACAGAATATTTAAGATGAAATACTGACTGGTTCCAGTTTCTGCTGTTGATGGTTAAAATGGTCTGTTTGTTCCACAGACCAGCATCTCAGTTCCAGCTCAGTTCAGCTAAACCTTGTAACTCTTTCTGATCATTTATTACAACTTTTATATCAAACTATCATCTGTCTTTATTTAGATCATATGGAGTATTTTAAATTATGTGGACACCCCTCCTAAATACTGAGTACATGAGTGCAGGTCACAATTACTATAGTAAATAAAGGGAGAATAAGAGACAGTACAGGAGATACTTCCATATGTAGCAGCTGATTGTTCTTTCACCATAAGGTGGCAGTATTGCATCTCTGAGTGACACATTCACACTGTTCCACTACAGTGATTCTACACACACACACACACACACACACACACACACACACACACACACACACACACACACTACATGCTTCAGTGCTCTGTCAGTGTTTAAAGCTCTGTGAGTTTAACACTTCATGACTGAGAGCTGCTGACCAGCATCTTCACCCACATCAACCATGACCTTCATCTCCATCTTCATCTGCACGCTGGCTCTCTGCACTCAAGGTAACACGATGCTTTTTGTTCTACTGGTGAGGAGGCTCTGCCATGTTGAGAAGATCCACTGATGAACTTCAAACCCCACATGGTTATTCATGTAGTGAACGTCTTTATTCTTCTTATTGTTTTCAGGATCCAGAGGTCAGGTGACTGTGACTCAGAGTCCTGCAGTAAAACATGTTGATCCAGGAGCTTCAGTCACCATCAGCTGTAAAACCAGTTCTGATGTTTATAGTTATTATGGTGCTAATCGTTTAGCCTGGTATCAGCAGAAACCTGGAGAAGCTCCTAAACTCCTGATCTACTTGGCTAACAGCAGAGCATCAGGTATTCTAGATCGTTTCAGTGGCAGTGGATCTGGATCTGACTTCACTCTGACCATCAGTAGAATTGAGACTGGAGATGCAGGAGATTATTACTGTCAGAGTGAACATGAGATCAGTGGTAGCTGGATCTTCACACAGTGTTATATGGTGGTACAAAAACCTGGGTGAGTGGAAGTGTACAGTAACTGCACTGCTGCAGCTGGGACCGACTGCAGGTGCTGAGGGGGAGGATGTGATACAGTACAATCATTCACTCTGTACAGGAAACACCTCACTCACTCACTACTTCTCCTAAATACAAGCTTTATTATTAACATAATAACAACCACTTCATCCTGATCAGGGTCACAGTGGTGTAAAGCTGGTATAGACCACAGCCACATTTACTTGTTCATTTAGTCCCAGGAGGATGCATTTCAGAGCAGCCAATCCACCTTTTGCATTACAGAAGGTGTTGAATTATTTCATATAATGAAATAGTAAAATTATGCCGAAACTGGCAAGAGAAAGGAACGACCTTTTATTATTTATTTAGCTCATGTTAATTAAAGATGTTACAACACTGAGAGGACTTGAGTTTAGAAGAACTCTTAAAAGAGAATTGAACTGACAGCAAGTTCCAAGATGAAGCAGTAAATCAGAAGATGGTTCAGTTTAATCATACTATAGTACACACTACTATAGGATTAGTATGCAGTATATACTGGGGCAGTAGGACATTTTGAACAGAGCTGCTGGCTTTGGTTGGGATTGGGGGCGGGTCTGGAGGTGGTAACTCCTGCATTGATTGGTGCACACCTTCATACCCAACCAATAGGATTGAACTTCACCTTATTACAGCTAACAATCAGCAGCTGGAGCTCATCTAGTAGAAACTACTTTATCTCCATGTGCTGTTTGCTTCAGTTGGTTTGTGACCCTCTGGTGAATTGAGGAGTTACAAGTTACAACCACAGTAAAAATAAATAGATGAGAATAACATGAATCTTTATAGATTTAGTGCTGATTATTCTAAACCTAAAATCTTATGAGAGTAAATAAGGAGGTTCAGTATGTTCTCCACCATTTGCTTCATTATTGTGTGTACTGGTTTTACTGGTTGTGTTGGAGCTGAGGCACAACTGCTAAAAACTAAATCTTACATTATCAGCTCTATTCTTTCATATGTGTGAAGTGTTGCATAATCACACAATCTTCTTCTTCCTAACACATTACACCTGCTAACAACAGCAATGCTAGTAATGCTGGGTATAAACCCACATAAATCCTCATTTTGCTTTAAATTACATTCATGTGGAAAATCCCCTTTATCTGAGCATGTTAGATTGAAGGCTGATGTTGTGATGTTGCACATAGGAATGAATGAGTACGAGTCTATGTAGCGTTGTTTGTATGTTTTATCATACATGGAGATCAGTCTACACCCCATCATGGTGATTTTGCATTGTGCTCTAACCATGTGTAACTCTGATATTTAGGGAGTCTAAACTTTTTGATGAGCTGTTTTATACAGTTAGATCCTTCAGCTGTGAATTCTGCACCATCAAATGTAATTGTACAGACAAAATTAGCTTCATGCTTACCATTTTCAAATCCTATCTGAGTCAAAAAAGATGTCTTAATTGCTGGGTTCTTTTAATTTGATTGGTTGTATGTAACACCCGTGTGGTGTCTGATATTAAATCTTCACCACAGTGATGCACACCTGTGTGGTTTTGGCTTTGTTAAACTAACATGATAAGGACGTCCACATTTTTTACAATACTTGATTCGATTGCATAAGGGCGTCATCACTCCTGAGGCTGTTGTTTTTGTTTATTATGCTCTTCATAACAGTTGGTGGACTTGCAGTAGTGTAAACAGTCATCGCAATATTTAATAAGTATGGGATACTTCTGACAAAACGCATCTTGACACACATCACAGCAGCATTTACAGCTATGATCTCTGGCATTGGTGTGACCCTTATAACAAAACGTACAAACATACAGCACACCCATGAATGCTTTCACTTTTTTTTTTTTTTTGTAGTAATGACCATCGTGGAGGTACAGAAACACAGTCTTGGTATGTGGCTTGTAATTAGTTTGGTACTTCTCTAAATCACCCGAACTACTTCTGTGGAAAACGACTATTTTAACATCAAACTTATATTCAAAACGACCAATGTCATTAAACCCGACTCTGTGGACCCGTGTAAAGCCAACATTTGTCTGTATCTGTTCAGCTATAATTTCTAATGTGTTATGTGGGATATTCGGGTTTAGAATATGAGCAATACAAATTACAAAACACAAGTTATTTGAGGTATTTGTTGAACAGAAAAGATTCAGTCTGTTCCTATCGATCACCTGATTGTGTGCTAGGTCACGCACCTTACGACGAACACCACCATTTTTACTCATGACTATTGAGACAGTCTATCGTCTGTATTAATACTTTTGTTACTCTGCATAACCCTTTCAATAGCATCTGACAACACAGTATTAACATCAGATGTTAAACTACCGCCTCTTAGGGTGATGTCAATAATACCACCATCACCAGCCAACACCCTGGAGAACAACAACATTTCTGATAGTGTACTGTGTACATATAGGATATGTATGAGTTCATGTCTGTGGCTGGAGCATCTTATTTTGCATAAGGCTTTCCAGCTCCACCATAGCAGTCGCATACTCGTCGTTTAGACAAACTGTTTGCTCGTTGTGAGACAATTGTTGGAAAACTTTAAAAATAGGATCATTGCGTTGTCTGACTCCCAAAACCTTTTAGATGCCATTTTGTTTATACCTAAATAACACTATGTATATATGACGTATAACGAATTTCAACAGGCCAATTTTAAAATACTAAAAATAAGAGTGTTTCTTGCAATTGTTCACACATTTAGAATGTTGTGTACATGTAAATTCCTATTAAAATTTTGATTACTAAAACACTTAAGTAATTTTAGTGTTTTTTTTATCCAGATTAATTGGCTGTGGCCTAACAAAATGTCATGTGGTGCGACTGTGATTTATTTTAAAATTAATTAAATCAACATGCTTAAGAGGTTTTTTTTTTGCAAGTACTTCATAATATAATGTGTTTAGAAACACATTGTTATTACTTTGAGTTTTGTAAATAATGTACAGTGGAACCTCGGTATACGTCCTTAATCCGTTCCAGAACCTTGGACTTATACCAAACAGGACGTATACCAAACAAATTTTCCCATAGGAAATAAAGGGAAAATGATTAATCCGTTCCCATGAAAAAAATCCTATTGTTATTGGCATATTATACGTTGATGGGGTTGTATAAAATAATTTATAAAACGGATAGTTCCGGTCCTAAAATCTGATTGGCTGAGCAGCGTTTAAAGCCGTTGTAAAACTCCTGATAAAAGCGCACCTGTCACCACCTCACATCATTCCATATTAATACACCACTGAAAAGAACAAGTACAAACTTGCTTGAACACTATTTTAAGTCATGTACTATACACGGAAATGTCCAGATTAATATAAACAGTAATCTTAATCATTAAGCGGATGTTTCGCCCAAGAAATAGTGTAATAGTTTGCGAATGTTATGTTCGCCCTCATGTTGCCTAGCAACACGGCGCACCATTAACGGGACCTGAACATTATATAACGCGTTATAGCTATAGAGTTATAGCGCGGGTTGTTTACTGAATGGTAGCAACTGGCGTAATGATGCTCGTGGCTTTATCTCGCGAGAGTTAAACAAGAGTAGCAGGCGGTGTCGTGACTGATTTTGACCCGTACAAGTTCTAGCATCCGAGTCGTATTCCAAATAAAGGTCGTATACCAAGCTAAATTTTTCGCCTCCAAACAGGACGTATACCAAGTTCGACTTATACCAAAGCAGACGTATACCGAGGTTCCACTGTACTTGTATTTTTTGTTGTATAACATCAAATTCACTTCCTTAAATGTACTTAACAGACTTATTTTTCTTGTAAATCACAAACACATTAAAATGTTTTACAATTACCATTAACTTAGGCATACTGCATCAGTGATTAATATTTCAGCAACATAAGTAAGATTTATTATTTATAATTTAATTTAGTTACTTCTGTTATTGGTTGCACCACATGATAAGTGGTCGCCCCAAATGACATTAAGACCTCCTATTGTTAAAAATCTATTTGAAGAGATCAATAAACAATAGATTTAAACCAGATTTTATTTACATTTTATCGAACTGACATGAATAGAAATGTTTCACAAACTTTCCATGAAAAGGTGTACATGGTCTGCAACAACGCTTAGGTAGGTGCTACGTGTCAGAGAAACATCCATAAGAATGGCAGGACCCAAGATTTCCCAGCACAATGTTGCCCAAAGCATCACACTGCCTCCGCTGGCTCGCCTTCTTCCCATAGTGCATCCTGGTGCTATGTGTTCCCCAGGTAAGCAACACACACACACCAGCACCCGGCCATCCACGTGATGTAAAAGAAAACGTGCTTCATCAGACCAGGCCACCTTCTTCCATTGCTTCATGGACCAGTTCCAATGCTTATGTGCCCATTGTTGGCACTTTCGGTGGTGGACAGGGGTCAGCATGGGCACCCTGATTGGTCTGCGGCTATGCTGCCCCATACATAACAAACTGTGATGCTCTGTGTATTCTGACACCTTTCTATCAGCACCAGCATTAATTTCTTCAGCAGTTTAAGCTACAGTAGCTCATCTGTTGGATCGGACCACACGGACCAGCCTTCACTCCCCACGTACATCAATGAGCCTTGGCCGACCATGACCCTGTCGCCGGTTTACCACTGTTCCTTGCTTGGACCATGTTGATAGATACTGACCACTGCAGACCAGGAACACCCCACAAGAGCTGCAGTTTTGGAGATGCTCTGACCCAGTCATCTAGCCATCACTATTTGGCCCTCGTCAAACTTTTTCCTGCTTCTAACATTAACTTTGAGGATAAAATGTTCATTTGCTGCCTAATATACCCCCCCCCACTAACAGGTGCCGTAATGAAGGGATAATCAGTGTTATTCACTTTACCTGTCAGTGCTCATAATGTTATACCTGGTCGGTGAATAGTGTTATGCCTTAATTATAGGGTGCATTTTATTTTGGACTAATGACAGACAGCAGAAGAGCATGTTAATGAAAAATCTATTTTTCTCCAGGTAATAGAAATAACTAAAATACACACAAGTATGTGTACTTTATGTTTGTTTATTTATGCTTCATGTTTAACATAACCTTTGTCTTCTCCTAGCCAGGTACTGAGCTCTTACTGCAAATATAAATAAATATATAAATAAAAAAAGAATAAATGCCTAAAAATGCATAATTACCAAAGTCAAATTACATGCACTAATTTTAATTTAGCATTTTTTACAAATTGTTTAAAGTTTAAACATAAATCATTGTTTCTGAAATATTAGAATATTAGTCATATTGCAATAAAATCTATTCAAAAAATACTATAATAAAGTACTTTACATATATACATCATCAGTTTTATATATAAAAGCACAAATACTGCCAATCAACATAATGCTTCTTTATTGCACTGATTTCGGGTTGTAAATTCAGGCTCATCAGGGACAGTTTAACTGTTTTCGGTACATGGAGGGAGACGTTGCCAGCATGCTAGCGGGTTGTGCAGCCTGAGCCCATCGGTTTGAACATCCTGATGCTAACTGTGTTAGCTTAGTGAGCTAACAATTTTGCTTCCTGATTTATTGCCCCCCATCCACAAGCTCCGTCCTAAATGCCCCTCAAGGGCACGAGAGAAGGACGTGCCGCATTTTTCATGTCAGGGTGCACGTTTTCTTTTCGGCTCTTTAGCTTTTATCATCAGCCGTAAAACGCGTTGGGCTATCAGGCGCCGCCGTCTCACCCATGACTGATATAATTGATGCTAACTTGCTGATTTAAAGCCCCACACACTGAGCTTGAATTGATCCTGGACCGGAGAGATCAGGGTCATTAATACTGCCAAATCTGGGACTGTACAGGGTGTGGACGAGCATCAGATTGATGGACATCCCATTCCGATACCAATGCCATAAATATACAAATATACAAATACCTCCACCCTTGTTTCCATAAGATTTTGCAGTGTGTCTGTTGGAATTTGTGCTAATTGTGACAAAATAGAAATAAAAAAGCTTGGCTTGTACTTGATTGAGGCTAATATCATCCTTACTGTGAAACATGGTGGTGGCAGCATCAGTATATAAAGGTGCTTCTCAGTGGCAGGGACTGGGGCTAATACAAATATAGTAATAATAATCCACTGATCAGGTATAACATTATGACCACCTTCCTAATATTGTGTTGGTCCCCCGCTTTTGCTGCCAAAACAGCCCTGACCCGTCAAGGCATGGACTCCACACCACCTGGCACCACAATGTCAGCAGCAGCTCCTTTAACTCCTGTAAGTTGTGAGGTGGAGCCTCCATGGATCGGACTTGTTTGTCCAGCACGTCCCACAGATGCTGGATCGGATCGAGATCTGGGGAATTTGGAGGCCAGGTCGACACCTCAAACTGGTTGTTTTGCTCCTCAAACCGTTCCTGAAGCATTTTAGTTTTGTGCTGAAAGAGGCCACAGATATCAGGGAACTGTCTCCATGAAAGGGTGAACATGGTCTACAACAATGCTTAGGTAGGAGCTACGTGTCAAAGTAACATCCACATGGATGGCAGAACCCGAGGTTTCCCAGCAGAACGTCGCCCAAAGCATCACACTGCCACCGCCGGCTCGCCTTCTTCCCATAGTGCATCCTGGTGCCGTGTCTTCCTCAGGTAAGCGACACACACACACACCCGGCCGTCCACGTGATTCATCAGACCAGACCACCTTCCATTGCTCCGTGGTCCAATTCTGATGTGCACATGCCCATTGTTGGTGCTTTCAGTGGTGGACAGGGGTCAGCATGGGCACCCTGACTGATCTGCAGCAACAAACTGTGCTGCTCTGTGTATTCTGACACCTTTCTATCAGAACCAGCATGAACTTCTTCAGCAGTTTGAGCTACAGGAGCTCGTCTGTTGGATCGGATTACACGGGCCATCAATGAGCCTTGGCCGCTCATGACCCTGACACCGGTTTACCACTGTTCCCTCCTTGGACCACTTTTGATAGATACTGACCACTGCAGACCGGGACACACCCCACAAGAGCTGCAGTTTTGGAGATGCTCTGACCCGGTCGTCTAGCCATCACAATTTGGCCCTCGTCAAACTCGATCAGATCCTCACGCTCACTAACTGCTTCTAACATCAACTTTGAGGATAAAATGTTCACTTGCTGCCTAATATACCCCCCCCCCTTCCCCCAACTAACAGGTGCTGTGATGAAGAGATAATCAGTGTTATTCACTTCAGCTGTCAGTGGTCATAATGTTATGCCTGGTCGGTGTGTGTGTGTGTGTGTAAATACGTATATGGTAATAGAATAGATTGCCTTTATTTGTCATGTATTACATGTACAGGTGTGCAGTATTCCAGCTGTTACGCCCCTGGAGCAAACAGGGTTAAAGGTCTTGCTAAAAGGCAGAACTGGGATTCGAACCCTCAACCTTTGGGTTATAGCCCGAAGCTCCTCCCACTAGGCCACCACTGTCCCACTCTACACTAGAGGTTAATGATGCTGAGAGCAGCAGTGATGATGATCAGCACCACTCTCAGCTACATGCACACATTGTGACATCATCATGATGACATCACCACACTCCACACCTCTGGTATAAGTTGCTGCGTTTCATGTGTTTGTGCTCATTTGATCTGAGACGCCGAGACAGTAAGCAGCATGAACATGTTCTCCTGTTGGACTCTTCCATCTGACCAAGACGAGCCGCACAGGCGGGTAAACGAACCGGAGAAGAAGGTAAAGAAGATAAAATGGTGGCAGAGACACCAGAAGGTAGAGATGCAGGACGGGGAGGGTGAGGAGGGAAACGGGGTAAAGGGTGAAGAGATGGGGCAAGGAGTGGAGCAGAAGGTTTTAGAGGACCAGGCAGACCAAACACCAAAGATGGAGAAGCAGGGGGTTCTGGGAAAAAACAAACCTGAGAAGAAAGTAAAGAAGACAAAATGGTGGCAGAGACGCCAGAAGGTAGAGATGCAGGACGTGGAGGGTGAGAAGGGAAACGGGGTAAAGGGTGAAGAGATGGGGCAAGGAGTGGAGCAGAAGGTTTTAGAGGACCAGGCAGACCAAACACCAAAGATGGAGAAGCAGGGGGTTCTGGGAAAAAACAAACCTGAGAAGAAAGTAAAGAAGACAAAATGGTGGCAGAGACGCCAGAAGGTAGAGATGCAGGACGTGGAGGGTGAGAAGGGAAATGAGGTAAAGGGTGAAGAGATGGGGCAAGGAGTGGGGCAGAAGGTTTTAGAGGACCAGGCAGACCAAACACCAAAGGTAGAGATGCAGGTGGCCCCACGGGACCTGGTGGAAGAACCAGAACAGGTCGTTGTAAAGGACCAGAGGAGGAAACCAGTAAACAAGGTGGTTTTGGTTTGTGAGATTGAGATGAAGAAGTTAGAGCAGGTGGACCCAGTGGAGCAGGTGGACCCAGTGGAGCAGGTGGACCCAGTGGAGCAGGTTGAAGAAACAGAGCAGGTCATCCTGAAGAACCAGTGGATGGGACATGTAAAAAATAAGATTCATTGCATAGAGAATAAGATAAAGAAGGAGGAGAGGCAGATGGACCCGCTAAACCTGGTGGAAGAACCAGAGCTGGTCATCCTAAAGGAGCAGGGGAAGGGACAGGTAAAAAATAGGGTTAGTTTTATAGAGAATGAGATGAAGAAGGAGGAGAGGCAGGTGGACCCGCTAAACCTGGTGGAAGAACCAGAGCTGGTCATCCTAAAGGACCAGGGGAAGGGACAGGTAAAAAATAGGGTTAGTTTTATAGAGAATGAGATGAAGAAGGAGGAGAGGCAGGTGGACCCCCTAAACCTGGTGGAAGAACCAGAGCTGGTCATCCTAAAGGAGCAGGGGAAGGGACAGGTAAAAAATAGGGTTAGTTTTATAGAGTATAAGCTAAAGAAGGAGGAGAGGCAGGTGGACCCAGTGAATAAAACAGACCAGTTCGTGAAGAAGGAGGAGAGGCAGGTGGCCCCGCTGAACCTGGTGGAACAACCAGACCAGGACATGAAGAAGGATCCAGCAGCTTTGGAGGACAAAATGTGGAAACTGAAAGAACAGAACCTGGATAGAGGAAGCACTGAAGGTACGTTTGAAGGATTGTATAGATAGATGGTGGTGATCTAATAAAGGTGAACATTAAAAATGGAATTAGGTTTCATTTCTCCATCAGATCCACTGAAGAACGTCTCCAAGGTGTCTTCAAACAAACCAGACCCCCAGCAGCTGCAGGACGACGTTCTTGTTCCCATCGTCGAAGCCCAACCTGAAGAGTCCGGGGCTCTGATGGAGAGCGCGTGTGAAGATGAAGGTCTGGTTTAGATTCAGAAATACACGTTATACACGCTAGGTGGAGTAACGCTGGAGTTTCCTCTAACACGTGTGCATGTCGGCTCTGTGTTGCTGTGTAGGTGTCCCGATGCCGAAGTCGAGGAGAACCAGCCTGAGAACCAAACGGTTCCAGTTCTTCAACGTCTGAAACTGAGGTGGTGACGATCCGGAGATCATCCAATCACACGCCGACTTTTCCAACATCAAAATAACAATAAAGTGCCTTCATGAACATGTTGGTTGGTCTGATTTTGTGTACGTTGGGTATTAAGGGTGGACTGATGAATCAAATCAAATCAAGGTTTATTTGTCACATACATGGTACACAGTACAACTGGCAGTGAAATGCTTTAGTGACTGCTCCGCCACAGTCATTACAAAAACTACAAAATAGTTAAAAAATATATTATACAAAAAATATAGAATGTTTTTAAAGGCAAGAATAAAATTACCAATATAAAAACAATATAAAATAAAAAATTAACTATATAATTAAAAAGAGCAATTTAAAGTAAAGTAAACATTAGAAAAAATATCAATATAATTAAAAAGGGCAATTTAACGTGACAAGTAGTGCAGAAACTGTGCAACATAATGCTACATAATGCTATACAGATGTGCTAAATAATAAATACACAAATGCTAATCTATACATATACATACACTTATTTACTCATATACATATACTTATATACACATACATATGTCCAGATATATACACATACATATACGTATAAAATAGATTGTGCAAGTTGTGTAAATTGGTCCTAAATGCTATTTTAGTTGAGGACTCGAATAGCTTGTGGGAAAAAGCTTCTTCTCATCCTCTCCGTTTTGGCTTTTAGAGCACGAAAACGCTTCCCAGATTGTAACAAAGAAAACAGTCCATTACTGGGATGACTGGCGTCCTTTACTATCCTCCTGGCCCTTGTCCAGCACCGTTTCCTGTATATGGACTGCAGGTCAGGAAGCTCAGTCCGTAGAGCCGCCCGTCCTGCTTGGTGCTGTTTCCGAACCAGGTTGTGATGTTTCCCGTTATGATGGATTCAATGGTGCAGGTGTAGAAGTTACAAAGCTCCTTGGATGGTAGTTTGAAGTCCCTTAAGCGTCTGAGGTGATAAAGACGCTGACGGGCCTTCTTTGCCAGCGCAGTGGTGTGGCAGGACCATGACAGGTCCTCAGAGATGTGAACTCCAAGGTACTTGAAACTGTCTACTCTTTCCACTGCGGTGCCACTGATCATAACGAGGTGATAGTTCCTCTCCTGCTTTATGCTGCAGTCCACTATCAGCTCCTTTGTCTTGCTGACGTTAAGGAGTAGATTGTTGTCCTGGCACCAGTCCTCCAGGTGTTTAATCTCCTCTAGGTAGGCCCTCTCATCGTTGTTAGAGATCAGGCCCACCACAACAGTGTCGTCAGCAAACTTGACAATGGTGGTAGAGCTGGAAGTGGCCACACAGTCATATGTGTACAGTGAGTACAGCAGGGGGCTCAGGACACAGCCCTGAGGGGCACCAGTGCTAAGGGTGAGTGTGGGTGAGATGTGTTTTCCTACCCGCACAGCTTGTGTTCTGTCCGTCAAAAAGTTAGAGATCCAGTGACACAAGGATGGATGAAGTTCCAGGTTCTCCAACTTGATGTTTAGTTTAGAGGGGATGATCGTGTTAAATGCTGAGCTGTAGTCAACAAACAGCATTTTAACATAATTACCCCTCCCAGCATCCAGGTGTGTTAGTGATGATGATGATGGTGTGTTGGTGATGGCATCATCTGTGGAGCGGTTGTGGCGGTATGCAAATTGTAGAAGGTCCATAGAGTCCGGAAGTGATGAGGTGATGAAGTCTCTGATGATCCTCTCGAAGCACTTCATCACGACTGATGTCAGGGCCACTGGGCGAAAGTCATTGAGGCAGGCTGGCTGGTTCTTCTTCGGGACTGGAACGATGACGGACTGTTTGAAGCACGCTGGTACGATGCACTGGGTCAGGGATAGGTTGAAGATCACCGTGAACACCGGTGCTAGCTGATCCGCGCAGGCTTTGATGACTCGGCCGGCGATCCCGTCCGGTCCTGCTGCTTTCCTGGTGTTCCTTCTCCTGAAAGCTCTCCGTACATCACTCTCCCTGATGATGAGGGGTCTGACGAGCTCCGTCTGCATGCTGGTCACACCGGTAGCGCTGTTAGCATCGTTAGCGCTGTTGGCGTTGCCGGCTGAAGCCTCGAAGCGAGCGTAGAAAGTGTTCAGTTCGGTTGCCAGAGACGCGTCCGCACTCACCAGTCTGGAGGGTGGGCTTCTGTAGTCCGTGATGGTCCGTAGTCCCTGCCACAGGGTTCTAGAGTCACTCTGCTGGAACTGTGTCTCTATTTTCTCGGTAAGACGCAGCTTTATACTCCTCCATGTTACCGCTGATGAGCCCCACGTTGTAGGCAGCGGTGCGAGAGTTCAGAGCGCCGCGGACGGTTTTATCCACCCACGGCTTCTGGTAAAGCCAATAAAGTCTGTAGTGAGTTCTTGTCATTCTTGGCGCAATTACTCCAGACCCGTCACATCCGGCAGGAGCAGCATAGTTGTCACGGCAGTCTCGACTTTAATCCTTAACCTCGGCGGGTAAACAGGTTTCCATCAGAATGCCTTTGGAGTAAAACAACAAAGAATGTAGTTAATAATGTACAATGCTAGTTGAGTAAAACAGTTTTACAGAGAGTTTTAGACTCCGGCAGCCCTAATTATTACAGCAGAACTAAAAGGGAGAGCGAGCAGGTAACAAGGTCATGAAGGCTTTCACAGGACATCAGCGCCCATCTCCCCACCGTCATCAAACCTGAGTGATCGGATAAGAAAGGCAGGACGACAGCAACCCAACATCCCTGATCACCACAAGATTCTATCACCAAGAACCCCCAAGCTCTGCGCCTTTGTCTATATTAATCAAAAGCCTGAGAAAATAAATATGTTTTCAGTCTAGACTTAAACATTGAGACTGTGTCCGAATCCCGAACAGAGGCAGGAAGATTATTCCAGAGTTGTGGAGCTTTGTAAGAAAATGCTCTTCTACCAGCTTTGGTCTTTTTAATTTTAGGAACTATAAGTAACCCTGCATCTTGTGAACGAAGTGGACGTGCTGGATTGTAGTGATTAATAAGTTCACTCAGATACTGTGGAGCCAGACCATGTAGCGCTTTATAGGTTAGTAAAAGTATTTTGTAATCAATGCGGAATTTAACTGGCAGCCAGTGTAGAGATGATAGAACAGGACTAATATGATCAAATTTTTTAGTTCTAGTTAGCACTCGAGCTGCTGCATTTTGAACTAACTGGAGTTTGTTTATGGATCTACCAGAGCATCCAGTTAGAAGAGCATTACAATAATCTAACCGAGAAGTTATAAACGCATGGATCAGTTTTTCAGCGTCATTAACAGATAGTATATTTCTTATTTTAGAGATATTACGCAAATGATAGAAAGCAACTCTAGTAATATTATTAATGTGTGTATCAAAGGAGAGATCTGAATCTATTGTGACACCCAAGTTTTTTACATCTGGGCTGGGAGTAACAGAGAACGTGTTTAAGTTTAGCACCAGGTTAGACAACTTGTCTCTTGCAGCTTCAGAGCCAACAAGTAAAACCTCAGTCTTATCTGAATTAAGTAAAAGAAAATTACACAAAATCCAATTTGTTTATGTCGTTTACACAATCTTCTATCTTACTGATTGTTTCAGTATCATTTGGTTTGGCTGATATATACAGCTGTGTGTCATCTGCAAATTTTATGCCATGTTTATGAATAATTTCACCTAGTGGAAGCATATAGAGTGTAAATAATAGCGGTCCCAGTACCGACCGCTGTGGAACACCACACTTTACTTTTGTAGTTTCCGAGCATTTATTATTTACATAAACAAATTGCGAGTGGTCAGTCAAATATGAATGAAACCAAGAGAGTGCGAGTCCTTTAACACCTACTGTATTTTCTAGCCTCTCCAGTAAAATGTTCTGATCGACCGTATCAAACGCTGCACTAAGATCTAATAGAACAAGAAAAGAGACACATCCATTATCAGAAGACATTAACAACTCGTTAACTACTCTAATTAATGCGGTTTCGGTACTATGGTTGGGTCTAAATCCTGATTGAAATTTTTCATGAATACAATTTTCATTCAAATAAGAACATAATTGTTTGGAAACGACTTTTTCTAATATTTTGGAGACAAAATGAAGGTTTGAAATTGGCCTATAATTAGCTAGTACATGTGGATCAAGATTAGGTTTTTTAATCAGGGGTTTAATGTCATCAAGGGCAGCAGATTTCCTCTCCAAGGTTTCCTCATCTATCCAGCGAGTTGTGACCCCTATGTAACTTTGATGGTGTGCTGTCCAACAATCTGTAGTGGTGGTGACATAGCTGACTTTACTGAGGTGTGACATCAAAGTCTTCCTCATCTGATGGGCAGCTTCCTCTGTTCTGGGGGGTATTCCAGAAAGCGGGTTTAACAAACTTCAAACTTAAACCTGAACTCCGAGTTGACTTATCTCACCAGGTCATAGCCGGAGTTTTCAGTTCCACAAAAGCGGTTCAGCATTAGATTACTCAAGCCTGAGTAGATTAAACCCAGCAGAAGCGCGTTCATGGTTACCTATAAACAGGAATTCTCAATGGAGTGGCGATAAATCGATTCACCACTAATGTGAATGAAAGAAAAAGTAGTCCGTCATATTTTACACCAATAGAACTGTTCATTTTAATGTTTGCATGTGCAGATCATGAAATTGTTTTAGACGAGAAAGTAATACAGCAGCGTCTGTAAAAAAAAAAAAGACGTTGCAAATGGAAAAAAAATGCTTACAGAGTTAGTGCGTAAGTTTAAATTAATAAAAAAAAACGTAACCATAATTCAACATTTAGCAGAAGGATAGGGTAAAATTGTTTAATATGTCAGTTGTAATATTTGTCTCGATTTTAAACGTTTTTTTCTTTCATTTACGCAATCTAGGTGTAATCCAAGTGGAATCAGATGCACAAGGCAGCAGATAAAAATGAAATACAAAAACTGTCTGTGTTCAAGGCTGTTCATTACATGTGAATCATTAGTCTGTAGTGCATAAACTGTGGAATATTAAGAACTGCATTGGTGCAGTCTGAACACTTTATTGCCATCTCTCCAGTGATTGGTGGTGTGGTTTTGAGCCTCCTGCAATTGTTAGTGACCTAAATGTCCCTATAGATCCTAATGAATATAAATAATGTTATTTAATCAAAAAAAAAAAAAACACTGTTGAAGGACGATAAAGAAACCATCTCAGCTGCCTCAGAGTGGGATGATACTGGGAGGCCTACAGAGGTACAGTATATGTTGAACATAGAGCATGGCATTTCATTTGATCTACCATGATAATGTGTAGGACTGTCCTCTAACAGAATGTGATGGGCAGTTCTGAATCAAATGAGGGACCATCCACATCCAAAGCTCAGCTTAGAACAGTAAAAATGTCTTACCAAATATCTGAAATATGTAGAACACAAAAAGCTATGTTTGATCATAACATGCTCTCTTTCTGATTTTCATGATTTGTCTCTTTCTTTCAAGTTGGGATTTAAATAAGATGGCCTATACAAGGTCTATCTGGAGAAACAAACTGCAAAGTGTGATCCTCAGGTGGAGCATATAAAACAGACAAGGCTAGAAATTCAGTTGCTTGAATTTAAGATGGGTGTCGGTGCTAAGGGTGTATAAATATAAATGTTCTCACTAAAGAATAAGGATAAGGAAATGAACTTGTTGCATTGTTTTATTTTCAGTGCCTGGCCATTTGGCTTCAATATTTGTAATGTGGGGAGCATCACATAAGATCTTAATGAAAGCATCTCCATAAGATGGAGAACAGTAGGTTGCAGAACATGTATTAAATGTTACACTGTTTTATTTGACATTTGTTCATTTTTTAAGATAATGGTCACTACCTGTATGTGGAGGGATATTCTGTCTGCTGTTCAAATAATAAAAGACAACATTTTAATAAAATAAAATCCACATCTGTCAGCTACCCACCCACACACAGCGGTAACATATATACATATGATAATATGTGTAAAAAATAATACTTGAATAGACCCATAACAGGGCAGTTGCAACATTTATTGATATGTAGTAAAATCATTCTTAAACATAATTTTGCAAAGACTTTTTCACTCATTAATCTGGCTGTAAAAATACTTATTGTGATTATTGTGAATAATAATGTTGCAGCTGCCCCTTGTGGCAACCGTCCCCACTCTCCCCAAATTGATTGACTGTGATAAAAACGGAAAGGTTTGCAAATAAATCTGAGTTTAATGACTCGTTCCCAACTAAGATCTGTTCGAATAATTAGCGCGTCTGTATCCACTGGATCTTGGATGCAAGAACACGCCAGGTTTACATGAGAAAAGTGCGAGTAACTCCGGGTTAGGTTTAAGTTAACCTGCCAGCGAGCAGGTTAGCTTCTGAGCGTAAGTTGCTATAGAAACTGACACAGGTTCTCTTTAACCTCAGTTTCTGGAACGGAAAACCAGAGTTTTCATTAATTCTGAGTTAACTTACCGGTTTAATCACTTAACCCGCTTTCTGGAATACCCCCCAGACCTCAAAGTCTTCATGTTTTGATCTTGTAACGATCTTTTAGCTACGTCAGCTTGCCAGTAAGGTTTTATTAAAGTGATGTTTAGATTTAACAGTACTGTAGTAATCCAGTCTGTGTGTGTCTAGTCTAATTAAATCCAATTTTATACCAAATTAATTTTATACACAGGTTTTTTACTTCTTGAATTATTAAAGTAAAGATTATTAAGGCAGTTAGATCTGTGTGTGGTGCTAAAGCCACTAACTTTGTTACACTTGACTTGTTGTAAGATGCTGTGATGCAGTAAAGCGTCCATGCAGTAAGTTTAAGCAAATCTCCAAAGCCAGAGATTCATTAGCCTAACAAATCCTGCTCAGTGACGTTTAGTGTCACTTTGCATTTCAGGGTTCGACTCCTGTGTTTTCTTTAATAAATGTCCTCCTCAACAATCTGCTGACTGGAACCTTTCTACTTTCTACATCATCTATTAATCCTCCAAACATTTGTGTCATTTAGTTGAGGGAACAAAAACATTCCTGCATTTCAGGCCTGCAACACATTCCAAAAAAAGTTGGGACGGGGGCAATTTAGGGCTAATAATGAGGTGTAAAAATTAAATAATGATGTGATTCCAAACAGGTGATTGTAATCATGGTTTGGTACAAAAGCAGCATCCAGGAAAGGCTGAGAGTCTCTGATGAGTAAAGATGATCAGAGGATCCAGTTTGTCCACAAATGTGTGAGAAAATGATTGAAATGTTTAAAAACAATGAACCTCAAAGAAAGATTGGAAGGGATTTGCATATTTCTCCTCTACAGTGCAGAATATCATTAAACCATTCAAGAAATCGGGAGGATATAACCACATGGGTGAGAGATTAGTTTATCAAACCTTTATCAAGCTCTACAATACAGCGTTACTGCACAAATGATACTTAAAACTTTACTGTGTGAAAAAAAGAAGACAGCCAGGGTCGGTCATGGTATGGGGTGTGTCAGAACCAGGGTCTGTCATGGTATGGGGTGTGTCAGTGCCACGGTCTGCCATGGTATGGGGGTGTGTCAGTACCAGGGTCTGTCATGGTATGGGGGTGTGTCAGTACCAGAGTCTTTCATGGTATGGGGGTGTGTCAGTACCAGGGTCTGTCATGGTATGGGGTGTGTCAGTGCCACGGTCTGCCATGGTATGGGGGTGTGTCAGTACCAGGATCTGTCATGGTATGGGGGTGTGTCAGTACCAGGGTGTGTCATGGTATGGGGGTGTGTCAGTACCAGGGTCTCTCATGGTATGGGGGTGTGTCAGTACCAGGGTCTGTCTTGGTATTGGGTGTGTCAGTACCAGGGTCTCTCATGGTATGGGGGTGTGTCAGTACCAGGGTCTGTCATGGTATGGGGGTGTGTCAGTACCAGGGTCTGCCATGGTATGGGGTGTGTCAGTGCCACGGTCTGCCATGGTATGGGGGGGTGTCAGTACCAGGGTCTTTCATGGTATGGGGGTGTGTCAGTACCAGGGTCTGTCATGGTATGGGGGTGTGTCAGTACCAGAGTCTTTCATGGTATGGGGGTGTGTCAGTACCAGGGTCTGTCATGGTATGGGGGTGTGTCAGTGCCCTTGGTAAAGGTCATTTACACTCTGTTATGCAGCATTAATACAGAAAAGTACATTGAGATCTTAGAGCAACATGTGCTGCCTTCAAGACGTCGTCTTTTCCAGGGACGTCCAGTATTTTTCAACAAGACGATGCAAAATCACCTGCTGCACACATTACAAAGGCGTTGCTGTGGAAGAAGAGGGTACGGCTACTGGACTGGCCTGCCTGCAGTCCTGACCTGTCCCCAGTAGAGAATTTTGGAACAACGACGACCCCCCGTACTGCTGCACATCTTAAGACGTTTGCAGGAAGAACGAGACAAAATAAAAGCTGAAACACTAAATCACTTGGTCTCCTCGGTGCCAAAACCTCTTTTAAGTGGTGAAAAGAAACGGCAACATTACAAAGTGGTAAATGCTTTACTGTCCCAACTTTTCTTGGAATGTGTTGCAGGTCTGAAATGCAGGAATGGATGTTTATTAATAAATAAAATGAAGTTGAGCAGATAAAACATAAAATATCTCAGGTTCATCCAAATATTCCTCCTGTCCTGATGTTTAATTGTCCCGCTTTCACATCCATAAAGAACCAGAGATAATCGTAGTTTGGACACTTCTGATCTTTGTGTGGAGAAACACATGTACATCTGAAGATCTTTTCTTGTATTTTGAAGCCTTTGTGAATGCAAAGCTCATGTGGAGATGGGATGAGAACGTATAATCAGTAGCTTGTGTAATGCTTATGGAAATGTAAATGAAAATCAGTGCTGCCTGGTCAGAGTAAAGGATCCATCTGATTCTGTCATGTGATGAAGGTGGATGTTTTACATAAGTAAACGAGTCAGACGTCGGACCAAGCTCAGAAGTTACCGAGACGTCGTTCTGTCTACATCTTATTACAGGTAATTCTTTTAAGATTTATTATTTCATTAGTTGAATCTGATCCTTTATTAATAAGTATAATTATTTGATGTAATTTAAGTAATGCATGATGATTATTTTATAAAGAAAGTATTGCTGGATGGGAGAGCATATAAGAGTTCAAGAGTTCAAGAGAGGCTTTATTGTAATTTCAGCTTTATACAAGTACACATTGAAATGAAACAGCGTTCCTCCAGGACCAGGACCAGGATGTAACACAGAGCAAAAAGTGCAAGGCAGTACAATATACACAGTGCAGATTAACAACAGTACAATAATTACAAAATACATTTCTAATCTAAAAGTGATTAAGGGAGACGAGACTAGAGACAAGAGTAGTGATGGTCAGTAAATGGTACTGAGTAAATGATGAGTGAGGTAAAACATATTCTGATATACAGTAAGCAGTGTAGGGTTTTTATAGCAGCAGAAATATAAAAACAATAAGGTGCAAAACATACACTAGTGTGTAAAGATGCCAGTAATACAGTCACTAAGTGAGTGTGAGTCCAGGGATCAAGACTGTGTTGGTTGTGTGTGTGTGCGAGTGTGTGTATGATCATATGAGTGTGTATACACACCGATCAGCCATAACATTAAAACCACCCCCTTGTTTCTACACTCACTGTCCATTTTATCAGCTCCACTTACCATATAGAAGCACTTTGTAGTTCTACAATTACTGACTGTAGTCCATGTTTCTCTGCATACTTTTTTAACCTGCTTTCACCCTGTTCTTCAATGGTCAGAACCACCACAGAGCAGATATTATTTAGGTGGTGGATAATTCACAGCACTGCAGTGACACTGACATGGTGGTGGTGTGTTAGTGTGTGTTGTGCACAAGTGGATCAGACACAGCAGCACTGCTGGAGTTTTTAAATACCATGTCCACTCACTGTCCACTCTATTAGACACTCCTACCTAGTCGGTCCACCTTGTAGATGTAAAGTCAGAGACGATCGCTCATCTATTGCTGCTGTTTGAGTCGGTCATCTTCTAGACCTTCATCAGTGGTCACAGGACGCTGCCCACGGGGCGCTGCCCACGGGGCGCTGTTGGATGGATATTTTTGGTTGGTGGACTATTTTCAGTCCAGCAGTGACAGTGAGGTGTTTAATAACTCCAGCAGTGCTGCTGTGTCTGATCCACTCATACCAGTACAACACACACTAACACACCACCACCATGTCAGTGTCACTGCATCCTGTGGGGGTCCTGACCATTGAAGAACAGCATGAAAGGAGGCTAACAAAGCATGTAGAGACACAGATGGACTACAGTCAGTAATTGTAGAACTACAAAGTGCTTTTATATGGTAAGTGGAGCTGATAAATTGGACAGTGAGTGTAGAAACAAGGAGGTGGTTTTAATGTTATGGCTGATAGGTGTATGTGAGTAATTATGTGTCACAGTGTATGTTGTGCAATTAACTAATTATTAATTAATGTGTATGTGTGTTAGTTTGTGTGTGTGTGAGCATGTGTATATATGTGTGTATATACTGTAGGTGTTAGTGTATGTACAGTTGTGTTCAAAATAATAGCAGTGTGTTTAAAAAAGTAAATAAAGCTCAGAATTCTTATAATAGCTTTTATTCTCATACACACAAATGCATTGAGAACACGGCACATTCTTTTCCAAATCAAAACATGAATTAAAATTGATCAAATTTGTTATTACTTTACAGAAAGTGAAGAAAAGGGAATATTAGGCTGTTCAAAAAAATAGCATCTGCATAAAATCTGCATTTTTCTTTACAAACTCAAACATTTACTGTGTAAACTGAAAAATGCTTCAATATTTAGCTTTCCTGTAAATCACTAAACGAATATTTAGTTGTATAAGCACTGTTTCTGAGAATTGCTTCACATATGTGTTTTATGGAACACCTGTGAACAGGTATTCCAGCCCAGGATGATTGGACCACATTCCACAATTCCTCTGCATTTCTTGGTTTTGCCTCAGAAACAGCATTTTTGATGTCACTTCACAAGTTCTCTATTGGATTAAGGTCCAGAGATTGCGCTGACCACTCCATAACGTTAATCTTGTTGGTCTGGAACCAAGATGTTGCACGCTTACTGGTGTGTTTGGGGTCATTATCTTGTGGACACATCAATTTTAAGGGCATTTCCTCTTTGGCATGAGGCAACATGACCTCTTCAAGTATTCTGATGTATTCAAACTGATCCATGATCCCTGGTATGCGATAAATAGACCCGACACCATAGTATGAGAAACATCCCCATATCATGATGCTTGCGCCACCATGCTTCACTGTCTTCACAGTGTACTGTGGCTTGAATTCAGTGCTCGGGGGTCGTCTGACAAACTGTCTGCGGGCCCTAGACCCAAAAAGAACGATCTTGCTTTCATCAGTCCACAAAATGTTGCACCATTTCTCTTTAGGCCAGTCAATGTGTTCTTTGGCAAATTGTAACCTCTTCAGCACATGTCGTTTTTGCAACAATGGGACTTTGCGGGGGCTTCTTGCCGATAGCTTGGCTTCACATAGGCGTCTTCTAACTGTCACAGTACTCACAGGTAACTTTAGACCTTCTTTGATCTCCCTGGAGCTGATCATTGGCTGAGTCTTTGCCATTTTGGCTATTCTTCGATCCATTCGAATGGTAGTTTAACGTTTTCTTCCACATCTTTCTGGTTTTGGTTGCCATTTTAAAGCATTTGAAATTGTTTTAGCTGAGCAGCCTATAATTCTCTGCACTTCTTTATATGTTTTTCTCTCTCCAATCAACTTTTTAATCAAAGTATGCTGTTCTTCTGAACAATGTCTGGAACGACCCATTTTACTCTGTTTTTTAGAGAGACATGCACTATAACCAGCATGTACAACATCTGCTGCTTTTATACTTTAATAAGGGCCACCTGTTTGACACCCATTTTTTCACAGAATGAATGACCTCACTAATTGAACTTCACACTGCTATTATTTTGAACACGCCCCTTTTAGTTAATTATCCAATTACACAGAATCAGCAGCATGCATGTCATGATTGTTGGGTCTGTTGGTTTTTTATTACTCTACTACAACTAATAGTAAATTTTTTGCCATGTATAAATATAATTTCTACCAAAAACAGTGATTGATCTGGTTAGTGATGTTGGACTGCTATTATTTTGAACACAACTGTATGTATGTATATGTGCCGGTGTTTGTGAGTGTGTGTATGCTCAGGCCAGTGCACAGACATTTTTGGGGGCAGGTGCTCAAGCCAAAAAGGGCACCGATCACCAAAATTATCAATAAAAAAAAAAAAACAACACAGTAGGATATTTTACTTATTTATTTATTTTTGTTAACACAATCAATACACATCTAATCAAATAACTCAAATTATCAAATTGCACAAATAAATGAAATCTAGGATAAAAGAGAGCTGCTACCCTGAGCCGCTTGCTGTAGTTCCTTTTCTTTCTGCTTTTGTAACCTTTCTTTTCTTGGCATTATGCTACAAAATTTGTAAATGAGATAAATCAATGTTGTGCATAATAATCAAGAGTGACTTACTGAATCTCCATAAAGGGGAGAACACAGTATACATCATTTTACTGTTTTCTGACAGAGTTGAAGCATTACACTAATAATATCCTCAATTTCCTTCGGGATTAATAAAGTATCTATCTATCTATCTATCTATCTATCTATCTATCTATCTATCTATCTATCTATCTATCTATCTATCTATCTATCTATCTATCTATCTATCTATCTATCTATCTATCTATCTATCTATCTATCTATCTATCTAATCTATCTATCTATCTATATACCATTACTAGTATCAATTTACCTCACCAGACTGTCATGCAGCTCAACTTAAGACCTACCTTTGATTTCAAATCAGAAACCCACTTTGGGTAGTTAATGTTAACAATGGGCCTATTGTTATGCCAATAAAATCACATAGACAGCTAAATAACATTTTCCTATTTATTCATCATTTTTTTGTATGCTGTTCTGTATTATAGAGCATTATGTTTAGCCTTCTACATATATTAGTTTGTAATGTTAATTACCTAGCAAAATTATTCCTCATTTGTAAACCTCAACTGTTGAAGTATAAATGCTTGCATGAAAATAACTCCTTGACTAAAGGTGACTTTTCCTGCACAGCGTTTTGGCCAGGATGCTGTAATTATAAAATATTGTATGTTTGTATTTATTTTCAACACTTTACTGTGAAAGCTACTTGACATTCTCCTGCCAAATGTTTGTGCTCATGCTTTTTGTTCTTCAGGCTTTCACATCAAAATAAGTAAGATTTTAAATGAAACAAAACTAGTGAACTTGTCTAATTTGTAAAACTGTCTTTAAATTCTCTCTCTCTGTCTGTCTGTCTGCTGCAGTTTGTCCCCCTCCCCTGGACAAGGCTTTGAAATCACGTATTTCATGACTCATGAGTACAAAACGTGTAGGCTATGCATTATGCATGGATGCTCTTTGAAAAGGCAAGCGTTTTCAGTGGGTGTGACCCCTAAATGCCCCCCCCCCCCTTTTTTTAAAGGAAATGTCGGGCCAGTAGCCACGTAATGTTTTCAGCGGTGCTATAATGTTAAGTGTTGTGGTTAATTTTGCACCAAACAACGTCAGGGATTGCACAAACACTGTCATTACCTGTCTGTCTGATGCTGGGGGTCAGAGGAGAAGTGTATAGCAGCGGTGTGGCCGGGCGCTCAGCACTGCATGAGTGCTAACCGGAGGAGGGAGGGGCAGGGCGGGGATCTGATCGGGGCAGAATTCTCACAAGAACTCAAATAAATGCCCGTCAGATATCAAAACACTTTTGGGGGGAATTGATGACAAAGAGGGTAATTTTTATTTTTAAATATTGATGAATGTAGAAAAAAAATGGGCTCCAGCAGAAAGGGCACTTTTCTCATCCAGGGCAAAAGGGCAGGTGCTTGAGCACCACTAGGGGTCTATCTGTGCACGTGCCTGTGTATGCTAGTGTATGTAGACCGGGACACACCCCACAAGAGCTGCAGTTTTGGAGATGCTCCGAACCAGTCGTCTAGCCATCACAATCTGGTCCTCGTCAAACTCGCTCAGATCCTCACGCTCGTCCATTTTTCCTGCTTCTAACATCCAGTTTGAGGATAAAATGTTCACTTGCTGTGTAATATATCCCCCCCTACTAACAGGTGCCGTGATGAAGAGATGATCAGTGTTATTCACTTCACCTGTCGGTGGTCATAATGTTATGCCTCCCTGGTGTATAATTAAATATGAGCATATAACCCTTCATATCTGCCTGTTTAATCTGTGTTGGAATTTGAAGAGTTAAAATAAAGTCTTTTGTCGCCTCTGCTGTCGGTAGAAAGAACCTCAATCCTGCAATAAATTCTCAGCTATATAAATGGCCAAAGTAGCTGGTTAGACATCCCAAGTTTCTCAAAACTGGCGGCTATAGCAGCCTACGTTCTACTGGGAACGTTTTTCATACGGCTTTGGAGTATTCCTGTGTGAGTTTGTATTCATTTACTTTAAGGATTATCAGTAAGGTAAGACACTAATGTTAAATGAAAAGACCTGCTCACAAGCAAAGTCACAATCCATGACCTGGGGTTGAGGTCATAGCCATATGCAGCAGACTTATCAAACCATGCCTTTAGTGATCTTGTTTATTCATGTCCAAACAGAAAAGTGTCCCCAAACTGTCACATTGTGTGATGCATATAATTTGTAATGTTTTATTTTATTGTCTTATCATACTTTTTTATTTTTTAGTGTCCTGAGTTTGTCAGTAACACCTAAGTGATGAAGAAAGTGTTCATCCTCATTTTACTCTCAGGTGAGGAAGAAAACTTTCGTTTTGTTTGTAGAGGTAGGGTTTAGTTCAAGACAAAGAACTCAGGACTGATGGTGGGATTATGTCTATGGATAAAGGTAGGGTTAAAGTTAAGATTCATGAGTGGGTCGGGATTACCAATATGAGTGGGGTAAAGGTTGGGACTAAGGGTGATAAGCTTAGTCTGAGGTTAAAGTGATGGCTATGGATAATGGCAGGGTTAAGATTAGGGCTAAGGGTGGGTTTTGGTTAGGGCTGAGTGGGGGTGTGTTATGGATTAAAGTAGGTTTAAGTTTAGAACTGTGCAGTGAGGTTTATGGATTAAGGTCGGGATTAAGTTTAGGCCTAAAGGTTGGTTAAGATCTGGACTAAGGGTGTGGTTAATATTAAGACAGTGGGTATTGTTAAGGTTATGACTAAGTGTGAGGTGGAGATTATGAATAAAGGTGGGGCTAAAGTAAAGACTGAGGGTTGGGATAGGTAAGAACTAGAGGTGGGGTCAGGTTTAGGACTGAGTGAGTTGACATCTATGGATAAGAGTAGGATTAAGTTTAGTACTAAGGGTGGGGTGAGGTTTATAAAAAAGTGGCTTTAAGTTTAGGACTGACGATGGTGATTGAGGGTGGGGTGAAAGTCAGAACCAAGGGTGGGCGAGGATTATGGAGAAAGGTGAAGTCAGAGTTGTAAGAGTCAAAACATGAAAAATACAAACATGGAAGCATGAAATCATACAATGGCAAACCAAAGAGAGGTCAAACACCTTCCTGAAGGTCCTAGAGATGAATAAAAACAGACCCGATATGAATGAAAAATCTCTTCTACAGGAGTTACTTCACTCGTTTCATCTTTCTGGCGTGAGTATTATCTGATCCAGAACTATACAACATGGAGCGACGCCCAGGCTTACTGCCGAGTCAACTACACCGACCTGGCTACCGTCCAAACAGCCGCCGAAATGCTTCTACTTCAAAATGAAGCTCAGAGACAAGGGTTGAGTTCCAGTGCCTGGATTGGACTGTACAGGGACATCGACAACTGGTACTGGTCCCTTGACAATGCATCGGTGAGAAGCATGGCATACTGGGCACCAACAGAACCGAACGGCAGGGTTGAAGAGTGTGCCAAAATGGGCAATGGTGTTTTGTATGATGTAGTGTGTACCCATCTACTACCGTTTGTGTGCTTTGATGGTAAGTAAACAGATTATTTACTCTGGTTTTTTATCAGAAAATTGTTTTGTTTTGTGTCTTTTGATTATGGTCTTTGATTTCACCTGTTTTGAGTTTGCTCTGTTTACCACAGTGCTGCTTTTGTTTCACTGTATCTACCAAGTGTTTTAACCACCAGCTAGTTCATTGTTTATGGTACCCCAGAATCTGTTATAATTAATTATATTAATATCAAAATCTGTAACAAGACAAAAATCAGAATATTTATCTGCTCAAATGTCCAAAAGTATGTGGACACAAACATGCCCTTGTTGCAGTTCAAACCTTGGGCATTAACATGTTCTTTCTCACAAGATTTTGGAATGTCCTGGCTTCCAATTAACATTCCAATTTATCCTAAACATGTTCAAAGAAAGTGGAAGACTCGGTGCAACCCCCCTGCTAAACAGGACTGAAGGTTGGTTTAGGGTTAAGACTAAGGATGGGTTTAAGGGTAGATGTTAAGTTATGCTATCGACTCATTTAACACATCCGTACTGTTGTATTTATATAAATTAATATTTATTTACACAAATAGGGAGTTAATAGGGTAAACATTAAACAGTTGACAGAAGCGTCTCTGCTGATGGAGCGACAGCTTGCACACATGCAGGATGCTGTAACTTGTGTAACCTCACAGCTCGACATGCCGATCAAGATTCTCCTTTAGGAGCAATAATGTCTAAACTTAGTTTAGTACAGTAATCCCTCCTCGATCGCGGGGGTTGCGTTCCAGAACCCTCCGCGAAAGGTTAAAATCTGCGAAGTAAAAACCATGTGTTTATATGGTTATTTTTATAACCCGATTCCATCGGCTTTAGCATTTAGCATCTTGTCATTAAAACCAATGGATTGAGGTAGCACAGCACACGAACATGTCAATATAACATCTCTCTTCATGTAACGATTACGATTACATTTCCTGACAAGCTCGAACTTGCAAATAAAAACACTCGGTACAAGTTTATACAAGTTAAAATTCAGTAATATTTTATTTACGTTTGAAAATAACTCCATTCGTTTGTCCGCAACGTCAGCCATGTTTATTTTTCTGTGACAGAAGAGCACCTGACCCGCAATGAATTCTGGAATTGCCTTGATCACTAAGGCAGCATCGGATGCTCACTCATTTTTGAGTGAAAATAACGTTGAAATGTTAAGAAGTGAGGAAGTTAAGGCATCTAGGATTTGGATCAGCCTCCTAATCGAGAGCGCACACAGGATAACGTAAAATGCGTCTATGTAGAGAGAGAGCTAGCTTTTCCAACACACCCATAGTCTGCAGAAATCCGCGATTTATATTTAGACATGCTTGCAAAGAAAATCTGCGATAGAGTGAAGCCGCAAAAGTCGAAGCGCGATATAGCGAGGGATTACTGTATTCAACATCTGTCTGACATTCGGCACTTCCATCTAAATAAGTGCTTGAAAAAACTGCTAAGACCCACTTATTTTATGATTTCTTGATGAATGAAAATAGTCAACATACTACAAAAACTATTTTATGTTAATTTTAAGATTATGTCTATTTATCTAAAGAAATGTTATAATGAAACCGTTTATCAAGCTCCCACTTCATCTAATGAGTTAGGGACCGTCATAAAACTAACTGAGAAACGTAGGAAACATTTACTCTGCACTTATCCAGACTTATAAATCCATTTAAAGCTTGTATGATTGGATAAATTATTATCTTGAATTCATGTCAAACTATTTTTACACAAACACATCAATGTTTCTCACCTACTACACACACCTTAGTTTTTGAAATAACATAGTATTTATTTTACATTATATTTAAATAAAGATGAATAAATCTGTAATAAATGTCTATTTCAAATATACAAATCATACAGGATTTACATGGAATTATTGGCCACCTAAATAATACCTGCTCTGTGGTGGTCTTCTGGGGGTCCTGACCATTGAAGAACAGGGTGAAAGCAGGTTAAAAAGCATGTAGAAAAAGATAAGAACTACAGTCAGTCATTGTAGAACTACAAAGTGCTTCTATATAGTAAGTAAAGCTGATAAAATGAACAGTGAGTGTAGAAACAAGGAGGTGGTTTTAATGTTATGGTTGATTGGTATATATATATTTTTAAATGTTTACTAAATTCCAATAAGTTTTGACTTTGTGTGTTTGAATCCTCACAGCTAGGAACACTGGCACTGACATGTACAAGTTCTACTCCAGCTCTAATACCTGGTATGATGCTCAGAACTTCTGCAGAAACTATCACACCGACCTGGTCAGCATCAGAAATGCGTCTGAATACTCGATCATTAAAGGACTGACTAACTCACACGTTTGGATCGGGCTTTACAGAGGAAGGTCCTGGAATTGGTCAGACCAGACCAGTGCGTCCACCATCAGTTGGAACCCTGGAGAACCGGACATGAACCTGGAACAGGAATATTGTGGTTATGTAGACGGTCAGGTCGGTAATGCTGCATGCTGGGAAGCAAAATATTTCTTCTGTCACTTAGGTGGGTCAAAGTTCTATTAAATGTAATTTTGATGAAGTTACTCTTACAATATCAGATCATTTTTGTTTGTTTGTCCATTTTTGTATCCAGTTTTCGACTGGCAGAAGCAGATGTTGAGGTTTAAGATTCAGTCGACTCAGGATGTGAACGTTCCTGAAGTAAAGGCAGCAATCTTAGAGCAGGTGGGTCCTCACAATGTTCCACAATTAAACCAGTTTTACACAATATGTTTTATTCCTCCAGGAATCAGCAACACGAGTCATTTTCTGTATTTCAGATTAGACAGAAACTAAAGGAACATGGACTGTCTGATAACATCGTGCTGAAATGGAGAGAGCAACCAGATGGAGCAGCGTTTACAAAAATCAACTGAAAAGAGACGCTGTAGTCAAGTACAAGGAGAAATCTGTGTTTTGGATTTTATTTTCTTAGAACTGTAGCATGTTTATTCCAGGTAGTTTGTTTGCTAATGTCACTATAGTAGATGTTTATCTAAGACATAATATATTTAATGCCTTTATCTATTTCCTCGGCTGCTCCCGTTAAGGGTCACCGGCGGATCATGATCTGCATTATTGATCTGGCACAGTTTTTACGCCGGATGCCCCTCCTGACACAACCCTCCATATTTATCCGGCACTACAATGCACTGGTTTATTCATCCTAGTGGCCCGCTACCTATAGGACAGTTCAGTGTCTCCAATTAGCCTGGTTGCATGTTTTTGGACTGTGGGAGGAAACCGGCGCACCCAGAGGAAACCCACACAGACACGGGGAGAACATGCAAACTCTGCACAAAAAGGACCCGGACCGCCCCACCTGGGGCTCGAACCCAGGACCTTCTTGCTGTGAGGCGACAGTGCTACCCACCGTGCTGCCACATAATATATTGAATGTAAACTTATTTATTCTTTATGCTGCGCTGCATATTCTTGTTTATAAGTGTGTTTAGAGGTCAAATCAGAAAAGAGAATGCTTAATTATTTGTGTTTAGAAATTGTTTTGTAATTAACATTTAGAAAGATATATTATCTTACCTTTTTTCTTAATTCCCATAGAAACTTTAACATGTCTGTCTGTCTGTCTGTCTTTTATGGCAAGCTTCATACTGAATAAAACATGTGGGTGTTGCATATCTTTTTAAAATAATTATGCTTTATTTAACATTGTACTTTCATTTAATTTTACATGTATTTATTGTTTGCTGTAAATTCTTTATTTTCTTCATCCAACAATTATAAACTTTTATAATGTCAGTAAATTATGAAATAAAGAAAATATACCAAAAACAGCTTAATGTTGCACTCAATTCTGCCCACAACCCAAAAACAAGTCCACAAAACAAAATAACATTTAAAATGAAAACTAAAATGAAAACTATGATTGGATCAGACACAGCAGCGCTGCTGGAGTTTTTAAACACCTCACCGTCACTGCTTAACTGATAATCGTCCACAAAACAAAAATATCCAGCCAACAGCGCCCTGTGACCACTGATGAAGGTCTAGAAGATCAGTGCTTGTAACTTTTATAGTGTTCATTTGTATTCCTGGGTAAGGTAAGCTTCTGGTTAAAGTGTATATTTTTGCTGTAACTTGTTCTAGACCAGGGGTCACCAACACGGTGCCCGCGGGCACCTGGTCGCCTGCAGGGACCACATTAGTCGCCCGCAGGACATGTACAAAATAGCACTAGTGACTATGGAGCTCCGTCTAAAAATTATATTTGTGTTGCTGTTCTTTTTGAATCAATAACACATGCATTGGTGTAAATTTGAAAATGACAATACTGAATATAACATTTAAAAAACAAAACTGTTTGATGTTTATATGAGCTCTGATTTTGTCTGGGTGTGGAGTTTTAAAACATGCGCATAGCGCTGAGACAAGCGCAGCTGCGATGCGGAGCGAGATGCAGGTTTTACCCTGAAAAAATAATAATAAAAAAAAAACACAAGAAAAGTACGGAGCCCCTAAGGTGACATCCCCTGAAAAAAAAATAACGCGTGGCCACGACTTACTTAACGCGTTCCCACGCCTTACTAACGCGTGGCCACGACTTAGTAACGCGTTCCCACGCCTTATTAACGCGTGTATGCGGGTTGTCATAGTAATGTTTATACACACGTTAATGTTCGCTACTGTTGTAGATGTAATAAATATAAAGTAAGCGAGTACAATGCTTTAATCATCCATTCTGTTTATTGACACGATAGTAAACAATAATAAACAATATTCAACTGTTTCAACCTTTTTAAGTCGTGGCCACGATCTCATTCCCACTCCTTACTAAGTCGTGGCCACGCGTTACTAAGGCGTGGGAACGCGTTACTAAGTCGTGGCCACGCGTTACTAAGGCGTGGGAACGCGTTACTAAGTCATGGCCACGCGTAAGGCGTGGGAACGCGTTACTAAGTCGTGGCCACGCGTTACTAAGGCGTGGGAACGCGCTACTAAGTCATGGCCACGCGTTAGTAAGGCGTGGGAACGCGTTAAGTAAGTCGTGGCCACGCGTTAATAAGGCGTGGGAACGCGTTAAGTAAGTCGTGGCCACGTTAATAAGGCGTTATTATTATTTTTTTTTTCAGGGGATGTCACCTTAGGGGCTCCGTAGAAAAGCGAAAAAAAACTTAATATTTTCACAATGATTGGGAGGAATGTGGAGTTACAAAAACTTCCCTGTACATCGCAGATTTTTTTTTATCTTACATAACTGATAATAAACATGATTTGTTGTCAAATGTTGTAAAGGTGATAAGTATAAACAGGACAGTATTTACTGCGGTAAAGTTTAATATTCAACATTCGTTTGACATTCGATCATTTCGATCTTTATAAATGGTTGAAAAAACCCCTAACACTCACTTTATTTATGATTTCTTACACAGATAAAAGTAGGCAACATACTACAAAAACTATTTTATAATATATATCATTTTAATATAACATGTATTTATTTACAGAAAGGTTATAATGAAACCGTTTATCAAGCGCCCACTTCAGCTAAGGCGTTAGGGAGCGTCATCAAACTAACAGAGAAACATAGGAGACTCTGCACTTATTACAGACAAATAAATCCATTAAAGTCTTGTAATGATTTGATGGATTAATGTCAAACTATTTTTATACAAACACATTAAATACTACAAACCATTTTTTTTTTTTCAAAATAACGTATGTATTTATTTTCCATTCATTTTAAAGTACCAATAAAGTATGGACAAATTTGTCAAAAATGTATAATGGAGATTAATAAATCTATAAAAATCTCCAAATTTTTTTTTTTAGCATTTTTATATACAAACAATCAATCAATCTTTCTCACCTACTACAAACCTTGTTTTTAAATTAATTTTTATATTTATTTTATAATAATGTATTGTGCAAATAAATAAATCTATTAAAATCTTGTATAATTTCATTAATTAATGTCAAACTATTTTTTATATACAAAATTAATGTCCCTTACCTCCTACAAACATTGTTTTTAAAAAAATCCTTTTATATTTATTTTATATTAAAATATAATAAAGATCAGTAAATCCATAATAAGTGTGATCATTTGTAAAAAAAAATGTGTCATACAAAACTGTCAAGACAGATATTTACAAAAATATCAAAGATGTGATAGCTCTGACAGATTTAGATTAATAGAGATAAATAATGTTACATGTTGAAATATATGTTTCCTACCATGGTAAATCATTGTTAATAATTATTCTGAGGAATCATTAACATTAACATATGATCAGACAGTCTCTTCATATATATGAATATTGATAATAATAATAATATCATTAAAGATGAACCATGCAACTTTATGTTATTCAGGAAGTTTGTATCACCAAGTAACCCTTCACATTATTCAGTAGCCTTGAAGTAGCTCCCGGTCTCGAAAAGGTTGGTGACCCCTGTTCTAGACTCTATCTTTGTAACTTTGATTATTAACATTGCTAGAATTGAAGTAGCATTTAACTATTGTTAAATAGTCTGTTGATGCATTAATCTGTGTTTTGCTGATTGGTTAAAGTGGCTTCAGGTGCCTTTTGTTAGAGGCCTAGGTGTGAATTGAGGGGCAGGGCTAAGCTTAGTATAAAATTAAATCCCCGCTACTGGTCTTTATCACTAGGTTTTTTCTACTAATCTAAACTAACTTGGGTAAGTACTATAAGTCTCTGACATTGTTTAATCTATCAAACTTTTTCTCAGCATGTGCTACTCAATTATTCCTGTGCTTATATCTCACAGACCCTGCAGACATCAGCGGGCACATTATAGGAACAGCAACGCCAGCAACCTCATCTACCCCCAACTGTTGCAACAGTCTCAAACAGTGGTGGTAGGTGGGGTCTGGAACTGTCAATCAGCCGTCCAGAAAGCTGACTATATCTCATCTTTTGCACTTTCTCACAGCCTTGACTTCCTGGCACTGACTGAGACATGGATCACCACCGAGAACTCAGCAACACCAGCAGCCTTATCCTCTGCCTACACCTTCTCTCATACACCGAGAGGATCTGGTAGGGGTGGTGGTACAGGTTTGCTCCTGACCAGGAAATGGCAATTCACTAGTGTGAATGTTTCTCACCTTAACATTTCAGCTTTTGAATTTCATGCTAATACTGTTACTTTTCCGATTACTCTTCATATCATTGTCATTTACAGACCACCTGGTGCACTGGGAGACTTCATAGAAGAGCTGGACGTTCTTCTGAGTTTCTTCCCTTCAGATGGAACTCCTCTGACTCTTCTTGGTGACTTTAATCTCCCTACACTTCAGTCCTCCTGTCTTCTTACTCTTTTTTCATCTTTCGACCTCCTTTTTAACCACAGCCCTCCGACACACAAAGGAGGCAATCTTCTGGACCTGGTCTTCAGCCGTCCAGCTACTGTTCTGGACCTCACTGTCACCCCACTCCACCTCTCTGACCATCACTTTGTGTCCTTCTCTCTCTGTCTCCCAACTCTTCCTACCTCCAACCACACTTTCACCCTTACAACACGCCCCAATCTTCACTCTTTATCTTACTCCCTGCTAATCTCCACCATCCTAACTTCACTACCTAACCCTGACATTCTTGCTACCCTTCCACTCAACTCTGCAACTAAAACTCTACTCTCTTCTCTTTCAACATCCCTCGATCAGCTCTGTCCTCCTACCCTCAAACGAGGTAAACCTTCTCACCCTGCTCCTTGGCTTTCAGATGCACTGCGCAGCAACAGAAGAGAATTAAGGGCAGCTGAGAGAAAGTGGAGGAAATCTAAGCTCAGTGTTGATCTCCACTCCTACCACGATCTGCTGTCCAGGTTCTCATCTGACGTGACTGCTGCAAAAACATATTTTTACAAAGCCAAGCTTGAACAATCTGCTGCTGACCCACGTAAGCTTCATGCTATCTTTTCCTCTCTTCTAAACCCTCCTCCTCCTCCCCCATCTGCCTCTCTCACTGCTACTGACTTTGCAACATTCTTCCAGGACAAGATCGACAAAATCAATCAATCCTTCTCTCCGACTGACCCACTTTCAACTGACCCTCAACCCACCAACACACCAGCTTCACCCCACTCACCATGGATGAGGTTACACAGCTCCTCTCATCCAGCAATCCCACTACATGCGCACTCGACCCTATACCATCCACCATCCTCAAAGACATCTCACAGGACCTAATCCCCTTCATCACACCCATCAACAACTCCCTGACATCAGGTGTTGTCCCTACTACTTTTAAGAAGGCTCAGGTCATTCCCCTTCTTAAGAAACCTACACTAGACACTATAGACATTAACAACTACAGACCTGTCTCACTCCTCTCTTTTCTATCCAAAATTCTTGAACGTGCTGTCTATAAACAACTATCTGCCTTTCTTACTCAGAATGATCTCCACGATCCGTACCAGTCTGGCTTCAAGGCAGCGCATTCTACGGAAACAGCTCTTGTAGTGGTTACTGAGAAGCTTCATGCAGCCAAACTGTCATCTGTCCTTATTCTTCTTGACCTCTCTGCAGCCTTCGACACAGTGAATCACGGCATTCTCCTGACCACTCTCTCCAACCTTGGAGTAACAGGTTCAGCATGGCAATGGATGGCCTCCTACCTGGAAGGGCGCTCCTACCAAGTGTCATGGAGGGGATCTATATCTCCCCCATGCACTCTCTCAACCGGTGTTCCTCAGGGCTCTGTACTTGGCCCACTTCTTTTCTCTGTCTACACCCGCTCTCTGGGCAAGGTCATAGCCTCCCATGGCTTCTCCTACCACTCCTATGCAGATGACACTCAGCTCGTTCTGTCATTTCCTCCTTCAGGCACACAAGTCTCAGCTCGCATCTCAGCATGTCTGCAAGATATCTCACAATGGATCAGCAAGACAGAGATGTTGCTCATTCCTGGAGATCAGTCTCCAACCCAGGACCTAGTAATTTATCTGGATGACTCCCAGATCAGACCATCTGATAAGGTAAGAAGTCTTGGTGTTGTCCTTGATAACCAGCTGACATTCTCACCTCATATAGCCAACATGACAAGATCATGCCGGTTCCTCCTGTACAACATCAGGAAGATTCGTCCATTTCTCTCCAGGGACGCTACCCAGATTCTGGTGCAATCACTTGTAATCTCACGGTTGGACTACTGCAACTCCCTTCTGGCTGGAGCTCCCATGTCCACGATTAAACCCTTACAGCTCAATCAAAATGCAGCTGCCCGTCTGGTTTTTAACCAACCCAAACACTGCCACATCACCCCACTGCTGCGTTCTCTTCACTGGCTTCCTGTAGCTGCACGCATTCAGTTTAAAACACTGACGCTTGCCTACAAAGCCAAAAATGGACCAGCCCCAAGCTACCTTCGTGGCCTAATCAAACCCCGCTCTGTACCACGCAACCTCCGAGCCTCTAGTCTCGCTCGACTTGAGCCTCCACCCAGGACTAAAGGAAGACAAGCATCAAGGCTGTTCTCTGTTCTAGCGCCCAAATGGTGGAATGAACTTCCTCTGTCTGTCCGAACATCTGAGTCTCTTGCTGTCTTTAAAAAACTATTAAAAACCTTCATCACCTTTTTACTAAACACTTAGGCTGAGTTGTACTTATTTACTAACATTTTGTTCCATTCTTTTCCATTTCCAAAAAAAATACAAAAATAAAATAAAAAAACACACACTTTGGTTCTAACAGGTTTTAGCAGATTTGTGTTCTTTGACTGCTGTTTACCTAAACTTGAGAAATGAAATGTTCACTATAGAAGCACTTCTGTAAGCCGCTTTGGATAAGAGCGTCTGCTAAATGCTGAAAATGTAAATGTAAAATTTACCGTTTGGCTTCGGAACGGGCCAAAGAGGGGCAGAGTAGGTGCTACTGCATGGTCGAATGATGCCCTTCTCTAGCAGGTTGTTAATCATTTCCTGTACGTGTTCATATGATACCAGGGGAATTTTGTATTGACACGTACGTTGGCGGTGAACTAGGGGCTGTTGGAATACGTACAGCATGTATCGTGGTTAAGCCACAATCTAACGAGTCTCTGGCAAACGAGGTCCGATATTTCAGGAGAATTTTGTGAAGCTCCTCGCGCTCCTTGAGCACTTGCTTAACTTGGGACAGGAACTCAGGATGCGATTCATATTCAGGCTCAGCTAGCACTTTTGCGGACCAGTTTTGGGCATAGAGGCAACAAAAAAGAAATTTACCGTTTGCAGTTTCATTTGATCGCTGTCAGCTAAGTCTACTCGCCACACTGAGTCATCCTCAATTAGGGTCGAGAAGATCATGATGGCCTTGGTAGGTTCTGTGTACGTTACTTTAGATTCGGGTTGGTTGAGGAGCAGTGGAGGTGGAATAGGCCCAATGACTGGGACTCTGAGCTCATAGTCATGAAACTTTGTGCTAATAAACCAACCCAGTGAGAGGGGAGGAATTGTCTCCAGTGGGGACATGTGTACTGGGTGGACAACACTCATGGGTCCAATGGTGAGTTGGACTAGGGCCACAGATTTTAGGGTTATGCCAGTGTGAGAATATGGCTAGATACTGAGCAAACATGGCTGTGGTTGCAGCTCACGATTAAGTCGGTGGGCTGCGGCTTTCACCTGATGAAAAAGGGAGGCGGACATCAATGTTATGTCTTCAGCGATGTCTATAAGGGCATCGTGGGTGGTGCCATTTTCAAGGACCGTGGATAGGTAGAATTTCCAGGCCACACCTTTTTCTGTTAGGTGGCATAGAAACTGATGGAACGATTGTTCCTCTGAAGCCGTCGTACAAAAACCTCTGTTCCACCCCAGTGATTACACACACACACACACACACACACACACACACACACACACACACACACACACACACTATAAGAGCTGTAGTTCGGATCAGACTGGGTTCAGGACTTTCAGAGTCACTGAGACGCAGCACAATGATGAAGGTTCTGATTCTACTGCTGAATACACTCGGCCTCCTCACTCAACGTGAGATTCACTGTTTATTTACTATCTTCATATCAGTCCTCCAACATCAGCGCTCACCATCACCGTCTCTTTATCACCTTCAACTTTTCTCTCTTCTTCTCTTTAGAGTCGTTTGGAGAAATCATCTTGACTCAGACTCCAGGATCTCACTCGGTTTCTCCAGGACAAACTGTTACCATCAACTGCAGAGCCAGTAAGGACATTAGGAATGACCTTGGCTGGTATCAGCTGAAACCTGGAGAAGCTCCTAAATTTCTGATTGATGATGCAACTAATCGTCAGTCTGGGATTCCTGGACGTTTTACTCTGGTACAGAATATACTCTGAAAATCACTGGAGTCCAGGCTGAAGATGCAGGAGATTATTACTGTATGCAGGAGTATACCGGGTACACACTGTTATTTACTGGTACAAAAACCTCCCTCAGCTGTAGAGGAAGTTCTCTGAAACCCACACTGATCTGAGAACATCTGCAGAGCTGCTAAAGCTGCACTCCACTGAACATCATCATCTACAAAGCAATACAGTACTGAGCATGTTCCTCTCTTTGTGGTGTTCTCCTCACTGTGGAACAGGGATTCTCATCAGCACATGGAACATCTCACTAGTAGAATGAAGGTTTGAGATGAAGCAGCAGTGCTAGAAGAGATGATATGAATGAAACCATCATGACAAGTTTTGTACATTCAGATAGATGTGATTAAAGTAAAGGTAAAATACACTATAGGGCAAAAGTATGTGGACACCTGACCATGTGCCTGTTGGACATCCCAGTCGAAATCCATGTTCCTAAAAAAGCCCTCTCCCTAGTTTGCAGTTTTAACAGCCTTCACTCATCTGGAAAGTTTTCCACAAGACGTCAGGTTCTCAATAGGGTTTAGATCAGGACACTAGAGTTCCTCATTATATCATGTCTTTATGGATCTTGCTTTGTGCACAGGGACATAGTCATGCTCAAACAGGAAGAGGCCTTCCCTAAACTGTTGCCACAAAGCTATAATCATATCATTTATATAACTGGTTTTATACACCTGTTTGCAATGAGTGTGGCTGAAACACATGAAGCTAATAATTAGGAGGGGTGTCCACATACTTTTGGTCATATAGTGTTCGGTCTGATCAGTTCAAGTTTCAGTTCATACAAACAATAAAATGTGCTGAGAACGATTCATCACTTAGATCAAATCTCCTGATTGGTCGTTTCATGATTGAATCGATTCCTTTCTACCCCATAAATCACTGAACACGTAACACTGTGCAGAATTACAGATGAGCTACAGTCAGTAACAGTATACCTACAATGTGAACATATGGTAGATTCACCTAATAGTGGATATGAGGAGGAGGAGGAGGATCTTCATCTACACTCTCTGTACTCTGAAAATAAAAGCTGATCATCATTTGATGTGGTTTTAAACATAACCAGTTCTCACCAATATAAAATGAGAGCTGATGATCAGATGATCATGAGGATTCTACAGAATATTTAAGATGAAATACTGACTGGTTCCAGTTTCTGCTGTTGATGGTTAAAATGGTCTGTTTGTTCCACAGACCAGCATCTCAGTTCCAGCTCAGTTCAGCTAAACCTTGTAACTCTTTCTGATCATTTATTACAACTTTTATATCAAACTATCATCTGTCTTTATTTAGATCATATGGAGTATTTTAAATTATGTGGACACCCCTCCTAAATACTGAGTACATGAGTGCAGGTCACAATTACTATAGTAAATAAAGGGAGAATAAGAGACAGTACAGGAGATACTTCCATATGTAGCAGCTGATTGTTCTTTTACCATAAGGTGGCAGTATTGCATCTCTGAGTGACACATTCACACTGTTCCACTACAGTGATTCTACACACACACACACACACACACACACACACACACACACACACACACACTACATGCTTCAGTGCTCTGTCAGTGTTTAAAGCTCTGTGAGTTTAACACTTCATGACTGAGAACTGCTGACCAGCATCTTCACCCACATCAACCATGACCTTCATCTCCATCTTCATCTGCACACTGGCTCTCTGCACTCAAGGTAACACGATGCTTTATGTTCTACTGGTGAGGAGGCTCTGCCATGTGGAGAAGATCCACTAGATAAACTTCAAACTCCACATGGTTCTTCATGTAGTGAACGTCTTTATTCTTCTTATTGTTTTCAGGATCCAGAGGTCAGGTGACTGTGACTCAGAGTCCTGCAGTAAAACATGTTGATCCAGGAGCTTCAGTCACCATCAACTGTAAAACCAGTTCTAATGTTTATGAATTAGACGATGAACATTGGTTACACTGGTATCAGCAGAAACCTGGAGAAGCTGCTAAACTCCTGATCTACTTGGCTAACAACAGAGCATCAGGTATTCCAGATCGTTTCAGTGGCAGTGGATCTGGATCTGACTTCACTCTGACCATCAGTAGAATTGAGACTGGAGATGCAGGAGATTATTACTGTCAGAGTGAACATAGTGGCCCGATCTTCACACAGTGTTATATGGTGGTACAAAAACCTGGGTGAGTGGAAGTGTACAGTAACTGCACTGCTGCAGCTGGGACCGACTGCAGGTGCTGAGGGGGAGGATGTGATACAGTACAATCATTCACTCTGTACAGGAAACACCTCACTCACTCACTACTTCTCCTAAATACAAGCTTTATTATTATTAACATAATAACAACCACTTCATCCTGATCAGGGTCACAGTGGTGTAAAGCTGGTGTAGATCACAGACACATTTACTCACATTTAGTCCCAGGAGGAAGCATTTCAGAGCAGCCAATCCACATTTTGCATTGTAGAAGGTGTTGAATTATTTCATATAATGAAATAGTAAAATTATGCCGAAACTGGCAAGAGAAAGGAACGACCTTTTATTATTTATTTAGCTCATGTTAATTAAAGATGTTCCAACACTGAGAGGACTTGAGTTTAGAAGAACTCTTAAAAGAGAATTGAACTGACAGCAAGTTCCAAGATGAAGCAGTAAACCAGAAGATGGTTCAGTTTAATCATACTGCATACTATAGTACACACTACTATAGGATTAGTATGCAGTATATACTGGGGCAGTAGGACATTTTGAACAGAGCTGCTGGCTTTGGTTGGGATTGGGGGCGGGTCTGGAGGTGGTAACTCCTGCATTGATTGGTGCACACCTTCATACCCAACCAATAGGATTGAACTTCACCTTATTACAGCTAACAATCAGCAGCTGGAGCTCATCTAGTAGAAACTACTTTATCTCCATGTGCTGTTTGCTTCAGTTGGTTTGTGACTTGCTGCTGAATCAAGTAGCTACAAGTTACAACCACATTAAAAATAAATAGAAATTAATAATAAAGAGAAAAAGAATATAATTCATTTTGTTTAGTTTTAAACATGTGATTTGATTGTTTCTCTCTCAGAAGCTGGTTTATGATGTTAGTTTTGGTCTCTACAGAGTTAGTAGTTTGGAGGTTTTGCTCAGATGTTAATAACATGAATCTTTATAGATTTAGTGCTGATTATTCTGAGCCTAAAATCTCATGAGAGTAAATAAGGAGGTTCAGTTTGTTCTCCACCATTTGCTTCATTATTGTGTGTACTGGTTTTACTGGTTGTGTTGGAGCTGAGCCACAACTGCTAAAAACTAAATCTTACATTATCAGCTCTATTCTTTCACATTTGTGAAGTGTTGCATAATCACACAATCTTCTTCTTCCTAACATATTACACCTGCTAACAGCAATGCTAGTAATGCTAGCTACGTTCATCTGAAAACAAAAAATCAGTGTGACATGACATCGTTTCTACCATAAACAACTCCTTTTTGAAGTCAAACACACCACCACTGACTGTGTTGTACCATTCTATACTTTCAAACTCTTTTCTGTCTTTGTCATTTATTGTGTCATAGTCGTAAAACTCTTTTCAGGGTATAAACCCACATAGTTCTTATTTTGCTTTAAATTACATTAGTGTGGAAAATCCTCTTCATCTGAGCATGTTAGATTTAAGGCTGATGATGTTTTAGACGAGCACATTGGAATGAATGCGTACGAGTCTATGTTGTTTGTATGTTTCATCATACATGGAGATCAATCTACATCTATTGTGCTCTAACCTTGTGTACGCCTGATATTTAGGGAGTCTAAACTTTTTGATGAGCTGTTCTATACAGTTAGAACCTCCTGCAGTAAATTCTGTACCATCAAATGTAATAGTGCAGACAAAATTAGCTTTGTGCTTTACGTCTTCAAATCGTGTCTGAGTCAAAAAAAGTTTGATTAGCTGAATGTAACACCCATGTGTGGTGTCTGATATTAAATCTTTACCACAGTAACACACACCTGTGGGGTTTTGGCTTTAATAAACTAACCACATTAATTACAATACTTGGTTAGATTGCATGAGGATGCCATCACACCTGTAGGCTGTTGTTTCTGTTTCTTATGCTGCTGCTCATAACAGTAGTTGGACTTACAGAACATCACAATATTTGACAAGTCTGGGGTACTTGTGACACAACACATCTGTATTTACAGCTGTGATCTCTGGCATCGGTGTAACTCTTATAACAAAACCCACAAACATATGACACCCATTGAATGCTTTCACATTTTTTACCAAGTAGTAATGGCCATCATGGAGGTACAGAAACACAAAATCTCTAAATCACCTGAACTACTTGTGGAAAACGACTATTTTAACACCAAACTTGTATTCAAACCATCCAATGTCATTAAATCCGACTCTGTGGTCGTGTGTGTAGCCAGCGTTTGTCTGTATCTGTTCAGCTATAGTTTCTAATGTGTTATGTGGAGCATGTGGGTTCAGAAAAAGAGCAATACAAATGGAAAAACAGGTTATATCAGATGTTTGTCTGTTCCTTTCGATCACCTGATTGTGTGCTAGGTTACTCGCCTTACAACGAACACCACCATTTTTACTCATGGCTATTGAGACAGTCAACACCAATATTTGTTATATGTTTTAATATTTTTGTTACTCAAATCAAATCAAATCAAGGTTTATTTGTCACATACATGGTCATACACAGTACAACTGGCAGTGAAATGCTTTAGTGACTGCTCCGCCACAGTAATTACAAAAACTACAAAATAGTTAAAAATATATTATACAAAAAATATATATAATGTTTTTAAAAGTAAATTAATTAACAATATAATTAAAAAGAGCAATTTAAAGTGAACAAGTGTGTAGTGACAAGTAGTGCAGAAACTGTGCAACATAATGCTACCTAATGCTATACAGATGTGATTAATACACAAATACTAATCTATACATATACATACAGTGTATCACAAAAGTGAGTACACCCCTCACATTTCTGCAAATATTTCATTATATCTTTTCATGGGACAACACTATAGACATGAAACTTGGATATAACTTAGAGTAGTCAGTGTACAACTTGTATAGCAGTGTAGATTTACTGTCTTCTGAAAATAACTCAACACACAGCCATTAATGTCTAAATAGCTGCAACATAAGTGAGTACACCCCACAGTGAACATGTCCAAATTGTGCCCAAATGTGTCGTTGTCCCTCCCTGGTGTCATGTGTCAAGGTCCCAGGTGTAAATGGGGAGCAGGGCTGTTAAATTTGGTGTTTTGGGTACAATTCTCTCATACTGGCCACTGGATATTCAACATGGCACCTCATGGCAAAGAACTCTCTGAGGATGTGAGAAATAGAATTGTTGCTCTCCACAAAGATGGCCTGGGCTATAAGAAGATTGCTAACACCCTGAAACTGAGCTACAGCATGGTGGCCAAGGTCATACAGCGGTTTTCCAGGACAGGTTCCACTCGGAACAGGCTTCGCCAGGGTCGACCAAAGAAGTTGAGTCCACGTGTTCGGCGTCATATCCAGAGGTTGGCTTTAAAAAATAGACACATGAGTGCTGCCAGCATTGCTGCAGAGGTTGAAGACGTGGGAGGTCAGCCTGTCAGTGCTCAGACCATACGCCGCACACTGCATCAACTCGGTCTGCATGGTCGTCATCCCAGAAGGAAGCTGACGCACAAGAAAGCCCGCAAACAGTTTGCTGAAGACAAGCAGTCCAAGAACATGGATTACTGGAATGCCCTGTGGTCTGACGAGACCAAGATAAACTTGTTTGGCTCAGATGGTGTCCAGCATGTGTGGCGGCGCCCTGGTGAGAAGTACCAAGACAACTGTATCTTGCCTACAGTTAAGCATGGTGGTGGTAGCATCATGGTCTTGGGCTGCATGAGTGTTGCTGGCACTGGGGAGCTGCAGTTCATTGAGGGAAACATGAATTCCAACATGTACTGTGACATTCTGAAACAGAGCATGATCCCCTCTCTTCGAAAACTGGGCCTCATGGCAGTTTTCCAACAGGATAACGACCCCAAACACAACCTCCAAGATGACAACTGCCTTGCTGAGGAAGCTGAAGGTAAAGGTGATGGACTAAACCCAATTGAGCACCTGTGGCGCATCCTCAAGTGGAAGGTGGAGGAGTTCAAGGTGTCTAACATCCACCAGCTCCGTGATGTCATCATGGAGGAGTGGAAGAGGATTCCAGTAGCAACCTGTGCAGCTCTGGTGAATTCCATGCCCAGGAGGGTTAAGGCAGTGCTGGATAATAATGGTGGTCACACAAAATATTGACACTTTGGGCACAATTTGGACATGTTCACTGTGGGGTGTACTCACTTATGTTGCAGCCATTTAGACATTAATGGCTGTGTGTTGAGTTATTTTCAGAAGACAGTAAATCTACACTGCTATACAAGCTGTACACTGACTACTCTAACTTATATCCAAGTTTTATTTCTATAGTGTTGTCCCATGAAAAGATATAATAAAATATTTGCAGAAATGTGAGGGGTGTACTCACTTTTGTGATACACTGTACATATAATATACAGTGTATCACAAAAGTGAGTACACCCCTCACATTTCTGCAGATATTTAAGTATATCTTTTCATGGGACAACACTGACAAAATGAAACTTTGACACAATGAAAAGTAGTCTGTGTGCAGCTTATATAACAGTGTAAATTTATTCTTCCCTCAAAATAACTCAATATACAGCCATTAATGTCTAAACCACCGGCAACAAAAGTGAGTACACCCCTTAGTGAAAGTTCCTGAAGTGTCAATATTTTGTGTGGCCACCATTATTTCCCAGAACTGCCTTAACTCTCCTGGGCATGGAGTTTACCAGAGCTTCACAGGTTGCCACTGGAATGCTTTTCCACTCCTCCATGACGACATCACGGAGCTGGCGGATATTCGAGACTTTGCGCTCCTCCACCTTCCGCTTGAGGATGCCCCAAAGATGTTCTATTGGGTTTAGGTCTGGAGACATGCTTGGCCAGTCCATCACCTTTACCCTCAGCCTCTTCAATAAAGCAGTGGTCGTCTTAGAGGTGTGTTTGGGGTCATTATCATGCTGGAACACTGCCCTGCGACCCAGTTTCCGGAGGGAGGGGATCATGCTCTGCTTCAGTATTTCACAGTACATATTGGAGTTCATGTGTCCCTCAATGAAATGTAACTCCCCAACACCTGCTGCACTCATGCAGCCCCAGACCATGGCATTCCCACCACCATGCTTGACTGTAGGCATGACACACTTATCTTTGTACTCCTCACCTGATTGCCGCCACACATGCTTGAGACCATCTGAACCAAACAAATTAATCTTGGTCTCATCAGACCATAGGACATGGTTCCAGTAATCCATGTCCTTTGTTGACATGTCTTCAGCAAACTGTTTGCGGGCTTTCTTGTGTAGAGACTTCAGAAGAGGCTTCCTTCTGGGGTGACAGCCATGCAGACCAATTTGATGTAGTGTGCGGCGTATGGTCTGAGCACTGACAGGCTGACCCCCCACCTTTTCAATCTCTGCAGCAATGCTGACAGCACTCCTGCGCCTATCTTTCAAAGACAGCAGTTGGATGTGACGCTGAGCACGTGCACTCAGCTTCTTTGGACGACCAACGCGAGGTCTGTTCTGAGTGGACCCTGCTCTTTTAAAACGCTGGATGATCTTGGCCACTGTGCTGCAGCTCAGTTTCAGGGTGTTGGCAATCTTCTTGTAGCCTTGGCCATCTTCATGTAGCGCAACAATTCATCTTTTAAGATCCTCAGAGAGTTCTTTGCCATGAGGTGCCATGTTGGAACTTTCAGTGACCAGTATGAGAGAGTGTGAGAGCTGTACTACTAAATTGAACACACCTGCTCCCTATGCACACCTGAGACCTAGTAACACTAACGAGTCACATGACATTTTGGAGGGAAAATGACAAGCAGTGCTCAATTTGGACATTTAGGGGTGTAGTCTCTTAGGGGTGTACTCACTTTTGTTGCCGGTGGTTTAGACATTAATGGCTGTATATTGAGTTATTTTGAGGGAAGAATAAATTTACACTGTTATATAAGCTGCACACAGACTACTTTTCATTGTGTCAAAGTGTCATTTTGTCAGTGTTGTCCCATGAAAAGATATACTTAAATATCTGCAGAAATGTGAGGGGTGTACTCACTTTTGTGATACACTGTATATACAATAAAAGGACTGACCACACTGAATTGTATTAGCATAAATAAAGTAAAATATAATAATAAGAGAACCACGACCTTGATCAGGCTTCATAAAGCTGAATGAATGAATTAGTATCAGTACTTACACTGCAGTCCAGTAGAGGTGCTAATAAACCTGAACGTTGTAGATCAACCAGCTCAATTCATACAGAAGAAGAAGAAGCTGCAGCAGCTGGTGTGTTTCGGCCTTTCCAAAATCGTTCCCTCCTCACTACCACTCCACTACAGCGTCACACTCCATATGAAGTCACACTCTGTGTGTGAAGGGAGCTTCCGATTAAGGGGAGGGTCTAAATTCAGGATTATAAAGCGGATAGTTCCGGTCCTAAAATCTGATTGGCTGAGCCGAGTTCGAAGCCGTTGTAAAATCCCCGATAAACGCACACCTAGGACCACCTCATATCATTCCATATTAATACGCCACTGAAAAGAAAAAGTGAATGTTATGTTCGCCCTCATGTTGCCTAGCAACACTATTAAGGAACTACCCTGCGTAGCGGAAGAATGCTTTACACAATAAATACATTTATGAATTAAACATTGTTGTATTTATTATATTTTATGTTGACCGCCGTTTTATAAAAGCAATAAGCCACTCGAGACCGTGCGTTAGTGCTATGATTTTATCACGGGGAAAGAAGTTTTAGGCATCATCCCAGTGATAAAATCGCAGTAACACACGGCCTCTCGTGGCTTATTGCTTTAGTCAACTCTGGGACGCCCTCTTTACTTTCGAGCGGAAGAAGAAATCTGCCGTCACCATGGCTACAGATCGGCGCTTTTCTCGCCTTGCTGTCATGTTTTGCGCTCCGTTATCATTTCAGCATCTCCAAGCGGGAATCTCCAAGCACCTGCTACTTTATAACTAGTACACATGTATAGTTATGTTCTAATTCTCCAAAAAATGGTGTTAAATATGATAATAATGTTAGTGATGGTATTGTTGGGGTACAATAATTTTGCCATTTACCGATCACACATTTCATTACTTTCTTTAAACACACTGAGGATAAATTTAAACACTTATGAGGAAACCTGATATCATATTTTACTGAACATGATGTGGGACCCTACATGTGTGAGGTGTTTGACCCTACATTATGAAAACTGGAGTTCATAATAAAATATCACTGTGAGGATTCGAGGAGCTTTAATTTCACTTTTAAACAAACTACTAGCTGCTCCGCTAACTGTTAGCATCTCACATGATTCAGTACTGATGAACCGATTCATTTGAACCGATTCAGCAAAATGAATCAGTTTATCAGAACTAAATGTAACATTTTTAAAAAATAATTTTTATTTACATTCATGACATTTAGTGGACATGTTTAGCTAAAGTGACTTTAGTTTTAATACAATAAAACAATGTAAACAGCGGTAACTACCCAGCTAACAACATTACGTTCTGAGAACGTTCCCTAAACGTTCCGTTTTGGTTGTGGGAACGTTGCATTGGAATATTCTCTCAACGTTATTCTGTCCAGTTCTCTTGATGTTCTCAGAACGTTTTTTTAAAGTTATAAAAACGTTTATAGAACGTTACCTGAACCTAATTTGCAACCATAATGTAACGTTCTGGGAACGTTGTGTTGGAATGTTCTGAGAACATTGTAAATAAAGTTTTCTGAACGTTCCCTTAATGTTCCATTTTGGTTGTATGAATGTTTTATTAGAACGTTCCTTCAACGTTATTCTGCCAAGATTACTTATTGTTCTCAGAACGTTATTTTAAAGTTGTGAAAACGTTCCCTGAACATCCCCACAACCTCATTTACAAAGATTATAGGAATGAGAATGTGTCATTTTATTTTCATTTATTTACTTATTTAATTCTATTATAAAACTGTTGTTGAAAATGTTGCTAAAAAAACGTCCTCAAACTTTTCCACGTCTTTCTTACAATGTTTTATATTTTCCTTATAAATCTTAAAACATTTAATACAAGTTAAAAAACAAACCCAAAAACATGTCAATGATTTTTAAATGTTACTTTAACAAACTTTCAACATAACTACAGATAATGTTAATCCAGGACCATGTTAATCCAGGACCATGTTAATCCAGAGGACCATGCTAATCCAGGACCATGTTAATCCAGGACCATGTTAATCCAGGGCCATGTTAATCCAGGACCATGTTAATCCATGTTAATCCAGGACCATGTTAATCCAGGATAATGTTAATCCAGGACCATGTTAATCCAGGACCATGTTAATCCAGGACCATGCTAATCCAGGACCATGTTAATCCAGGACCATGTTAATCCAGGACCATGTTAATCCAGGACCATGCTAATCCAGGACCATGTTAATCCAGGACCATGTTAATCCAGGACCATGTTAATCCAGGACCATGCTAATCCAGGACCATGTTAATCCCTCTGTCTGTGTGATAGATCTGATGAAGGAGAGAGAATCCGTTTAACTCTGCACATTTATTCTCCACACACACACACACACACACACACACACACACACACACACACACACACACACACACACACACACACACACACACACACACACACACTACCCGTTACATTACATTTACTTATTAATTTTACCCTCATTATCTTATATAGTTATTAAGTATTTACTGCCACCTTCTAACCGTTAACTAACTTACAGTTATAAATCACAAACACAATTCTAATATACTGCAGTCCTGAACCCCCGGCGGCACGGTGGATAAGTGGGTAACACTGTCGTCTCACAGCGAGAAGGTCCTGGGTTCGATCCCCAGGTGGGGCGGTCCGGGTCCTTTCTGTGTGGAGTTTGCATGTTCTCCCCGTGTCTGCGTGGGTTTCCTCTGGGTGCTCCGGTTTCCTCCCACAGTCCAAAAACATGCAAGTGAGGTAAACTGGAGATACTAAATTGTCCATGAGTGTGTTGGATGTAACCTTGTGAACTGATGAACCTTGTGTGAAGATAAACTCCCGTTTCCTGTCATGTATGTAACCAAAAGTGTAAAACATGATGGTAAAATCCTAATAAACAAACAAACAATCTTGAACCCCCCCCCCCCCGAACTGAAGATGAAAAAAGAACAATCCCTCAATGTTTCTATCCATTATAAACTGAGATAAAATCAGTTAGAATATATTGTGTTTATAATATCTTATTATTATTGTTATTATTATTATCATCATCAAGCGATTAATTTAAATTAATCAATGAAAAAATATATAAATTCTAATGTAAATGAATAAATGAAAAATAAAGTTAGGTAGTAATTCAGGGCGTCTCTGCATTCTCCACCTGCAAAGTAAACAAAGAGGTTTTTTCAGTATTTCTGCACATTTATCAGTACATGTAAAACATTTTACACTGTAACCAAGTCATTCTGGGCAGCTAAAATACAAAACTTCCTTACAGTTATGTTGCAGTCTTTAATTTCATTTAAGTCTTCAATGTGCAAGAGGTGCCTGTGGCTCTTTTTTAATGCTAGCACTTCAATTAATTTAGGATATGGGCTACAAAAACATTGACGTTCTCTAAATCTGGTTGTGGAGCAGTGTGCTACATGTCAAACTTGTTGCCACTATCATAAACTTGAATATGGGCGACCCGTCCTTTTGTGCTGATGTGAATGAAGGCAAAAACTGTATCTACAATACCCGAGTCTTCTCTGTCGGACACTGAGACTCTCAACCTCAGCAGCCCTCCTTGACGTGGCCATTTTCCTGGAATATTAAAAAACACTTTTTGAGTTTTTGATTCCATATTTTAAATCTGTAGTTATTAGAAAGCTACAATAGCTAAAACACAATGGCACAAATGCAGGGTTTTACTTGTGTTGTTGGTGGGCTTAGGTGGTGCCCAAATCTTATAAGAGCGAGGAAAACCCTGGAATGTGTGTTGATAGAGATTTTCTGAATAAATCATACAAACTTTGATCAATTTAAAGCACACATATAACCTTTTATTTGATTTGTTTATTAGTTTATTAGGATTTTAATGTCATGTTCTACACATGAATGGTTACATTCATGACAGGAAACGGGAGTTTATCTTCACACAAGGTTAATCAGTTCACAAGGTTACATCAAACACAGTCATGGACAATTTAGCATCTCCAGTTCACCTTATGCCTGGTTCACACTACACGATTTTTGCCCTGATTTTCGCTCGGCTCTCGATCGCTAAGTGTGAACTATCCAACAACTCGATCCGACAAGCTCGCTGTGCGCTCGGCGACTGGATCGAGTTTTCTAGCATGTCAGATATCTGATCTCAGATGTGCAACTGGGAATGAGTGACATGTCGAACAGCCAATGAGAACGCAGGATACAGCGTGAGGGGAAACACAGCAGGGAAGTGTAAATAGGTGGGACAGGGGCTTAATTAATATAGTTTATATCAGAATACACCGACTGCAAAATTATTAATTAACCTCCAACTTACTATAGAACAATCCAAACCAAATCCACTCATATTCATTTATTTTTCCTCTTTGATTTTACGCTGCACATCAGCACACAAACTTTGATCTCTCGCTACTTGTTGACGTGTGTTTTTGTAAAAAGAAAAAAAAGGGAGACCAGAGAAGCTCGCCTGCGATTCCAGTTGGTGATGGATGGTGTAGTGTGAAACCCCCTATCACCGATCAGTCGTGTAGTGTGAAATATACACCGACTGAAAGACTCCTGAGTGCAAAAGATTCAGTCGTGTAGTGAGAACTGTACAGAGACCTGATGACTCGGAAAGTCATGTAGTGTGAACTTGGCATTACTTGCATGTCTTTGGACTGTGGGAGGAAACCGGAGGAAACCGGAGGAAACCGGAGAAAACCCACGCAGACACGGAGAGAACAAACTCCACACAGAAAGGACCCGGACCGCCCCACCTGGGGAATGAACCCAGGACCTTCTTGCTGTGAGGCGACAGTGCTACCCACTTAGCCCTTTTATTTGAAAGAAAATTTTGCACCTCCAGTATTTTAAGTGTAACTTGCAGGTTAACGTCCACATTTAATTCATGTGTACAGATATGACCTCGGAGGTGAATTGTCTTGTAAAATATTTTAAAAGCATTTACAAACTTCTCTGTGTTCATTTCTAAGTAATATTATCTGTAAACTTAAAATCATTAACAGTCATAAGTTTATTCTAGTGCAGTTCAGCACAATAACATCACTATAAACGATGTAATCGCACCAGTCTTAACAAGTATAACTAAGTACAGTATTTAAAATGCACAGTGAGAATAAACTAGCTAACAGACTGTTAATGCTAATGTTAACATTTAGCTAATGTCCCAAGTTACTAATTTGAAAACATTTCATGATGAGTTATTTTCGACTTTCTACAATGACCACTCATTTTTAATAACATTTAATAGATAATATAGTCTTTCCTGTTTATTATTAAAAACACTAAGTTTATGACTTACCATCGAACTTCAGTTGCTTAGCAGGGCGCCGCTTGACGAACGTCTTTTTGCATTTCTCACTTTAAGCTGATGACCACAGTTTAATTGTCTGTGAGATCTTGTCAGATTATTTTGTCTTTTAATAAGTACTGATTCAATAATATATGTGGCAGGAATTTCATCTTCAAAGTACACAAGCACGTACTCTGGCAGACTCACGTCTAAGAATAAAATAACTGAAAACACCAAATTTGTATTTCGCACAAAGTTCTGTGTCGAGGCAGAGACGGCTGGTTGAAATAACGGTCAAGTGCTGATGTGCGCATGTGCAGAAAGAAGTGGCCGACTGTCCGTAGATGGAGACTGACGTGCTGTGAGGTTTGAGCAGAATAGTCATAATTAAAGGTGCTATTAAGTCATTTAACTGAATGATGTGTAATGTAATATTTGTCCTGCATGGATGAGTTCTGATAACAGCAGTTTTTAATGCAGTTTTTATAAAATCCAATGAGGACATTTTGGAAAAATGATGGTTTATCTTAAATATATTATTAAATAAAATATAATGTAAAGCAAAAATGTTTAGTAGGAAGCAATGAATTCAGTCTTACAGTGGTGCATCTTATGACCTCTTTTAATTAATGTAAATCAGTTGACTAATATTTCCTAATATGCGTCTAAAGAATATCACACACATGCGCCTTTAAAAAACGTTAAAAGAACGTTCAAATAACGTTACACTTTGAACAGATTTTTTATCAAGATCACGTAACGTTTATAGAACGTTCTACTGATGTTATTGTGAGAACGTTTGCTCATAACATTAGGAGAACTTTTACATAACGTTAGTGAAAGTTGTGAGAACGTTCCCTGTTAGCTGGGTAGAACCAGTGAGCAATTACTAGACCAGTATCTCAACCACTGAGCTACCAGTTCAGTTATTTGTTCTCTGTTTTAATTGCAAATGTGATTGTAAGTCGTTTTAGATAAATCAATTATTTAATAAAAAAAAAACATTTATTATTTTTACATTTAGTTATTCAGACAAATTGTACAAAGCTCAAACCCAGTAAGAAGGAGATGGTGTGATGTGTGATGTGTTCATTCTCTTTAATCTTTATTTAACTGAAGATCTTAGAAGCTCTGTTGGAGGTCTTTTCTGTCAGATGCTGCCCACAATAGTTGTAACGTTCTCGCCGTGTTTAACAGAGCAAAAAATAGCCAATTAAAATAGTCTAGAATATTCCTTAAAGCAGAAATAAGTACATCTATCTATCTTTGTATTAGATCTTTAATAATGCAGTCAGCAGAAGAGGGACACGACACCCCGGAGGATCTACAACATGAAGGATTCCAGAAGAAACCAATAAAAAAGGAAGAAGATGAAGATGAGGACGATGATTTCTTCTGTAAGTAAATATGCAGCGATGAGCCATTTCTCCACCAACCAGTGTGGTACAGTACAGTACAGTACAGTGAGATACAGTGGTACAGTACAGTGTGGTACAGTACAGTGTTGTACAGTATGGTACAGTGAGGTACAGTACAGTGTTGTACAGTATGGTACAGTATGGTACAGTACAGTGTTGTACAGTATGGTACAGTGTGGTACAGTACAGTGTTGTACAGTATGGTACAGTGAGGTACAGTACAGTATGGTACAGTGTGGTATAGTACAGTGTGGTACAGTATGGTACAGTGAGGTACAGTACAGTGTGGTACAGTACAGTGTGGTACAGTATGGTACAGTGAGGTACAGTACAGTGTGGTACAGTACAGTATGGTACAGTACAGTATGGTACAGTGAGGTACAGTACAGTATGGTACAGTACAGTGTGCTATAGTACAGTGAGGTACAGTACAGTGTGGTACAGTGTGGTACAGTACAGTGTTGTACAGTAGTGTGGTACAGTACAGTGTGGTACAGTACAGTGTGGTACAGTACAGTGTGGTATAGTACAGTGAGGTACAGTATGGTACAGTACAGTGAGGTACAGTACAGTGAGGTACAGTATGGTACAGTACAGTGAGGTACAGTACAGTGTGGTACAGTCCAGTATGGTACAGTACAGTGAGGTACAGTATGGTACAGTACAGTGTGGTACAGTACAGTGTGGTACAGTACAGTGAGGTACAGTGTGGTACAGTACAGTGTGGTACAGTACAGTGTGACAGTGTGGTACAGTACAGTGTGGTAGTGTGGTACAGTACAGTGTGGTACAGTACAGTGTGGTACAGTATGGTACAGTACAGTATGGTACAGTACAGTGTGGTATAGTACAGTGTGGTACAGTACAGTGTGGTACAGTAGTGTGGTACAGTACAGTATGGTACAGTATGGTACAGTACAGTATGGTACAGTACAGTGAGGTACAGTACAGTATGGTACAGTACAGTGAGGTACAGTACAGTATGGTACAGTACAGTGTGGTACAGTACAGTGTGGTATAGTACAGTGTGGTACAGTACAGTGTGGTACAGTAGTGTGGTACAGTACAGTATGGTACAGTACAGTATGGTACAGTACAGTGAGGTACAGTACAGTGTGGTACAGTACAGTGTGGTACAGTATGGTACAGTACAGTATGGTATAGTACAGTGTGGTACAGTACAGTGTGGTACAGTAGTGTGGTACAGTACAGTATGGTACAGTACAGTATGGTACAGTACAGTGAGGTACAGTACAGTGTGGTACAGTATGGTACAGTACAGTATGGTACAGTACAGTGTGGTATAGTACAGTGTGGTACAGTACAGTGTGGTACAGTCCAGTGTGGTACAGTACAGTGAGGTACAGTACAGTATGGTACAGTACAGTGTGGTACAGTAAAGTGAGGTACAGTACAGTGAGGTACAGTACAGTGTGGTACAGTAAAGTGAGGTACAGTACAGTGTGGTACAGTAAAGTGAGGTACAGTACAGTGTGGTACAGTACAGTGTGGTACAGTACAGTGTGGTACAGTACAGTGAGGTACAGTACAGTGTGGTACAGTACAGTATGGTACAGTATGGTACAGTACAGTGTGGTACAGTACAGTGTGGTACAGTACAGTATGGTACAGTACAGTGAGGTACAGTACAGTATGGTACAGTATGGTACAGTACAGTGTGGTACAGTACAGTGTGGTACAGTACAGTAGAAATAATCAGTAGAAATAATAAGAGAATGTGGATAGTGGGATTAGAACCTGTACTGTACTGTGCTGCTCCACTCCAGTCTGGATTTAAGGTTTAAATCTAACTGGGATTTATTTGTGATTGGAAAACCAAACCCACGATCTTACATTTCCTCCAGTTGTTGAGTTTCTTCTTCACATATTGATGTAATTTCAGGTGAAGTCACTTTAATCCCTGTGGAACAAGTCATGGAACTCTTCTCCTCAGTGGACCAACAGTGTGGAGGTTTCCAGATGAAGCCTGTGAAGAAGAAAGAACCTGAAGATACAGATGAACTCAGTAAGACTTTTTTATCTTCAGCAAAATCACATTTTAATACAGATTCATTAATGTTTGAATTTCTTGGTGCATTTTTGCACTAGGAGTTTAAATTGTAGTCCTGCTGCCGCTGCTACTACAACAACCCCAAATCATAAACAGTTGGGACAGTACGAAAAATGCAAATAAAAATGCAGGATTTCTTACATTTACTTGGAATTTTAGTTGATTGCATGAATTAAGTGAGGGCAGCATTAGTGTCATTATTATTATTAGTGTTAGTGTTATTAGTGTCACTTCTCTATAAATGTGGCTATGAAATAAAAATGCTTTAGCCTAACTGCAGCGGTGCTAGCACACAGACTTATTAGCATGAATTAAGTGAGGGCAGCAATAAAGAGAATGAAGAGTGGAAGTCGTCCTAGATGACGTACCAGTGGAGGCATGAACTAGATTGTTTAATGGAATCTTTACATGTGAGAGGAGGCGGCACAGTGGCTCAGTGGGTAGCACTGTCACCTCACAGCAAGAAGGTCCTGGGTTCCATCCCCAGGTGGGGCGGTCCGGGTCCTTTCTGTGTGGAGTTTGTATGTTCTCCCCGTGTCCACGTGGGTTTCATCCCACAGTCCAAAGTCGCGTAAGTGAGTTGAATTAAAGATACTAAATTGTCCATGACTGTGTTAGATATTAAACTTGTGAACTGATGAATATTGTGTAGCGAGTAACTACCGTTCCTGTCATGAATGTAACCATGATGTTAAAACCCTAATAAATAAATAAATAAATGTGAAAGGATGTTTGAGGAGAAGACACGAAGCATAATGGTTCAAATATTTGAAGAATATAAAGTATAATTTTAAGGGTAAAGGTGATGCACAGAGCTGAAACAACTACAGAAGCATCAGCTGATCAGTCACAGCATGAAGATCTGGGAAAGAGAAGAAACACTAGGTTAAGAAAAGAGGATTTGTGAGCAGCATTATGGTTTCATGCCAACATGACCAAATACATTAAAAAAAAAAAAGTTCAGAAAGAAACATTGTAGAGGATTCATCGCTGGCTAGTTTAGAACAGTCCGTTTATTTCCATCTGAATCGGCTTTTATACTTTTTGACGTGAGCTTTTGGTCATTATCCTATTATCCTATATTATCCTTTTTCTTCATATCAGGAATTAAATTAGTACTAGTAAGAATTGAATTATTACATGTTCTAATGATAATGAGTTGATTTGCATGTGGATTTAAAGGCGGGGCTAACTTGGGTTGTGCTTTTCTTAAAGAGAACATCATGAACCACATGTACTGCAAACCATTGTAAACAAAACAGTAAAAGTTGTACATTACAGATTTTGCAGCATACTCGAGCATTTACATTAAAAAATAAACTGCAGAGTAAAAATACATCTAACCCTTAAATCTGTGCTCTATCACGTAATCTACATATCAGTATTAAACCACATTTCTTTTCTAACGCAGACGTGTTAATAATGTATGGAATGACGTGTAAGAAAGCTGTAAAATGTAACATCAGTTCATTACTGCATCCCAACTCTCTCACATCTACACTTCACAAAGTACAACTACACTAATGAACAGCTTTCTAATGGAGTTTCTCTGGTCCAACTGAAAATGTGCAACAGTCCAGTAAACGGCACTTGGAAACCAGAGACTGAACGGTCTACTAAATAAATACACATTTATTTGATTCTTCTATTAATGATGATTATTTAAGAAAAAAAAAACTGATCTTAGATTTTTTAAAATTAAAGTAAATTATTGATAATTACATTTGATTTCCAATCACTTGCAATGCCTGTTTAAGTCAAAGCTCCTGATTCTCATTGTTTCACATGACAGTGATTTATATACAGTGTAAGAGACGAAAATCACTGTCAGATGTGTGTAATGCAGGTCTATGGTCAGTGTAATGGGAGCATGGTTGCCAGACACCTATAAACACTTAAAGCAAACATTAAGAAAATTTATTCAATTTAATATAATCCATTGTCATTTTATTTATCACTGTCATTTATCAAACTCAGATTTTATTGCAGACTTGGCAACCCTGAATATTTGGAGACACTCCCAATAAGCGACTATTGAATAAATTTAAACAGACTCATTTGAATAAAATTTTTACTAGTAAAAATGTATTTTCTGATATCAAGAATTAAGTTTGTACTAGTAAGAATTTAATTCTTGATATTAAAAAGTTATAATTAAATTTTATATATCAATATTGAATTCTTACTAGTTAAAAATAATGTTTTTTATATCAGAAAATACATTTTTACTAGTTAAAATTGTATTCAAATGAGTCAAAATTTATTCAATAGTCGCTTATTGTGACTGCATGTGGGAGTGTCTCCAAATATTCAGGGTTGCCAAGTCTGCAATAAAATGTGAGTTTGATAAATGAATATATAATAAAATGACAATGGATTATATTAAATTGAATACATTATTATTGGTTATTGAAGCGCTTTTGTTGTTGCCATCTGTAAGATGACCTCCATAGGTGTCTGGCAACCATGCTCCCATCACACTGACCATAGACCTGCATTACACACATCTGACAGTGATGTTCATCTCTTACACTGTATATAAATCACTGTCATGTAAAACACTGAGAATCAGGAGCTTCGACTTAAACAGGCATTGCAAGTGATTGGAAATCAAATGTAATTATCAATAATTGACTTTAATTTAAAAAATCTAAGATCAGTTTTTTTTTTTCTTAAATAATCATCATTAATAAAGGAATCAAATAAATGTGTATTTATTTAGTAGACCGTTCAGTCTCTGGTTTCCAAGTGCCGTTTACTGGACTGTTGCACATTTTAAGTTGGACCAGAGAAACTCCATTAGAAAGTTGTTCATTAGTGTAGTTGTACTTTGTGAAGTGTAGATGTGAGAGAGTTGGGATGCAGTAATGAAGTGATGTTACATTTTACACCTTTCATATACATCATTCCATACATTATTAACACGTCTGTATGCGACTTGCCATATTATCCTGCTATAAGGTTCATTTTTTTCTTACACTTGTGAGCACATTTCACTCTAAACTGCTCTGATAAGCCTCTGATTTTATTGTTCCTGTAACACGTTTCCCTGCCTGGATCCGGTACAATTTGTCCTTTTTTGACTTTTATATTATTTTTTATTCCCTTTTTGACTTTTACTAACAAGGTTTATTATTTATAATGTTACAAATAATGATTCAGTATTGTTTTCTGTTTCAGAAATGAACAACCATTTCCACGATCACATGAAGAGCTGCAGTGATGTTAAATATGAGACGCTGGTGAAGATTAAGACTGAACGTGAGAACCTGACGCCCACCAGAAGCTCCAGTAATCAGCAAACGTCCTCTGATCCTGTCAGCATTAACACGTCTCACCAGGGGAAACAGCAAAAAGGAAACGTCTGCTCACTGTGTGGGAAGAGCTTCAGGTTCCAGAGTGATCTCAAACAACACCAGCGCATTCACACTGGAGAGAAACCGTATCAGTGCTCACAGTGTGGAAAGAGTTTTAATAGTCGAAATCATGTGAAAACACACCAGCGCATTCACACTGGAGAGAAACCGTATCAGTGCTCTCATTGTGGGAAGAGTTTTAGAAGTCGGAGTCATGTCAAAATACACCAGCGCATTCACACTGGAGAGAAACCGTATAAGTGCTCACATTGTGGGAAGAGTTTTAATAATCTGAGTCATGTCAAAACACACCAGCGCATTCACACTGGAGAGAGACCGTATCATTGCTCACAGTGTGGGAAGAGTTTTAATAGACAGAATCATTTGAAACAACACCAGCGCATTCACAGTAAAGTGAAACCGTATCAGTGCTCACAGTGTGGGAAGAGTTTTATTGCACAAAATATTCTCACAACCCACCAGCGAATTCACACTGGAGAGAAACCATATCAGTGCTCACAGTGTGGGAAGAGTTTTAATACTCCGAGTGGTCTCAAAACACACCAGCGCATTCACACTGGAGAGAAAGCGTATCAGTGCTCACAGTGTGGGAAGAATTTTAATCAACAGAGTAGTCTCAAAAAACATCAGCGCATTCACACTGGTGAGAAACCATATTAGTGCTCACAGTGTGGGAAGAGTTTTAATACTCCGAGTGGTCTCAAAACCCACCAGCGCATTCACACTGGAGAGAAACCATATCAGTGTTCACAGTGTGGAAAGAGTTTTGCTAGTTTAACACATTTTAAGAAACACAAGTGTGACACTTTCAATTGTACTGAATAAATAAACAGTGATTTCTTTGGGAATGTGGTATTAAGAATCAAACCAAGTGTTCCTGTTAATGTAGCAGCAACTGTAATGTTTAGTATGTGCAGCTGTTTCTTTTTATTTTAATAAATGAACCCACAGTCTCTGCAGTCGGGTGGTACAGTGGCTTAAGAGGGTTTCCTCACACCTCTCAAAAACATACCAGTATGTGGACTGATTGATATAAATCCTTCTTGTGATGGAGTGAATGTTTTCCTTTAAAATTCTACATGTAAAAGTTCATTTTATTTTTTACTTCAAATAATCTTTAAATTCCCAAGAATAAGTTTTTTTCTTTTATAAATGTAGAATATTTTGTGGTCACTGATTTTTTATGTTTTTATTGTATTTAGTTTTTCTATTGAAATAAACATTAGTAATGTTGCAGGTTTATAATGAATTAATATGATTGTAATGGTAATAATACCAGTTTAATTTTAATAAAGAGATATTTGATATGTTGCTGTTATTAGTGTCACTTCTCTATAAATGTGGCTATAAAATAAAAATGCTTTAGCCTAACTGCAGCGGTGCTAGCACACAGACTTAGGCTAAGCATATGTTTCTGGCTGGTGAAGGCGTCAGGCTCTTTCAGATTGCTGAAATCAAACTGGAGTAAAACTCTACTGAAGGAAACCTGAGAGGACTTCTAACTGTAGTGACCAGCCTGAAACAGCAACTTACAGAGAACTTAGACTTGGGACGACGAACACTAAACTGAGTTGTTCTTGGTATTTTTGTTGCTCTGAAAGAGGACAGACTTTTGGCATCTCTAGCTAAAAAAGAAACTAGTAAAAAGAAAATGAGGTAAGAGCCAATTAAAGAGCACAAAATAAAAAATAAATAGCCAAAAATGGCCAGAGCAGTTGTGGTGGCAGCCTACCTCACTGGCATCAGCTTCTAGAACCAAGGATTAGATGGTTAAAAGAAGATCGTAATGGTAAGAGGGTGCCGTACAACTGGGATATGACCAATGAAGTGGCAGAGGAATCAGCTAGTAAAATACTTGGTGTAGACAGAGGAACAAAGTAAAAGAGACTTGGAGGTGGAAGTGCAAAAAAAATTAACTTGCCAAAAAATACCTGGTATCTCCAGAAAGGCGAAGAGAGTGGACAGAAGTACGAGGAGATGTGGAGTAAGGCAGAGAGAGGAGTGGTGAAGGCTGAGTAAAGGATGTACGGTGAGCTGAATAAGAAGTTGGAGACTAAGGAAGGTGATTGGAGGGATTTACCAGACAGTAGAACAGAGAGTTAGAATAATAAAGGATGCAGACGAGAATGTGCTGATAAATGAGGACAGTGTTCTGAGAAGATGGAAAGAGTTTATTGAGATGATGATGAATGAACAAAATTGGAGAGAGAAGGTTGGAGAACGTACAGATAGTGAGCCAGAGAGTGTCTTGGATTAGCAAGGAGGAAGTGAGGGCGGCTAAAAAGAAAATGAAGAGTGGAAAGGCAGTTGGCTCAGATCACACGGTGAAGACATGAAGATTTTTAGGAGAGATGGTGGTGGAGTTTTTAAGCAGATGAACAAAATGATGGAATGTACAAGGATGCCTGAGGAGGAAGAGGAAACGTAATTGTTCCAGTTTTGAAGAATCATGGTGATGTGCAGAGCTGCAGCATCTACAGAGGAATAAAGTTCATCAGCCTCAGCATGAAGATCTGGAGAAGAGAAGAAAAGCTAGGTTGAGAAGATGTAGGTGAGGATTTGTGAGCAGCATTATGGTGTGTTGATGGAGAAGTAGTGGAAGGCCGGACTCAGAGCTGGTCCATGATGCAGTTCCCCCTCCACTTTGAACCTCACTGCTGGTCTTCAAATTATACGATGTTAAGGGCAGGAATGAGGAAGGTCGGACTACATGACTGGTGAGGCCTGAAGGCGCTGGCACTGACTAAAATACAGGAGAGGGAGTTGGAGGTGGCAGAGATGAAGATGCTGCAGAGATGAAGAACAAGTTCATTAGAGGTGCAGCGCAGGAAGGATATCTCAGAGACAAAGTTAGTGAGGTGAGTTTGAGATGTTTGAGATGTTCAGAGGAGAAATAAAAGTTACATGAGGAGAAGAGTTCTGAGCATGGAGCCACCAGGCAGGAGTAGTAGAGGAACACCAGAGAGGAGGTTTAGGATGTGGTGAAGGAGGAATGCAGGAGTAGTAGAGGAACACCAGAGAGGAGGGTTTAGGATGTGGTGAAGGAGGAATGCAGGAGTAGTAGAGGAGCACCAGAGAGGAGGTTTAGGATGTGGTGAAGGAGGAACGCAGGAGTAGTAGAGGAACACCAGAGAGGAGGTTTAGGATGTGGTGCAGGAGGAATGCAGGAGTAGTAGAGGAGCACCAGAGAGGAGGTTTAGGATGTGGTGAAGGAGGAATGCAGGAGTAGTAGAGGAACACCAGAGAGGAGGTTTAGGATGTGGTGAAGGAGGAATGCAGGAGTAGTAGAGGAACACCAGAGAGGAGGTTTAGGATGTGGTGAAGGAGGAACGCAGGAGTAGTAGAGGAACACCAGAGAGGAGGTTTTAGGATGTGGTGAAGGAGGAACGCAGGAGTAGTAGAGGAACACCAGAGAGGAGGTTTAGGATGTGGTGAAGGAGGAACGCAGGAGTAGTAGAGGAACACCAGAGAGGAGGTTTAGGATGTGGTGAAGGAGGAACGCAGGAGTAGTAGAGGAACACCAGAGAGGAGGTTTTAGGATGTGGTGAAGGAGGAACGCAGGAGTAGTAGAGGAACACCAGAGAGGAGGTTTAGGATGTGGTGAAGGAGGAACGCAGGAGTAGTAGAGGAGCACCAGAGAGGAGGTTTAGGATGTGGTGAAGGAGGAACGCAGGAGTAGTAGAGGAACACCAGAGAGGAGGTTTTAGGATGTGGTGAAGGAGGAACGCAGGAGTAGTAGAGGAACACCAGAGAGGAGGTTTAGGATGTGGTGAAGGAGGAACGCAGGAGTAGTAGAGGAGCACCAGAGAGGAGGTTTAGGATGTGGTGAAGGAGGAACGCAGGAGTAGTAGAGGAACACCAGAGAGGAGGTTTAGGATGTGGTGAAGGAGGAACGCAGGAGTAGTAGAGGAACACCAGAGAGGAGGTTTAGGATGTGGTGAAGGAGGAATGCAGGAGTAGTAGAGGAGCACCAGAGAGGAGGTTTAGGATGTGGTGAAGGAGGAACGCAGGAGTAGTAGAGGAGCACCAGAGAGGAGGTTTAGGATGTGGTGAAGGAGGAACGCAGGAGTAGTAGAGGAACACCAGAGAGGAGGTTTAGGATGTGGTGAAGGAGGAACGCAGGAGTAGTAGAGGAACACCAGAGAGGAGGTTTAGGATGTGGTGAAGGAGGAACGCAGGAGTAGTAGAGGAACACCAGAGAGGAGGTTTTAGGATGTGGTGAAGGAGGAACGCAGGAGTAGTAGAGGAACACCAGAGAGGAGGTTTAGGATGTGGTGAAGGAGGAACGCAGGAGTAGTAGAGGAACACCAGAGAGGAGGTTTAGGATGTGGTGAAGGAGGAATGCAGGAGTAGTAGAGGAACACCAGAGAGGAGGTTTAGGATGTGGTGAAGGAGGAACGCAGGAGTAGTAGAGGAACACCAGAGAGGAGGTTTTAGGATGTGGTGAAGGAGGAACGCAGGAGTAGTAGAGGAACACCAGAGAGGAGGTTTAGGATGTGGTGAAGGAGGAACGCAGGAGTAGTAGAGGAACACCAGAGAGGAGGTTTAGGATGTGGTGAAGGAGGAATGCAGGAGTAGTAGAGGAACACCAGAGAGGAGGTTTAGGATGTGGTGAAGGAGGAACGCAGGAGTAGTAGAGGAACACCAGAGAGGAGGTTTAGGATGTGGTGAAGGAGGAATGCAGGAGTAGTAGAGGAACACCAGAGAGGAGGTTTTAGGATGTGGTGAAGGAGGAATGCAGGAGTAGTAGAGGAACACCAGAGAGGAGGTTTAGGATGTGGTGAAGGAGGAATGCAGGAGTAGTAGAGGAACACCAGAGAGGAGGTTTTAGGATGTGGTGAAGGAGGAACGCAGGAGTAGTAGAGGAACACCAGAGAGGAGGTTTAGGATGTGGTGAAGGAGGAATGCAGGAGTAGTAGAGGAACACCAGAGAGGAGGTTTTAGGATGTGGTGAAGGAGGAATGCAGGAGTAGTAGAGGAACACCAGAGAGGAGGTTTAGGATGTGGTGAAGGAGGAATGCAGGAGTAGTAGAGGAACACCAGAGAGGAGGTTTAGGATGTGGTGAAGGAGGAACGCAGGAGTAGTAGAGGAACACCAGAGAGGAGGTTTTAGGATGTGGTGAAGGAGGAATGCAGGAGTAGTAGAGGAACACCAGAGAGGAGGTTTAGGATGTGGTGAAGGAGGAATGCAGGAGTAGTAGAGGAACACCAGAGAGGAGGTTTTAGGATGTGGTGAAGGAGGAACGCAGGAGTAGTAGAGGAACACCAGAGAGGAGGTTTAGGATGTGGTGAAGGAGGAATGCAGGAGGTTGGTGTGATGGAGGAGGTTCAGGACAGGACGAGATCCCGACGTGCATCACAGAAATGATCCTGATATTCATCACAGCTGAAGAGACTCGATATCCTCTAAACTCTCTCCAGTTTAAATCTGCAGCTACTTTCTTACCTAATAGCATCTGAGTCCATGATGATGTGAAGCTTGCTCGATTGTGGACAGTGTCAGCCATGTTTCAGCAGCTTCTAACTCATGGCAGACTCATTATTAGTTATCTGTCATCAAAATGTTAATGTTCTCAATATGACTGACCACACTGAATTGTGTTAGCATACATGCTAAGTCTAAATTCTGTTAGATAACTAATAATGGTTTTTTTATTTAGCTACAATAACAGAATTTAGACTTAGCATGTATGCTAACACAATTCAGTCATATTGAGAACATTAACATTTACCTCAGATATGATGACAGATAACTAATAATGGTTTTTTTATTTAGCTACAATGTCATCATATCTGAGGTAAATGTTAATGTTCTCAATATGACTGACCACACTGAATTATGTTAGCATACATGCTAGGTCTAAATTTTATTATTCCCAGCTAACAAAATTACGTTCTGAGAACGTTCCCCTAACGTTCCATTCTGGTTGTGGGAACGTTGCATTACAACGTAGCCCTCAATGTTATTTTGTCCAGTCCCAGGAAAAAATGTACTGTGAAATTTCATAGTAAAACTGTGTTTCTACTTTGAATTTTTGATGGTAATTTGGCCACTTCATGGTTCTACTGTGAACTTTTACAGTAAAACACTGAATTATTTCACAGTTCTACTATAAACAATTTCAAAGTAAAACTGTAAACCTGATTAATTATTTTACTATGATGTTTAACAGTTCCACTGTAAACTTGGTAAACAGTTTTACCCTGGACTTCACAGTTTACTTTGTAATTACTGTACTTTGATATTAATTATACAATACAATACAATACAATGTATAGATCTCACAACTCCATTTATTCAGCAACGGTATAATTTCAAACACAGGCACAAAAACAACTGGTAAGGATTCCTTCTAAATGGTAAACTGATAACACATGTACCAACTTGGCATTCTATAATGTAATGTTAAATGCATTAAAATAATAGTAATATAAAAAATAATAGTAATAGATTGTATTTGTTATATAATAACAGAATTATATTACACTTAATTTATTTTACGATGGTAATTATACAATAATATAATTTTATTATACAGTAATATATACAATTATATAACTGAATAATGTATTGTGGTATAAATCTACAGTATATATAAACTCTATACATACATAATGAAAAATCTAATTCATAATCATTCCTTATGTATTTAATTATGGCAGTATTGGGTGCTTGGATGTGTCCTATGTCTGAGTGTGTGTGGGGGTGTGAATTGTGACATGAATTACACCTCTTGTTTTCCTAGCTTGTCCACATTGTTGGATTTGCTGGTGAAGAACACTTTCTGGACCTCCTTCATGGGGAAAATCTGTTCGGCCACCTTTAAAAATGCAAAAAAAATCAAATAAATCAATAAATAAAAATAATCAAACATTTGCCGCCATCACCTCTAAGCTACAGGGGCCCTAATATATTTCATCAGCAATGTCTTACATTTGATGTATCATAAGGCGTATGATGTACATTGATGTATCATTAATTACCATTAATTGTTATGGTGCAAAAAATATTTATTGCTGAAAAACATGACTTACCTTCATCTGCACTAAAGCACTGACGCAGACAGATCTTCTCTCTTTTTACTTTCATTATTTTAGTAGCTCAGACTGCCTTAAGATGGATCGGCATGGCCCGTCTGATTCACTAGTTACTAGAAAAAGAATCAAACAATTAATATCAGCAGCTATGCAATCAGTACACAGTTTAGCATTTAGTAACACACCCAACAGAAGCTGAAAACAGTCAGGGCTTTAAGCATATATAGATATGCAGGCGGGCACAAAGGTGGATGAATGGATGGATGAAAAGACATTGTCAGCACCAAAACTGTAAAGAAGTGAGTTGTTTTACATATTTTAACACAAATTTATTTTAAACACAATCTGTTTTTAAAAAATCAATTAGCACCTACTTTAAGTTTCCGAGATCCAGGCCTCCTTGTAATTTTCTCTTTTACAGCATAGTCCTAGAATGAAATGATTTAGAATATGTAGTTATCTGAGTTATCTACAAAAACAGTAACATTCTGTGGATGTGGTTGTAAAGCAATGTACTGAAACGTGCTGCTACTATCATGAACAAGAATATGAAAAACCCATCCTGATGTGCTGATGTAAATGTAGGCAGATACTGTTATCTACAATACCCGGGTCTTCTCTGTCGGACACTGAGACTCTCTCAACCTCAGCAGCCCTCCTTGACATGTGGTCATTTTCCTGGAATAAAAATACTGTTTTTAATTTCATATTTAAAATCTGTAGTTAACAGAATGCTACAATAGCTTAAACACAGTGGCACAAATGCAGGGTTTTCCCTGGGTTGTTGGTGGGCTTACGTGGTGTGGTCACTGGGCTTGAGCTTAGGTGGTGCCCAAGTTTTATAGGGAGTAGGGAAAGAGTAGGAAAACCTGAAATGTGTGTTAATAGACATTTCCTGAATAAATCATATAAACTTTGATCAACTGCCTCAGTTTCACAGCAATAATTTAAAGCACACATATCACCCATCATTCCAAAGAAAATGCTGGACCTCCACTATTTTAGGAGCAACTTGCAGGTTAACGTTCACATTTAATTAAGACGTGTATAAATAAGACATAAAAGGTGAATTGTCTTGTAGGAAATATTAAAAGCATTTATATTATGTGTACACTTAGAATTATAAAAAGTGATAGGTTTATTATAGTGCAGTTTAGCACTGTAACAACACTATAAACTAAGTAATTGTACCAGTCTTAACGCGTTGCAAGTATTACTACACATTTAAAAAGAGCACAATCAATTACCGTCAGATAACAGACTGTTAATGCTAATGGTTTAGCTAACGTCCCAAGTAACTAATTTGAAGACATAGAATCCTGAGACCTGTGTTATCTTCGGCTTTCTAAAATGGCCACTTATTTTTAATAACATTTTAGGCATAGTAAAGTTATCATTGTTTATTATTATAAACTGTTTAAGTTAATGACTTAACATCGAACTTCAGGGTTTAGCGCGCGCCGCTTCACCAACGTCTTTTTATCCATTTCTCACTTTCCAGATAACAGTTTAGCCGTTGACGAGATTACCGTCGTCAGATTCTTGTCCTTTACTAAGTTCTGACTCAGTAACACATGTGGCAGGAACTTTATCTTTAAGCAGATACACAGCGCGGACTTTAACAGACTCGTTTTTGAGAATTAAATCACTGAAACTGACTCTACATTTGTATTTCGCGCGGTTCACCTGACGCGAAGCTCGAGACGCTTGGTTGAAATAACGGTCTCAAATCAAGTGCGCATGTGCGCATGCCCAGATGTCCAGACTGACATGATGTCTGACATGATGTGTGTAGAAGAGAGGTTTGCTCAGAACAGGCAGAATAAAAGGTTATAAAGTCATCTGTCTGATGTAATATTGATGTAATGTAATATTTGTCCTGTCTGCATGAGGTTATTTGTATTTTTGTAAATATGTAAATCTGTGCTGTATTCTTTTTTTATTGGAATATTGGAATATTTTTTATGTAAATAATGTCTTTTTGACATGTTTTTCATGTCATGTAATTAACTTACTCCCACACACATACACTTACACCCTTCATTCACATACCTACTTTAAATAATACATAAATATTATATACATTATTATTGTCTTGATATTTATATATTGTCATTTACCTATATGACCATAGTTAAACTGTAAATTACTGTAAACATCAAACATTAGAAGACTGTAAGTTGACTGAATTTCACAATTCAACAATATCATGTTTACAGTTGAACTGTAAACTTCAGTCAATATTATTAAACACCAGAGGAGGTGGCCATGAACTTCATGGTAACATGAGAGTTCACAGTTGTACTTATGGTCAAACTGTAAAAGTGACAGTAGAACTATGAACTATTATGGTTCAACTGTAAACTTAACAGTTTTACTGTAAACTTCACAGTCAATATTATTAAACACTGAAAAGGTTAGAATGAACTTCATAGTGACATGAGAGTTCACAGTTGTACTCATGGTCAAACTGTAAAAATGACAGTAGAACTGTGAACTTTTATGGTTCAACTGTAAACTTAACAGTTTTACTGTAAAACTTCACAGTACATTTTTTCCTGGGATCTGAGGTAAATGTTAATGTTCTTAATATGACTGACCACACTGAATTGTATTAGCATACATGCTAAGTATAAATTATGTTATTGTAGCTCAATAAAAACCATTATTAGTTATCTGTCATCATATCTGAGCTAAATGTTAATGTTCTCAATATGACTGACCACACTGAATTATATTAGCATACATGCTAAGTCTAAATTCTGTTATTGTAGCTAAATAAAAACCATTTTTAGTTATGTCATCATATCTGTAGAGCAACTGTCTATTTATATATACAGTATATTGCTAGTTAAGTGCACTTTAAAGTGTGTACCCTTATTCCCGCCTCTGTGTATGTGATTGGAACGCACCCGGCTCACTCGCATGTTCTGCATATCTGCAAGCTGATGTTGCACATAATAAATCAGTTTTGTTTCAGTTAGACAAGAGTCATTTCTTAATTCATAGCACTCGACATGGTGTCAGAAGTTAGTGGACAAAACGAAAGGAAGAGCGAATGCGTCATAAAGACCAAAAGAAAAGAAAAAAAAAGTTTGCCGTGAGTAACAAGTGCTAATAAACTGACAGTTTACACCGCAGCATGGCAGGAGAGTTTCGCAGACCGGACTCCCTCGTATTTAACGAGAATATCGCTGAAAACTGGCGCATTTTCGAGCAGGAATATGACATATTTATCGCAGCTGCACACGCAGACAAACCGCTACGAACACAAGCGTACATCCTGCTCAACCTCGCTGGCCCAGAAGCAATAGAACGCGAATGCTCGTTTGTTTACGCACCAGAGGTGAGAGAACAAGGTGATAACGGCAATGTTATAACTCCAGCAGAGAACAGAGAAGACCCTGTCTGTCTGAAGAGAAAATTCCGTGAAATATGCGCCCCACAAACGAATGTCACAATGGAACGTCACAAATTCAACACAAGGTCTCAAAGACCAGGTGAGTCCATTGAATCATATGTCAGTGATCTCAAAATCAAAGCTAAAAGCTGCAATTTTGGTGTTTTACAAGAGGAGCTCATCAGAGATAGACTCGTGTGTGGTATCAGTAATGACAATCTCAGAAAAACCCTGCTGCGTGACCCTGACCTAACCCTTGCAAAAGACCTCGTGCAAACGGCGGCGATTTGAATATGATGAACACTTTAAGGCTAAAATCAGGACTGACTTCATGGGCATGTGGAATGGGCACATCTCTCATGCCACGATCAACAAAGTCCTCTGTGCAGATCCAGGGCTTCTGAAACAGTGCAAAGAAAAGGGAATGACAATTTACAACTTTGTGTCCCTTCTAAAGATCATACAAAGAGAGATGGATGAAGAGATTTTTTTTTTAAAGAAAGTGCATCATTTTTTTGATGATCCAGCTGGAAATTGAAATATGTGCTTTGTTATCTGCAATATTGGAAAAATAAAGTGACAACGTTCTGGTACAGGACATGGGCTGTTAATTCCTTACATCATTTTAATTTAAAATAGATATAACATTTAACTCGACTCAAAACTTCTGCACAGCAACCTGGAAGCAAAAGAACAGAGGAGCTCATGTCACCATTGAATCTTGCCCCTGCACACAAGAATTTGACACAACTCCAAGAACAATTGGGTGCAGCCTGCGACTCAAACGACTCGGACGGCATTTCAAAGAAAGAGCCAGCAATTGAAGTGGTACTGACAAAGTTCCAGAGATTTAATGAGGGAAGCAGACCAGACACTAAGAAAAGAGATAATGTCGCTCAGTCAAGGAGTCATGTCACCAAATTTTTAAACTTTATGTGGAATCGAAAGAAACACATCAGTAGAGATTTGTCCTTCATTGGAAATCAGGAAAGATGGAAACTGTGGTATCAGACCCAGGCGACTAAATCAGTAACGACACAGAGGCAATACATATTCAGCGTTCAGAAATTTCTCACCTACGTACGAGAGTACGACTCGGACAGACACATTCGCATCAGCCAATCCGTCATGAAGTTGGTCCTTTCCACATTGTCCATGGAGCTGAAGTCCCTGAGCAAACAAATAGCCGTTCATCAACAGGAAAAAAATGAAAAGGTTCTGAACTCTCTGGAAGTAGAAGACCCAGGCCATGGAGACACTGAAGGCACGGAGCACCTTGGGCACGAGCAAGTTCAAAACCTGGAGGGTCAAATGGAGAACGGCGGTCAGCGGGTAAAAGGTGGTCATCCGAGCATAATGAGTGAGAAGCAGACCCACACCCAGCAGATTCTGGCAAACGAAGGATCTGCAGGAGAAGGGCTCATGGAAGAGTCACATGAGGGTTCTGGGGCAGAAGAGTCAGATGTTTGGCCTCATGAAAGTGAAGATGAGCTTACTGCTGTACTGCTTACTGCTGTACTCACCCTTACCAAAAATTGTTCCAGAATCACAAAAGGTAATAACAAAAATGGAATCGGGGGCAAAACTATGTTTCACTTACTCATTTACACAGATGCGTACACTAGATGACCCATCTGTAGAGAGACCTGTGAAGTGAAGAAGAAAAAGAATAAAAGATGTTTCATCCTCATCAGATGATTCCAGTGATGATGAAACCTTAACTCGACTCAAAACTCCTACACTGTAAAAAAATCCTTGTTTGGTTATGTTCTGAGAATGTAAAAATAGATGTTGGCACAACATGAATTATGGAAATAGTTGGTCCAAAATCAAAAAATGTATTGTGCCGTCAGCTGTAGTAGTTTTACTCTTCAACTTAAAATGTTAGGTTTAGTAAACGAGTACAACTGTTTTCACTCAACATTTCAAGTCCAATAAAAAAACTGATTTGGGTGAGCAACAGTGAGAATGAGGAAACTTCTGCTTCATGCGCTCCAGAGGGACGTCTTCACACCAGTTTTTATGGAGAGAAGAGAACTTTCAAACAACCGTTTTATATTAACGGGAAGATTTCAAACAAACAGTATCTTAACATAATTACATCTTATTCACGTTAATGTGGAGGGTTTAACGAATCTGAACAACTCTGTGGTTTGTTTGATTTTGAATTGATGAACTGAAAGCTGCACAGAGGACGTTTCCATCATTTTAATATGTTTTTAAACGTAACTCCACATGCCACCACTACTTCTTTTACTTTGGGCTGAATATTAAATAACTATAGACAGAGTCTGTTAAACTGTGATAAAACACCGTATCAAACTAGTGATAGAGTTACTGAATCGATTCGTCTGACTGTTTATTTCTTTTCATCTGATTCAAATGATTCATTGGGGCTGTTCAAATCGAGCACCTGCAGTATGTTGCTGAACTTCACCGTTCCACCTTAAATCAGGTAGCAGTTACATCCAGGGGTTTTTAAAATATACCTCAAATAAAATAGTTTTTGTTATTATTATAGTTAACTCTGTACAGCCTTGTAACAACTGAGACAAATTAAAGAATCGGTTCCGTAAAACGAACTTTTCACCACTAGCCGTGTCTATTAAGGAACCGACTCTTACACTGTTAGCGAACCGACTCTTGGACCGTTACTCTGCATTTTACTAAAATATTTTGGAAGTCTGTTGAGTTACTGCATTGTAAATAACGTTAAAGCAGCTGGATGCTGCTGTCAGATGCTTCTGCATCCACATGCGTGTGTGAAACAGTGACTTCACTTTTATAAACGTGCTTAACAAACCCTGGTGTATAGATATTTTTATCTATAATATGTTAATCTCTGGGGAATCTAAGTAAACCTTTCTTACTTCAGTTTGATTTTTACGTGCTGACTGATGTACTACAAGTACCATTTTATTAGTATGCCAGTGCTTGTGGTAATATGCAATTTCTTACACATAAATGAGGCTCTGATATTATTATTGTGTTCCAGAGGCTACAGAAGCATTACAGGACCACAAAGAACATGAAAACGTGGATTCTTGAAGTGGTGAAGGAGAGTGAGAGCTGTTTTATCAAGATCACTGTCCAGTGCAGTCCATGTTGCAGTTGTAATTGAAGAAGAAGTAGTAATGGACAACCTGCCCCACTACACTAATGCCTTCAAGACACCAAACCATCCAAACTGGTTTTTATTCCACCTTAAAAATGAGCAATTACATTTAGGTGCTAAGTTGACTTGTAATTTGTAGTTGCCCTTGCACCTTAAAAACTACATTTAGGCTCTACTTACATTTTCTAATGTAAATTGTTTCAATTACACACTATAACATGTATAACTTGTCATTTGTTTGATGCTTGTGAATGCTGAATGTTTAAAAAAAATGTATTGTTTATATGATACATGCAAATAAAATGTATTTGTTAAGAATTTACATTTGCTATGCAGTGTTCACTTATTCAGTATGTTTTACATTTACTTTGATACTAATTAATAATTAACTGGACTAAACAAATGTAGCTGACAGAATTGAAAATTTATTGTTGGACCAACAAGATGTATTTGATGAATTTCATTGACAACTTATTTTTTTTTAGTTGGTCCTACATTCTATGGTTGTCAGCAGAACTTAAATTATGCCAACTAAAAAAATTAGATGCAACAAGTCACTAAGAATTTTTAAGTTGGAGAGACTTGAAATGTTTTACAGTGTACTAGAAACCAAATTCCAGAGGTGATGATGTTAATGTTTTGATGGACTTGAACCATGTGTACAGCTTCTACTAGAACACTGATGATGAGGTAGATCCTCGTCCTCTCCATAAGTTACCTCACTGGTTACTATGGTTACATATCAATCATATATATCACTGTTAGTCTACAACACACATGATGAGAAATAATAAATAAATGTTCTTCAATAAAATGTAGTTATTATTTCTTGTCATGTTAGAATTTAATTAACATTAAATTAAAAAGTCAATCATCTCACTATCACCAGCACAAGGTTTATACCTGCTAACTGCTATGCTAATATAAGCTAACTGCTAGCTTTTAACTGTGTGCTAATGGTCTCTACATGAAACCTCAGTTTGAGTTCTCTTTAAATAAATCAGTAAGAGCTTAATAACACCGAGACTGATCTTAAAACTGCACATGTGACCTGTATTGTAGCCTATATGCTAAGTTTCTAAAGGCTAAAGCTAAAAGATCATGTCTGATTGGATACTGTATACTACATAGTGAGTACAGTACTAACCACCATAAGTAGTGCACTAATTTGAGAGTAAATGTGTGTTAGGTAAAATATCAAGGTGTCCATAAACTTTTGGTAACTTGTCTTTCTCCTTTGACTTTAGCAGGTTCTGTTCCCCCTCCAAATGTTAACCACCCCAACACCCCTAACCTTTAACCTTGGTTCTGAACATCAGTGCCTGATTTTACAAAAGCTCTTTGGCCAAAACAGCTAAAAATGTCAAAACCCTCTTCTGTTATTATCACTCTATATTAATGGCTATGGTTAAATTGTTCAGGTCAGGTGTCCACATATTTTTAGATTTACTTTGATGTAACACATCCACAAGGTGACAGTATTACATCAGTACGTGACTCATTAGTAAGTACATGAATGTGTGTGTGTGTGTGTGTGTGTGTGTGATGGTTCTTCATGATTTATTTATAGGTGGCAGAATGTTACAACAACAAGTGTTTATTCACATTTCTAAAGGGGTGCAGCATTAATTTAAGTAAGTAAAACCAGGCATCCAACAACCAACCAAAATCAGCTAATTATAATGAGTAGAAGCTAAAGTGAGAGAACATGGGGGTGAAAGTGAGATTTGCATGAAGACGGCTGAGTGATCTGCTTTCTCCCAGAATAGAGCAGCACTTTCACCAGATGTTCAGCTAAAGATCTTCTCTCCTAACACTCATCATGATGATGAACTAGAAGAAAAGACCAGACAATGTCCAAAATCAAGCTTTATTTCAGCACAGCAGAACTACAGGAAGAGCAACAGGACACTGAACAGAGGAAAGACATAAATGCAGCATTGTGTAGAACTGAAACTCCATTGTAGAAGCATGTGGAAGTGTCTCCATGTTCAGTTCTATCTGGGAGCTGCTAGCCTTCACACTGGTTCTTTCTGAATACGACGGGATGATGATCGACGCCGCCGTGAGAGACCTTACAGCCAAACTCCTCCCCCTTTTCCCACTGTGCTTTGCTGAGGGTCAGGGTGCTGCCACGCCTCCAACTGCCCCCTTTCAGTTCTTCTGCCCCCTGTGGAGAGTAACCAGACAGCAGGCAGAGCAGCGAGGCCGATCCCTCAGACAGCTGCAGAGAGGAGGGAGGGAGCAGAGACACGGACGGCTTCACCGTGGGACCGGCTGTACAGGAGAAACAGAACAAAAAGTCCCATTTAGAAACGTTTCCACATCATTTCCTCCTTACTGCTTATTAAGCATCCAGACTGGAAACCTTCATCTGTGTTCAATCATCAATGCAGTGCTGCTGCACACTGTTCTCACATCACTGCAGTTCAGTAGAAACATCTCAACTCAACTCAACTCAACTTTAACTTTATTGTCACTATAAATTGCACGAGTACAATTACAGCGAAATTGGCCATCAACCCGTCCAGAACATTCAATATGACAAGGGGGGGACAGGACAGGAAGACAGGATAAGAAGCAAGAAATAATGAACACATTGGGAAAGTAGGAGATAAAAAAAAACCAGCAACCAGATTGTGTTCCCCAAGGAGCACATTATGGTAACATGAAAAAAAAAGCCCCTTACAGCACACAAGCACATATGAACATAACATAACATAATCACACAACAAGCCACGGGTAGGGATGTGGGGATGATGAAAAGTAACCACTATGGGCGGCAGCCATCTGGCGATTCGCAGCTAAAACAGTGCGCGCTACAGACCCGTCCAACCATAGTGGTGGGATGAAGCTAAGAGTGGAGACGTTGGTTTGGGTAAGGAAAGAGTTCTGTCAGTTCCCATTCTGCAGCAAGAAGGAAAAGTCTGTACAAAGTTTGCGATGAAATGGCTGTTTTACAGCTCTTACTGGCCAGAATGAAAAACAGTCAGTGAGGGAGGGGGGGGGGGGGGGGGGAAGGGGGTAGGTATGTAGCAGCAGATCTTCTGGAGGTATTTACTTATCACAAGGCCGTTGCTGATAACAGGGGAGCCAAAAGCAGAAATGACTTCTTGTTTTGTTTGAGAAAAAATTTAACACAGACTGTCAGAATTTATGCATCTCTGGTTCATCTCATTTCGCAGAGCCGCTATCCTTTCCAAGATGGAATCCATACTCCGATTCAAATTCACAGTCTGAGTTCCCACGGCTCTACCCACCATCTCAATCAGGTTGGGCAGTTTATGGGGACCTTTGACAACTGACCCAACTCTTTTAATTTCCCGATACAGCAGGGTACCGCCTAATCCAATCAGCACAAACCCCACGATCAAAGTTCCGAATAGATAAACATCCTCGATGTCCTCCAACGAAAGAGGTGCCAAGCACACGACTCCCCACTTCCCCCACGAGTCCATCGCGTATCCTGCCATCAGCATTCCGTCGGGGCATGTGGGTTCCCCCGAACCCGAACTTCTCGATGAGAAGATGGTGTCAATAGCATTCAGAGACCATTTAACCAATTCCATAATTTGTTCTTTGAAGAGCAGTGCTGAGAAAAATCTCTGTAGAGCAGAGTGACGAGACAAGACAATACAGGAGAAGCCAAGCAGGGTAGATAAGGGAGGAGGAGGGAAAAGTGCGTCCTGTCTCCACGAGAGCTAAAAGAAAGCTACATCTGCAAGCTTCTGTTAGCACATATTCAATATCAACTCTTATTACTTTAGCATTCAACACAACTGACTGCAGCACATCCAGATGTAGCTGATTACAGAAATATTCATTGTTTAGCACAAACACACAGCAGCATTCGTCTGGATTTTACATCAGCACCAGTCACTCGTACCAGTTTACACCAAACTTCATCAACCAGAGACCAGCTTTATATTTACCATCAAAAACACCTGCACATTTATTCAGTCTTTAATATTCAGAAACTGTAAGTATTTAGTAAAGGTTGAATATTTAGTAATTGTATATACTGTGGTACCTTAACTTAATGTCAATTGGTTCTGGGCGTGGCACTAAGTCTCAAGGTATTTTTCCCATAAGGATGTTTGTGAAACCTGTTAATGTGTTTCATGGTTCTGTGGAACTGCATATATTTCATTATGTGAATATTTTATTATATATATAAAAAATAATATTATAATATTATATTTCATTACCAACAATGTATTCCTGTAGCAAATGTTGTTTACAATCACCATATTACATTTTTAGCTTCTAACTAATTCTGATCTGGAGTTATAGAAGTAAAAAGAGTCCATGTTGGTCTCCAAAAGTCTCCAAGAAGAAAAACAAGTGGATTAAATCCCTGATGTAACAACACACTGATGTAGATTTGGTCTCAATTTGAAGAAGAGAAGCTCAGGTAAGCAGTGGTTATGATTTTATGATGCTCTGTGGTTGATCTGGGTCGTGGTGCTGCTGTTTATTGTGCACTTTCCTTTTGCAATGATAGCAAAGCATTATCATGATCATGGACAGCATTAATGTGAACAAAGCGACAGTCCCACACAGTTCGAGTTTAAGCTAAAAGTCGAGTTTAAAGGTACAAATTTCTCCACAAAGGGCATCAAGTTTCAAAGATTTCAAGTTTAGGGGACATCGAGTTACAAGGTACCACAGTATTTATTGAAGTTTAACTATTCAGTTACTGTTTATTTATTGTTATTAATACTTATTTTTTCTCTTGTTTATATGAAGATTAATAAATGATATTAAAAATAAACATGTTTTTTATTTAGAAGAAATAAAACTACTTACTGATGCTGAGTTTGGTTCCTCCACCAAAAGTGTAGCACAGTGATACATTCCAATGAAGCCGTCGTATAAAAACCTCTGTTCCACTCCAGTGATTCCACACACACACACACACACACACACACACACACACACACACACACACACACACACACACACACTACATGCTTCAGTGCTCTGTCAGTGTTTAAAGCTCTGTGAGTTTAACACTTCATGACTGAGAGCTGCTGACCAGCATCTTCACCCACATCAACCATGACCTTCATCTCCATCTTCATCTGCACACTGGCTCTCTGCACGCAAGGTAACACGATGCTTTATGTTCTACTGGTGAGGAGGCTCTGCCATGTGGAGAAGATCCACTAGATGAACTTCAAACTCCACATGGTTATTCATGTAGTGAACGTCTTTATTCTTCTTATTGTTTTCAGGATCCAGAGGTCAGGTGACTGTGACTCAGAGTCCTGCAGTAAAACATGTTGATCCAGGAGCTTCAGTCACCATCAACTGTAAAACCAGTTCTGATGTTTACTATACTAGCTATGGTCAGCGTTTAGCCTGGTATCAGCAGAAACCTGGAGAAGCTCCTAAACTCCTGATCTACTACGCTAACAGCAGAGCATCAGGTATTCCAGATCGTTTCAGTGGCAGTGGATCTGGATCTGTCTTCACTCTGACCATCAGTAGAATTAATACTGGAGATGCAGGAGATTATTACTGTCAGAGTTTACATTATATCAGTAGCAGCTGGATCCTCACACAGTGTTATATGGTGGAACAAAAACCTGGGTGAGTGGAAGTGTACAGTAACTGCACTGCTGCAGCTGGGACCGACTGCAGGTGCTGAGGGGGAGGATGTGATACAGTACAATCATTCACTCTGTACAGGAAACACCTCACTCACTCACTACTGCTCCTAAATACAAGCTTTATTATTATTAACATAATAACAACCACTTCATCCTGATCAGGGTCACAGTGGTGTAAAGCTGGTGTAGATCACAGACAGATTTACTTGCTCATTTAGTCCCTTATGATGTTAATAATCTATTGGTGGACAGATGGAGACACGTTGAGCTTCATTAGTTTATCTGAGAGTCGTTCAGGGATGATGGTGTAGAGAGCAAAGCTGAAGTCCACATACAGAATACAGGTGAACATGTGAGAGCTCCAGACGCTGTCAAATGTAGTTCAGGACCAAATTAATGGTACTCAATAATGGGTGGAGTGGGTCGTGCAGAGCATCAGTCATGGATTTCAGATCATCCAAGATCATGTTTTTAAATCACTTCATGATACTTCAGCTTTGTTGCTGCTTTTAACCAAAGTGTAGAAAATACAGAATATTCAGATCATATTAACAACAGAAGCTCTAAAACTGAGAGGACTTGAGTTTAGAAGAACTCTTAAAAGAGAATTGAACTGACAGCAAGTTCCAAGATGAAGCAGTAAACCAGAAGATGGTTCAGTTTAATATATATAAACTGAACCATATATATATAAAACTGAACCTATATTAAACTGAACCATCTTCTGGTTTACTGCTTCATCTTGGAACTTGCTGTCAGTTCAATTCTATATATATATATATATAAATATATATTGTGACGGCAGGCTCCGCGCCTGCCGACACCAAAGGTCAGCTGAGCCACGCCAGTGCCCCAAAGCGTTCGCCAAGGAGCTGAAACCCCAAGCAAAACAACTCTCAGCAGCAGTATTGTGGACCACAAAACTTGGAGGCAGAGGGCGGGGCCAGCTAATCATACATGGCTGGCAGCAGATAAACAGCCCAGCTGCAACGCAGAGGGAAAAGGATAAAAAGGCCCATGTAGTGAGCAGAAGGGGAGGACTCTCCAGGAGAAAGCCACGCACTAACCCTTTTGGTCTCTCTCTCTCCCTTTTGCAACAGGTCACACAACGGACTCGGACCCTTAAACAAGTCCCGTTTGACTCTGCTCTAGCTCCTTGCATGCTGAGCCGTCTCCGGGGCTGCCGCTGACTCTCTCTGTCAATTATTGCCAGGGCTACGATGCATAGTGTTTCTTTGCCGCCTCATTTGGGGTGTAGTTTTTAGTTCATTTTTTCTTTGCATCCGTTTTCGGACTCAGTACCTATGATTGCCAAATTTGTGTTTTCTGAGCCTGTAATAAACCTTATGCTATCTGACTAAGCCTGTGTCTGGTATGTGTGTTCAGCCCAGATGTCGTTTCTGTTCACACTGGTGGAGAATACGGGCAACGATCCCGCTATCTCTCGCTTCTTCCGACGTGAAGGGGGCCCAAACCTGAACCACGGTTTCGAGCACCCCAAAGGAGGCCGCCCCGACCAAATGCCCTCCCTAGCCCCAGGGATGAGCCCATGCCTACTGAACCTGAACCAGCGACCCCACCAAAGGCTTGGATGGCAGGCTGCGCAGTTCACCAAACTCATCTGAAGGCAACCCACACTCTGCGGCTTAATGGGAAAAAGGTCCCGGCCTTCTTTGACACCGGGAGTACGATCACACTGGTCCGCCCCACTCTCCTGGGGCCATCCATAACACAGGAGGACTCCTTACCCATCTCCTGTATCCATGGAGACGTTCGGCATGTGCCCACAGCCCGGGTGAAATTAGGGAGAAGAAACCAAGACCGGCCCATCACCGTGGGGCTGGTGGAAGACCTCCCCGTGCCTCTCCTAGTTGGGAGGAATTTTCCGGGGTTTACCATCAAACCGGAGCCTCGGCCCAGAAGGAGAAAGGAAAAAGTGAATCCCCGAAGACAGCCTGGGAAAGTCAACCCTCTCCTTTCAAGACAGTGATTGAATATGTGGAAGACATGCAGGCCCGCATCGAAAAAGTTGCCCCACTGGTCAAGGAACATATGGAGCAGGCCCAACGCACACAACAGAGGGCCTATAACCGGACCGCCCAGCCCAGAGAATTTCAACCAGGGGACAAAGTCCTAATCCTGGTACCAAGCGCCAACTGTACGTTTTTGGCCCGGTGGCAGGGGCCCTACACCATCACGGAAAGAGTAGGTCCGGTAAACTATAAAGTACATCAGCCAGGTAAGCGAACCAGCAATCAGTTGTACCACATCAATCTTATTAAGAAATGGATTGAACCCTTACCACTGCTTTCAGCTGTTGCTCAAGTACAGGTGCCGCCCCCTCGTGATGTCCTACAGATGAGTGAGGAACTCTCTCCTAACCAAAAACAAGAGTTGAAAGAACTTCTGGATCGCTACGGTGAAGTGTTCTCCCCGGTTCCTGGCCAAACCCATCTTATCCAGTACGACATCAAAACCCCTCCAGGGTTAGTAGCGAGACAAAGACCCTACCGCTTACCTGAAGCCAGGAGAAGGGCTGTGGAGGAGGAAATCCAGAAAATGTTGGAGTTGGGGGTTATTGAGCCCTCCGACAGCCCCTGGTCGAGCCCCATAGTGCTTGTGTTCAAACAAGATGGGAGCTGGAGGTTCTGCAATGACTTCCGTCGTCTTAATAAGGTATCCGTCTTTGATTCTTACCCTCTGCCTAGCATAGATGATCTCATAGAGCGAATAGGCAATGCCAGGTTTATTAGCACTTTTGACCTCACCAAAGGCTACTGGCAAGTGCCTCTGTCTCCCCAGGCAAAACCCAAGACGGCTTTTTCCACTCCAACGGGTCACTGGCACTACCGATTTCTACCCTTTGGCCTCCATGGGGCTCCGGCCACCTTCCAAAGACTTATGGACGTGGTCCTGAGACCCTGCACAGCCTTTGCAGCTGCCTACCTTGATGACGTGGTTGTCCATTCAACATCGTGGGCAGAGCACCTGGTACATCTATCCAAGGTATTAGAGGCTTTGAAAGGGGCTGTACTTACCGCCAACCCTACCAAATGTCACCTAGGTTGGTCCGAAGCTCAGTACCTGGGTTATTCCATCGGGCGGGGTTTGTTGAAACCTCAGGAAAAAAAAGTGGCCGCCATCCGAGTGTCCCAGGCCCACTACAAAGAGCAAGGTACGTGCTTTCCTAGGGTTGGCAGGATATTATAGACGCTTCGTTCCTAACTTTTCGACTATAGCTGTGCCCCTTTCTGACATGACCAAGAAAAGGCAACCTGACGAGGTGCTGTGGTCCACGGCAGCCGAAGTGGCCTTCCAACAGCTCAAGGAAGCTCTCACCACAGCACCCGTTCTCCTGAATCCTGACTTCTCCCAGCCCTTCATTGTCCACACTGATGCATCAGAGGTTGGTTTGGGGGCTGTTCTGTCTCAAGAGTTGGAGGGAGAAGAGCATCCTGTGCTCTACTTAAGCAGGAAACTAAATGCGGCTGAGAGAAGGTATGCTGCCATAGAGCGGGAAGCTCTGGCCATAAAATGGGCCCTACATGAATTGAGGTTTTATCTGATAGGCCGGCCTTTTACCTTGGTCACGGACCATGCCCCTCTGCAGTGGATGGCAAACGCTAAAGACACAAATGCAAAAATTACCCGGTGGTTTCTCTCTCTCCAGGACTTTGACTTTTCTCTTTCCCATAGACCAGGCTCGCTGCATGGTAACGCGGATGGTCTCTCCCGCCTTCCGGTCTTCTGGATCAGCTCTCGCCGGGACCCTGACTTGGCTCTAGGGAGGGCATATTGTGACGGCAGGCTCCGCGCCTGCCGACACCAAAGGTCAGCTGAGCCACGCCAGTGCCCCAAAGCGTTCGCCAAGGAGCTGAAACCCCAAGCAAAACAACTCTCAGCAGCAGTATTGTGGACCACAAAACTTGGAGGCAGAGGGCGGGGCCAGCTAATCATACACGGCTGGCAGCAGATAAACAGCCCAGCTGCAACGCAGAGGGAAAAGGATAAAAAGGCCCATGTAGTGAGCAGAAGGGGAGGACTCTCCAGGAGAAAGCCACGCACTAACCCTTTTGGTCTCTCTCTCTCCCTTTTGCAACAGGCCACACAACGGACTCGGACCCTTAAACAAGTCCCGTTTGACTCTGCTCTAGCTCCCTGCATGCTGAGCCGTCTCCGGGGCTGCCGCTGACTCTCTCTGTCAATTATTGCCAGGGCTACGATGCATAGTGTTTCTTTGCCGCCTCATTTGGGGTGTAGTTTTTGGTTCATTTTTTCTTTGCATCCGTTTTCGGACTCAGTACCTATGATTGCCAAATTTGTGTTTTCTGAGCCTGTAATAAACCTTATGCTATCTGACTAAGCCTGTGTCTGGTATGTGTGTTCAGCCCAGATGTTGGTTCCATTCACAATATATATATATATATATATATATATATATATATATATATTCTCATTTTATTTCGTTTTTTTCTATTTCAACATTTATACATCCATATTGTTTATACATCCATATTTGTACTAAACGAAAAGGTGTAGTCTGAAGCTTTAGCTTATTTTGACTACCCTTTTTAATACTTATACAATTATTTCATTTCGGTTTATAAACAATACAAATAATTAAAAAAAATATATACATATACATATATATATACAGTGTATCACAAAAGTGAGTACACCCCTCACATTTCTGCAGATATTTAAGTATATCTTTTCATGGGACAACACTGACAAAATGACACTTTGACACAATGAAAAGTAGTCTGTGTGCAGCTTATATAACAGTGTAAATTTATTCTTCCCTCAAAATAACTCAATATACAGCCATTAATGTCTAAACCACCGGCAACAAAAGTGAGTACACCCCTTAGTGAAAGTTCCTGAAGTGTCAATATTTTGTGTGGCCACCATTATTTACCAGAACTGCCTTAACTCTCCTGGGCATGGAGTTTACCAGAGCTTCACAGGTTGCCACTGGAATGCTTTTCCACTCCTCCATGACGACATCACGGAGCTGGCGGATATTCGAGACTTTGCGCTCCTCCACCTTCCGCTTGAGGATGCCCCAAAGATGTTCTATTGGGTTTAGGTCTGGAGACATGCTTGGCCAGTCCATCACCTTTACCCTCAGCCTCTTCAATAAAGCTGTGGTCGTCTTAGAGGTGTGTTTGGGGTCATTATCATGCTGGAACACTGCCCTGCGACCCAGTTTCCGGAGGGAGGGGATCATGCTCTGCTTCAGTATTTCACAGTACATATTGGAGTTCATGTGTCCCTCAATGAAATGTAACTCCCCAACACCTGCTGCACTCATGCAGCCCCAGACCATGGCATTCCCACCACCATGCTTGACTGTAGGCATGACACACTTATCTTTGTACTCCTCACCTGATTGCCGCCACACATGCTTGAGACCATCTGAACCAAACAAATTAATCTTGGTCTCATCAGACCATAGGACATGGTTCCAGTAATCCATGTCCTTTGTTGACATGTCTTCAGCAAACTGTTTGCGGGCTTTCTTGTGTAGACACTTCAGAAGAGGCTTCCTTCTGGGGTGACAGCCATGCAGACCAATTTGATGTAGTGTGCGGCGTATGGTCTGAGCACTGACAGGCTGACCCCCCACCTTTTCAATCTCTGCAGCAATGCTGACAGCACTCCTGCGCCTATCTTTCAAAGACAGCAGTTGGATGTGACGCTGAGCACGTGCACTCAGCTTCTTTGGACGACCAACGCGAGGTCTGTTCTGAGTGGACCCTGCTCTTTTAAAACGCTGGATGATCTTGGCCACTGTGCTGCAGCTCAGTTTCAGGGTGTTGGCAATCTTCTTGTAGCCTTGGCCATCTTCATGTAGCGCAACAATTCGTCTTTTAAGATCCTCAGAGAGTTCTTTGCCATGAGGTGCCATGTTGGAACTTTCAGTGACCAGTATGAGAGAGTGTGAGAGCTGTACTACTAAATTGAACACACCTGCTCCCTATGCACACCTGAGACCTAGTAACACTAACGAGTCACATGACATTTTGGAGGGAAAATGACAAGCAGTGCTCAATTTGGACATTTAGGGGTGTAGTCTCTTAGGGGTGTACTCACTTTTGTTGCCAGTGGTTTAGACATTAATGGCTGTATATTGAGTTATTTTGAGGGAAGAATAAATTTACACTGTTATATAAGCTGCACACAGACTACTTTTCATTGTGTCAAAGTGTCATTTTGTCAGTGTTGTCCCATGAAAAGATATACTTAAATATCTGCAGAAATGTGAGGGGTGTACTCACTTTTGTGATACACTGTATATATATATATATATATATATATATATATATATATATATATATATATACAGTATATATACACACATACACATATAAATAAAAATAGACAATTAAATAATAATAACAAGTCAACATTTCAAAAACATTTCGTACATAATAATAATCAATCCCCAGTTTTATAAGTACTAACCACCTTATTTTTAAACAGTTTTTTAAATTTGCAGAGTGAACGACACATTCTTAAATCTTTATCAAAGCTGTTCCACAACTGCACCCCTTTGGTTGATATACACCTATTTTTTAGATTTGTCCTTACTCTAATTTTTTTAAATATACCTGTTCTCCTAAGTCCGTATTTGCTCTCTTTTATTTCAAACAACCCCTGAATACAGTTTGGAAGTAAATTATTTTGTGCTTTGTACATTATCTGTGCAATATTAAAATCGACTAGATCACTGAATTTTAAAACATGCAATTTGGTAAATAATTGCTTGGTTGGTGCATAATAATCCAATCGATTTATAATTCTTAAAGCTTTTTTCTGTAACATGAATATTGGTTTAATATTGGTTTTGTATGTGTTTCCCCATACCTCCACACAGTAAGTCATATATGGAACTATGAAAGAACAATACAATATATATAGTGATTTTTTTATTCAAAATATCTTTGGTTTTATACAATATTGCAATAGTTTTAGACATTTTTGTTTTCACATTACTTATGTGTTGTTTCCAACATAATTTATGATCAATTATTATGCCCAAAAATTTATTTTCATACACCCTTTCTATTTCAACATCACTGATCATAATTTTAACTTCATTCTTAATTTTTCAATTTCCAAAAAGTATAAATTTTGTTTTATTTAAATTCAATGATAGCTTATTAATATCAAACCATTTCTTTAACACATTCAATTCGCTTTCCACTGTATTCAGAAGCTGTTCCAAACTTTTCCCAGAACAGTATAAACTAGTGTCATCAGCAAATAAAACAAATTTTAACAATTTAGATACTGTACAGATATCATTTATATACAAAATAAACAACTTAGGTCCAAGCACTGAGCCTTGTGGAACACCACAAGTGACTTTCATTAGTTTTGATTTAATGTTATTTATTTGTACATATTGATATCGTTCATCTAAGTAACTCTTGAGCCATGCATATGCTACTCCTCTAAAACCATATCTCTCCATTTTATTCATTAATAAGTCATGGTCAAGTGTCAAATGCTTTTTTTAAGTCTATAAAAACCCCAACGGTATATTCTTTGTTATCTATTGCAGTTGTGATCTCTTCTACCAGTTGCATCACTGCCATCGAGGTGGACCTATTTGTTCTAAAACCATACTGATGTTCACTCAATAAATTATGTTTTTCTATAAATTTATCAAGCCTATCTACAAATAGTTTTTCTAGAATCTTTGAGAACTGGGAGATCAGGGAAACTGGTCTATAATTGGAGAACTGATGTCGGTCACCATTTTTATAGATCAGAATAATTTTTGCTGTTTTAATTTCATTAGGAAATACACCTGTTTGGAAAGACTGATTGCAGATATATGTAAAAGGTTTCACAATAGATTCTATAATAGTTTTTACTAATGTCATATCAAGTTCATTCCAATCAGTGGACTTTTTATTATTAAATTTTTTTACAATATCCAATATTTCATTTTCATCAGTTCCCCGTATAAAAATTTGGTGGGGTTTTTTATAAGCAATATCTTTATCTACACCCTTCCTATTTTTTGGCTCCACAATTTATTTTGCTAAATTATACCCAACTTTTGCAAAGTATTTATTCAATTCATTCACACTTTCCTTCGTATTATTTGTCTTTGTATTATCTTCTTTTATGAAATAATCTGGACTATCTGCTCTTTTTGTACTCTTTTTGATAATGTTATTTAGTACACTCCATGTTCGTTGGGTGTTATTCCTGTGCTGTTCCAATAATTTCTGATAGTATTCCTTCTTCCTAAATCTCATAACCCTTATTAGTTTATTTTTATATATTTTATATTTATTTTCTGTTTCTTTTGTTCTATACTTTATAAATCTCTTATATAATAAATTTTTCTTTTTACATGCATTTGCTATTCCCTTAGTAATCCATGGTTTATCAGCATATTTATACCTTCTTGTAACTTTTTTTAACGGACAGTTTTTTTTCATATAACTGAACAAATGTGAACATAAAAGCATCATTAACCTTGTTTGGATCGTCATTTGCATAAACATCTGTCCAGTTTTGTTTCATTAAATCCACCTTTAGGGCAGTGATTGTTTCTGGAGTTCTATGTCTGATCACTTTGAAATTGTTTAATCTGTGTTTATTTTCTACCTTTAAACATTTTTGAAAGATTGCAAAAACTGGAAGATGGTCACTTACATCATTTATAAGCAATCCACCTACTATTGTTCCTTCAATTCTATTCGTAAATATATTGTCGATCAATGTTGCAGTGTCCGTTGTTATTCTTGTTGGTTTAGTAATCACTGGAAACAGGTTGTTCCTGTACATTGTACTGATAAAATCTATTGTACTTCTATGTCTATTTGGATTTAACAAATCGATATTAAAATCACCACATACAATTTGTACCTTATTATCTCTCAATTTCTCAATCAAACCAGCTAATTTATCATTAAATGAGGTCAAGTCCCTGGTGTTCTATATATACAACCGATTAATATATTTTTTGATTGTTTTATATCGTATTTTATAGTTATACATTCTAATATATTTTCTATTGTAGTTGACATACTTTTAATCATACTACATTTTAAATCTGTATCAACATACAGGGCAACTCCTCCTCCGATTTTATTGTTCCGATTAACTGTAAAAAAAAACTCATATCCATCCAGTCCCACGTCATTTACTTTCTCATTATCAAGCCAGGTTTCAGACACCGCAATAACATTAACCTTTTTAAATTTTTGTAGATAGTCCTTTATTTTAGTAAAGTTTCTATAGAGACTTCTGCTGTTAAAGTGTATTACTGATAGAGCACCTTCCATATTCACATTATTGTTAAACTGTTCCTCAGTGTAATACTCACAATTGTAGTTGATATTATTGTAGAAATTGATTTCTGGATCAATGTCATTTCCAAACTCATACATCTTCTGTTCAGTATTATCAAATGTTTTAAAACTCAAATAATCATACTCACTCCATAGTTTGTGTGGAAGATCCCCCACACTATCCTTATTATCTATAAACTCTTCATCATTAACATCACTGAAAGGAAATAAATAATCCTCATTAAAGTCTGCCATTTTGTAAGGTCTAATTAATATACAGTAATATACAGTCACACAATCCAAATCACAATATTGCACAGCTGTCCAAATAAAAAATAAGGACAAGCAGTGTGCTTTATATAATTCTTCATTTGTATGGGTTCAAATCTTTCAGTTCTTTTATCATAATTACTTTGGCTTCCTCCGGTGTTCTGTTTAGCCATATCATCACGCGACTTGAGCCTCCACCCAGGACTCGAGGCAGACAAGCATCAAGACTCTTCTCTGTTCTAGCACCCAAGTGGTGGAATGAACTTCCTCTGTCTGTCCGAACATCTGAGTCTCTTGCTGTCTTTAAAAAAACGATTAAAAACCTTCATCACCTTTTTAATAAGCACTTAAGCTGACTTGTACTTATTTACTAACATTTTTTTATATTTCCAAAAAAAAACACTTCTAACAGGTTTCAGCAGATTTGTGTTCTTTGACTGTTGTTTACTAAAACTTGAGAAATGAAATGTTTACTATGGAAGCACTTCTTGTAAGCCACTCTGGATAAGAGCGGAAATGTAAAAATGTAAATGTAAATATTACTTTACAGTTCCTACATTGTAAAAAAATTCCCTGTAAAATTACAGTACAATACTGGCAGCAGGGTTTCCAGATGTTTACTGTAATTTTTACAGTTTCTATACTGTATTCTGAATTACAGTTTCTTACCGTTGTATTAAAAACATTAAAATACAGTGAATTTTAAAAAATACAGTAAAATACTGGCAGCAGGGTTTCCAGCTATTTACCGTCATTTTTACAGTTTCTATACTGTATTCTGAATTACAGTTTCTTCATGACAGCTGCCCACTGGAAGTATGAAATTGATGAAACTACTTCACTGACATACAAATTAGATTTTAAAAAATTAGGCTTAATTGAATAAACACAAAAACAGGATTAACAAATGTTCAAGTACATTATTTATTAAATAAAGAGAAAACAAAATCACAACAGTAGTTATTGTTTCATTTAAAAACAAAAATACAAAAGCCTTTTAAACAACCAAGTATGTGCACACATACTACCAATAAGTGCATTAGTGTGAGTGTGTGAAAACTTGCTTGCCTAAATGAAGTCCCACTGAAAGTCCAAGAGATTCTTTAGGAGTGTGGAATTTTTTGTTGACTATTCTACCTGTCTTCTTTGAAACCACCTTGCCCCGACTAGTCTTTCTGGGTTTATCCCAATGAAGCACCTGGAGACACAACAGTACACAATAGCAATCAGTTGGTGACTTTTAGAGTGATTTAGGAAATCAGGCAATGCACAAGAACAAAAAAACAGATTTAAGACAGTGTCTTACCTCTGAATGAACTCAAATGTACAAGAGGCCTCCTCCTGGTACTGCAAGTTGAACACGTAGTACATTGCAAACAAAGTTGCAAGCCCAGTCAGGAATGTAGGTAGGATGCCCTCACAAATGACATGACCCTTAAGACTATTCATCCAGCCTTGAATGACCAGCTCCGTTCCTTGTATAAAAAACATTGTTTAAGGAACAAGGACACACCATCCGTAATTTTGTCATTAACGCAAAGCATTCACACTCCTTTTGGATTTAGTCTGCTAAACATTGAGTGAGTGTCTGCGAGTGAGTGTGAGAGAATGAGTTCATGTGCATGAGTGTTAGTGTGAGTTAGGGGTTGCACAGACTAGTCGACTTTACTGCTTGGTGATGATGCTTTAAGTTTGATGTTGACTAGTCGCTGATCACGTGATTAAGACAACAGGTAAGGAGCCTGGTGATTTTGGAATCTATGCCTCCGGTTTCCTGAAGGCTAATATAATCCCAGGCTCGTTGGAAAGGGCACATCACCCTCTACTGACTTGTGGAGTTTGGCTTCGTTCTGACGTTTCTCCGGCAACCTACAGTGCTTCAAAAATCAGATACTGAACATCCTTATCTCCAGTTTCCCAAAGACTACAATAAAAAGTCATGTGTCATTGGAGTGGGCTCTCCAGACCTCCGCCGCAGGCGAGCATCCCAGCAAGGCCACCTAGGGTGCACCTAAGTCAGATACAAAGCGCATGGATTTTTAAAGTTGGATATTTTAAACATTTAAGTTGCTTGTTGCAAAGCATTCCCTTCTCCTGTGGTTTTGTTCATGACATCAGCAATTAGTCAACATCTACTCGACTTTCATCACATACGTAACTGTCGACTTAAAAAAATGTGAGCGAGTGAGTGTGAATGAGTAAGTGAAAGTGAGTGAGTGCATGTGAGTGAGGGTAACAGCGAGTGAGTGAGTGTAAATGAGAGTTTGTGAGCGAGTGTGAATGAGTGTAAGTGAGTGAGAGTGAGTGTAAATGAGAGTTTGTGAGCGAGTGTAAGTGAGTGAGAGTGAGTGTGAATAAGTGTGAGTGAGTGAATATTATTATTATTAATATTATTATAATATTATTGTAAATATTATACTTTTTATTATTATTATTTTGCACTGTTTTTATTAATATTTTATTATATTCTATATTTTTTGCACATGTAACTGTATATTTTTGTTCTTTCTTATTTTTATTGTTAATATTTCTCTGTAACTTGCTTTGGCAATACGAATGTCATTATTTGTCATGCCAATAAAGCTTCTTTTGAGTTTTGAGTTTTGAGTTGAGTTGAGTGTAAGGGAGAGTGAGTGAGAATGAGCGTGAGTGAGAGTAAGTGAGAGCAGGTGTGAGGGAGAGTGAGTGTAAATGAGAGTTTGTGAGTGAGTGTGAATGAGTGTGAGTGAGAGTGAGTGAGTGTAAATGAGAGTTTGTGAGCGAGTGTAAGTGAGTGAGAGTGAGTGTGAATAAGTGTGAGTGAGAATGTGAGATTGAGTGTAAGGGTTTGTCTGGTTCGACAAAGACTGTCAAATGTTAAGAACAGAACTCCGTAAAATATCAAACCAAAAACACAGAGACCCAAACAACAGTAACACACGACTTCTTTACTGTGAAACCCTCAAACAATATAAACGTACACTCAGAACCAAAAAAGCTCAGTACACCCAAAAACAACTAACAATTATTGAACAATCAATCAACACACATCAATTCTGGGACAATTGGAACAAATTAAAACATAGAGAACAGGAAGAATTGGCCATTCAGGATGGGGATATCTGGACAACCCATTTCCAATCACTCTTTAAAAATGTAGAATTAGATTCAAATCCTGAACAAAATCAAATTATTAGTAAGTTAGAGGAACTGGAACGGGCTGTTAAAAACCACCAGAATCCTCTAGACTCTCTCATTACTGAGCAGGAACTTAAAGACAACATTAAAAAACTAAAAACAAAGAAATCATCAGGACCTGACGGGATCCTGAATGAAATGATCAAACACAGCAGCTCCAAATTTCACCTGGCAATGTTAAAAGTCTTTAACCTGGTTCTGAGTGTCGGTTCCTTCCCTGAAATCTGGAATCAAGGTCTCATAACACCCATCTACAAAAGTGGAGATAAATTCCACCCTAATAATTACCGGGGCATCTGTGTGAGCAGTAACCTGGGGAAGTTATTCTGTAGTATAATTAACTCACGATTATTACACTTCCTTACCCAACACAACGTCCTGAGTAAAAGTCAGATTGGTTTTCTACCAAATTACCGCACTACCGATCATATTTACACCCTACACACCCTGATCGAAAAATATGTAGTTCAAAATAACTCTAAAATATTTGCATGTTTTATTGATTTTAAAAAAGCTTTTGATTCCATTTGGCATGAAGGATTGTTTTATAAAATGTTAGAGAGTGGTGTAGGGGGTGTTAGGATGAATCTTTTGGTTCAAAAAGGTCCTGAAGAAAGCAGTCGTGAAGTCCCGAAAGTACTCTTTAAAACACTTTATTAAGTGTAAAAATAATCTGTGAATATATATCAGAGCTAAGCCGGCCGGCGCTCCTTACTCCTGCAGTCTAGACACACCACGTAAGAAAGAGGCCGAACCTTTCTCCCCGCCAGTTTTTAAACTCAGCTAGGCTCCTCCTCCTTTACTGCTGGTGGAGCCAATGAAGTGTGCTAACAAGCCCCAGGCTCTGCCTCCCCCCCCTTTCTGTAGGAGTCAGGGAGAGAGCCTAGCCGGCGACATGTTGAACAATAGACCATGTGGTCTGGATGTAATTTATGTTTAATAATGATGTTATGTTAAAAACCTAACAATCCCCCTTGGAAGCATCTTAATGCTTTCACAATAACTTTTAACTATAGGTTAGGTGTTTCTAGATCCCAGGAAATAAGGATAGCCGTCAGCAACCCCCCAATTTAACCCCTTCTGACTACATGGCCACTGGGCTGAATTTTATACAATAAAACGTTTCTAAAAATAAAAAGGCTACCAATTAAACTAAAGGAACCGTACCTATCGCAACAGCTCCTAACCCTGAAACAAACAAACAAAAAATAATAAAAACAGGAAATCAAAAATAAAGTAATTTAAAAAATAGGAAATCAAAAAGAGAAGAAAAATAAAATAAACACAATGGGTGCGTGGCTTCTACAGGAAGTCCGTTCAGGTTGTCCTCCACCAGACGGAGCTGCAGATATTCAGAAGGGGCCCATAGCTCCTGTGTCTCTGCAAGACTCCTAATGTCTTATGGATTCTCCCCTGTCGGTCTTACCTGTTTCCACAGCAGCACAAACATTTAAACGATGTAACAGAGAATATCCTTCCTAAAAGTACCAAACATATATACATTGTAAACAATCCTGAACTAACCCCTTGCGTTTTGTAGCTAAACTATGTGTGTTGCACTTAACTAGTGTTTTCAAAGATGGTCTATGTGTCTGCGAACTATATGTTTATGTTTTTTTTTCTCCTAGTCTAACTAAATTCTCCCCCCTCGTCTTGTTCCGCTCCGTTGATTCCGCTGGACTCTTCTTCCACATAGTCGGTTTTGTCGGGCTTTTCTGCTGTGGGTTGTTCCCTGTAGGCAGGTCCAGTTAGTGGCACTTCTGTCCCTTGGAGTGGGTCTTCCAGTCCCCTCAGTGTCTGCCTCTGCCAGTCCTTCCAAGTCTCCTTCCTTCATTACGGTGTGTGATTAGTAGTGCTGGTCCTCTCTCCTCATCTTGTCTGGTCGGTTTTACCTTTAATTAAGCAGAGTTAGTAGCACTTATACTGCTCGAAGTGGGTCTTCCGGCCCACCTTCAAGGGTATCCTCCTCATCATCATCTACCTGATATCTCGACAAATCAGCCAACACCATCTGGATAACTGGTGGATCCTGCCCCCCTCTGCTTCCTCTACTCACTATATCTATTACAAATCTTTCTATTAATATCCTGATGCACGGGATACCACAACAACAACATATCACTAAAATTACCAATCCTACACATACTGACATCACCAAACTCGTAATAACTTCCTTCCATGGCCCAAACATCCCTTCTAGCTACTTAACCCATTCATACACACATACAATCATACAACAGACAAACATATAAGCTACTTACCCAGCCCTCACCGCAGCCACCCCACTCCCAACATCGGGATACACGGCCACGGTGAGCTTAGACACCACTGCCGCAAGGCTTTCTGGGTAAAGCCCGTGCCGGACCCAGTGGCGACGCTACACTGTCCCCTCCCTAATGGTCAACCGTCCCGGTGACCCACTCACCAGCGTCCACTGGGTGGCTCCATGTCTGGACCGCACCCCATTACACTGCCGAGTCGCTCTTCCACCCACTGCTGGACCGGGCACCCTGCCCCTGCAGCCACCTGGGCTAGCGCACTCGGACAGACCGGGCATATTGGCTCACCAAACCATCAGAGCCACCCAAACACCACGATCCCCCTTCTGACACCAATGTGGCGCCGGCGAGTAAGGAAGGTTAGCGTCAGGGCCGCAAGTGAGCTGCCTTTGGCAGTTCATTCAGTGGTTTAGGGACAGACACCCATTCATACACACATCCCTTCTGAAAAATGTCCCCTGTTTATCGGTTCTGGTTTGTTGCTCCTGAAACAGGTGTAATTGTCTTTATAAGCTTTGATGTTGGTTGGAGTTGGTTCCTGAGTTAGTGGGTGAGACATGGATAAATTCTCTATGTGTTAAATTAGACATTTTAGACCGCTTTAAACAACCTTTCGAGCAAAATCTGTAACACGTATTAAGACAAAGATAAACTGATAGGTTTTAACGAGACACACCCTAGAACAGAAGATTCCTGCCTAGTCGAAGAATACGAGTATTCTTTTAACATTCACTGGCACAACTCACTCGGTTGTCCAAACACAACTCAGACAAAAGAACGTAAACCTCAGTACAACAACAGTGTCTACTGGAAACAAACAATTACTTCACCGCGACCGACAATGGCCCTATGGAAACAAACAATCACTTCACCGCGACCGACAATGGCCCTATGGAAACAAACATATAGTTCAGGGCAATCGACAGTGATCCCCTGGAAACAAACAATTACTTCACCGCGACCGACAATGGTCCTATGGAAACAAACATATACTTCACCGCGACCGACAATGGCCCTATGGAAACAAACAATCACTTCACCGCGACCGACAATGGCCCTATGGAAACAAACATATAGTTCAGGGCAATCGACAGTGATCCCCTGGAAACAAACATATACTTCACCGCGACCGACAATGGCCCTATGGAAACAAACATATACTTCACCGCGACCGACAATGGCCCTATGGAAACAAACAATCACTTCACCGCGACCGACAATGGCCCTATGGAAACAAACATATACTTCAGGGCAATCGACAGTGATCCCCTGGAAACAAACAATTACTTCACCGCGACCGACAATGGCCCTATGGAAACAAACATATACTTCACCGCGACCGACAATGGCCCTATGGAAACAAACAATCACTTCACCGCGACCGACAATGGCCCTATGGAAACAAACATATACTTCAAGGCAATCGACAGTGATCCCCTGGAAACAAACAATTACTTCACAGCGACCGACAATGGCCCTATGGAAACAAACATATACTTCATTACTTGTCTCTCATACTGCATTAACCCTTCCTGCTATATAAAATTCCCCTTCAAACAGTTCAAACTGATCAGAGCAGAAGGTGCATACACATTACATCTAACATTTTCTACGCTTATTCTACTTCATCATCGTCGCATGCTAGAGAGCCTTCAAATTTTCTAAATCACATTTTTTCCAATACAAAATCACCAATCCACTATTTATTATTTACTCTGCCATACTTAAAATAACAACAGCTCTGCTATATCAACTTCCATCAGTCCTACAAACCCCTGACTTATATTATTTATTCATTCAGATTTTTTACCCCAACTTTTGGTCACTGGTACTTACACACCTCCTGCTTCTAACAATACAGACTACATTTCCCACAATCCAACAGACTCTCACATGACCATCTCCTGCTCCTAGTCAGCCAATCCTTCATGCTCATCATCACCAGCGCTTTGATCCACTTTGGCCATCTGAAATCACATTGAACTCTACTTAAACAGTTCCATTTAGTTAACTCACTGCAAAGTACTACCAACCTATACTATCTCTATTGTATTATTGTTACATCTCCCTACAAATGTCATTAACCCCACATCACTATGGTACCTGCATCCCTACTCTCACTAAAACACAAGCACTTGTAGCTCTTTCTAATTTACTCTTGTAACCAAAACTTTTTCTACACGAATTATTGTTATTCTAATACCTTACTGTAAAATACATCCAAAACCTCTATAAGATGTTACCGAACCCCTCACTTTTTATTATGGAACCCAGATCTTCAGGTGGATGTCTATTAAAACACACTACTGTCCCACACGGTCTTGAGATTTCACTGCATAACGTCTCCATCCAGTCTCACATCAGCTTTCCCTTCCTCTTGTCTGATGATGTCATTACTTTGGCATTCTGTACCTCAGCACCCCATATGCCTCTTGAACACTGCTTTACTCAAACATCAGAATGCAACAACAGCCATGACACACATCTGCAAGATCTGGTATTCATAATTTTTACATCATCTTTGGTACTGCATAAGTGTCCACCATCCTCAGCCAGTACACAGTAGATTAAATATCAGACTTCTCTTTACTCATGCAGGGCCTGCAGTTTATGGCCTCAACCCCCCGCTGGGTTGCTGTGTGTCTGTGAAACCTATGACCTGGGTCTCCAGTCACCCCCCTTCATGTACTTCTCTCCTAACAAGTTATTTTCTTCTCACTATTCCCTCAATCTTTAAATTGCACTCGTCTGCCACTCATCTATGATCATGCATAGTATTGCCACAAGGTTTACTGCACCACATTGAACCAATCTAACTTCTTAAACAATCCTGAACTATATAATATAAACTGAGTTGACCTGATCAATTAGCTAGAAAAGATTCATCGGATACAACACAAGCATCAAATATTAACAATTGCCAATTAACAATTTCCAAAAAATATTACCAATTAAATTGAATCTTACCGGAGTCCGTGTAAGCAATTATATTTAATCTCCTGAGACCCGAGCTTTGATTTTTTCAATGCATTTTTCCTATTCCTTATGTTTTTAACCTTAGTTGGGCGACACGGTGGCTCAGTGGGTAGTACCGTCGCACACTGTCACAGCAAGAAGGTTCCCCCTCCGCGGAGCCCGCATGTTGTCGTGTGGGCTTTCCCCGGGTGCTCCGGTTTCCTCCCACAGTCCAAAGACATGCCAGCGAGGCGAACCAGAGACACTGAACTGTCCATGTCTGTGCCCGATATAACCTGAATCCCGTGCAATGAGCAACCACCGCTCCTGTCATAAATGTAACCAAAGTGCAAAACATAACGTCAAAATCTCAATAAAGAAGCAAACAAACTTTATTAGTGTTCTAGTACTTTTGCTACCACTAGCTGGCAGACAAAAGTGTCCACTAATGGGGACAATCGATCGAAGTTTTAGCAGGTCAAGGAATAAGGCATAACAAAACCAAAATGTAATGTCCTCATATGTGACCGCAGGGTCGCAAAAGGTTAATCTCACCTGAGTCCGTGCAAGCAGCAGCGCTGAGAGATACTACAGATTGCTACAACTCCCTTTTCTCTAAACAGGAGGTAAGGCTGAAGATTACCTTCACCAGGCGTCCCTGAATCTGCATGCATATACGTACCTGGATCTGCATGCATATCCGTAGGTCTGCCAGTCCAGCTGCCCCAGCACAATGTATCACAGGATTTAATACACAAAGCGGCATTTTAAACATAAATTCTTATTCCTGCCATAATACTCCCCCCTTTTTTCAAATTTTACAATCAAATCTTGAAAATAAAACATTAAATAAACCTACTAAATGTGTTTATCCTGTTGGAAAGCACAGAATTCTAAAGTTAGTTCAATCAAAGTCTGGTGTTAGCTGGACCTGTAAACAAATAATGTCGTTAGTGAGCAGTGGAAGGTGTGCAACAGCTTTGTCGGCAGTGTCACCTCTGGCATTGTCCTGTAAAATTGGAACAAAACTTTACTTAAATAGTTCCACTTAAATTGAATAGGAGGGACAATGACACAAAGTATCATTTGCTAAAATTTTAACTAAGCCCACTTGTTTCCTGTCTGTTGCAGCATCTCTGGATGCAAATCCTTTCACAAACATTTCCAATTCAGGATTCCTATCAGGCCCAGAAAAAATAGATAGAGTAATACAGTCATGATGTTCACCATCTCCTGCAATTAGTAAAAAGTGGTAGGATTAAGTACATTACAGCATTTGATAATAATGTTCAATTTTAGAAGTACACTGTAGTATTTATACAATCATTAACTTGATACGTGAGATGTTTTCCTTTCAGTTATAGAACATAATTTGGCACTAACCGAGTTAGATAAGTATAACCCTCAAGATCACCTATTATAACTACGGATATTTCTGTATCAGACAAAGACAGAAAGAAAATTCTGCACAAATCCAGAAGGGATCAGAGTCCCTGTCTTGTACAGAAATAGTGGTACCTTCTGGCATTATTTCCAATTTAATTCAAGAGGCAAACAAATGATCACACCTCATAAGATTTATAGGGCTATGAAATCTCACTCTTTACAACTACACAATATTTTAGAAACAGTAACATATTAGCTTTTACCTTTTAACTTGTATTCAGCATTTGTACACAGAGAAAAACACGACCTCACTCTCAAATAAACATAAGCTTTGACAATATATGATCTAATATATTACCATATGTTTTAATCAGAGGTGGAAAGAGTACCAAAAAAACTGTATTCAAGTAAAAGTACTATTACCTTAATGAATCTTTACTCAATTACGAGTAAAGTTACTACTTTGAAAATCCACTCAAGCAAAAAGTAGAAAGTAACTCATTTAAAATGTACTCACCGAGTAAACAGCAGGGGGTCTCCTCTGTGTAATGTAAACAGGAGTGGATACAAACCTCAACAGTAGTTTTTAATTCAAATGCAACAGTAGAAACGTTGTCCTTAACTCAAATGCAATAGAAGAAACATGTTGATACAACAATTAAAACAGTTAGGGATGTGTAATGCGTCATTTCAAATGACATAAAACTTTTTCAACTTGTATAATCACTAGCGATGTGTCGTAAAATGATTCGAATCCATGAATCGGCTCTTCTAACCGAAACAAAGGAACCGACTCTTCCGGCAGTCGCCATGTAAATACGTGGCTCTTCAAAAGGAACCGAGACAAAAGACTCGACTCCCTGTCGCAACTCACTGAATTCGGGATTTCTTTAGCGTTTTTTATTTTTATTTTTATTTTGCTCGGTAACAGATGCTATTCAAAATGTAACAATTACTAATACAAAACATACTTAAGCAAAAGCAAAATTACAGTCTGTGAAATGTGCTTTAAAAACTACTGTGTTACAGTAACCAGTGCGATCAGAGCGGTAACACTAAGCACTGGATTCGTGTATGTATGTGTATTGATCGAATTTGTTTAAAATCATATCCCCGCTATTGAAACATTCCCCACTTGCGACATATTGATGTCGAATTATTGTCCAGCACTACCCCATACATTAAACAAAGAAACAATATAGCAATCTCTCAATAATACATGCACCAATACACCCAGCAAATCTCCTATCACGACTAACAAGCGCTGTGTTACATAATTTTAATCTTATTCACTATAACAACTCTGATTAAGGAGATTTTCCCTAATTATGTGTGAAAATGTCCTATGTCACACATGGATGAATTCCACTCTAAGTACCCCCTTTCCTGGTTTAAGAACCTTAAAGTTCAAGAGCGCTATCTACCTTAAAACACACTTAATAAGGTACCATAAATACTTCATCTTAACTCAGTTATCTTAAGATTATAAAAATAAAGTTGATTATAAAATTAACTGCAGCACTTACCCAATCCAGGCGTACAAAGACAAAGATAGCCGATGGACAAAGATACGGCAAGCTGCTCACATAGAGCCAAAAATGGCGGATACACAGAAAACCACGCTCAGCTCTCCCAGAGCCAAAATGGTGGACAGACAGAAAACCACGCTCAGCTCTCCCAGAGCCAAAATGGTGGACAGACAGAAAACCACGCTCAGCTCTCTGGTCCAAAATGGCCGCCGAACAAAAGAAACCACGCTGCGCAACCCAGTGCCAAAATGGCGGACAGACAGAGCCAAAATGGCGGACAGACAGAAAGCCACGCTGCGTTCTCAAGAAACAAAATGGCGGATAGACGGGAGACCACGTTGCATTCCCAAGACAAAATGGCGTACAGACAGAAAGCCACGCTGCGTTCTCAAGAAACAAAATGGCGCCGACAACAAAAGAAACCACGTTGCACATCCAGCACACGGTTTCACAGACAAACATACACAGAGACTTACTGACAAACAAAACTCCTGATGTACTGTTTTTCGAACCTGATTTAGAATTTAAAGTAGTCTAATTAACCGAACCCCGCTCCCATAACAGTCAGGTCCGAATTTAGAATAATCTTATTGATCAAATCTAGTTCCCAGCACCAAAAGATTCTTTCAAGATTAAACGGCGCTCCGTTGCCGTAACAGACAAGCCCGTATATAGGACAATCTTATAGATCGAATCCCGTTTCCAGCACCGGCAGATTCTTTCAAGATTTCCCACACGATTTACGAATTCCGCTCCCATAACAGACAAATTCGTTATAATTTAGAACTATCAAATTAATTAAACCCCGCTCCCATAACAGACAGGCTAATTAAAATGTAGAACAATTCGAATTAGACGAGTCTCGCTCCCATAGCAGACAGACTCCCCTTTCCCTCCAATAGTGTTCCATACACAATGGCGCCCTTAACATTTATTTTAACCGGTTTGGTTCAAATTCAGATATCAGGAAACACACATTTTTAGCTCCAACATATATTCACAGTTTTAAACTATCTAATGATACTTTAGTAATTTAATCAGACACTTACGGATTCTGTGATTCACTTTCACACTCAGTACACTAAATAATAAATGCATCTAATATATATACAGAGAACGTCTGTTTACCTTAAGCAGGCGCGCGCCTTGTACTGAGTACAAAAGATTTTTTCAGAATTCCTGGTCTTACCTCAGTCAGCTGAATTAATTCTGATGCAATCCTCAGACCTCTTGAACCATCCTCTGGCTACCATTTGTTAGGATGAATCTTTTGGTTCAAAAAGGTCCTGAAGAAAGCAGTCGTGAAGTCCAGAAAGTACTCTTTAAAACACTTTATTAAGTGTAAAAATAATCTGTGAATATATATCAGAGCTAAGCCGGCCGGCGCTCCTTACTCCTGCAGTCTAGACACACCACGTAAGAAAGAGGCCGAACCTTTCTCCCCGCCAGTTTTTAAACTCAGCTAGGCTCCTCCTCCTTTACTGCTGGTGGAGCCAATGAAGTGTGCTAACAAGCCCCGGGCTCTGCCTCCCCCCCCTTTCTGTAGGAGTCAGGGAGAGAGCCTAGCCGGCGACATGTTGAACAATAGACCATGTGGTCTGGATGTAATTTATGTTTAGTAATGATGTTATGTTAAAAACCTAACAGGGGTAAAACATACAATCTTATTAAATCCATGTACACAGAAAACCAGTGTGGAATAAGAATCGGCAGTAAGAGAACACATCCCGTCTCTCAGGAGCGTGGAGTGAGACAGGGCTGCTGTTTAAGTCCAACTCTATTTAACATCTATATTAATGAATTGGCCTCCATGTTAGAGCACTCAGCCACGCCCGGTCTCACTCTACACGACTCCGAGATTAAACTCCTGCTGTATGCAGATGATCTGGTCCTGCTGTCCCCCAGCGCTCAGGGTCTCCAGCACAAACTGGACCTGCTGCAGCAGTACTGTCAGACCTGGGCCCTGACCGTCAACCTCAAAAAGACCAAAATTATGACCTTCCAGAAAAGAGCCAGATCTCAGGGAACCAAACACACATATAAATTAGGACACCATGAAATTGAGCACACTAAAGATTATACTTACCTCGGACTAAACATCAGTTCCACAGAAAACTTTAACCCGGCAGTAAATGAACTGAGAGAAAAAGCTCGCAGGGCGTCGACGCCATAAAACGTCAAACATTCGTGGAAATTCCGATTCGAATCTGGCTTAAAATTTTTGAATCAATAATTGAACCGATTGCTCTATATGGCAGTGAAGTTTGGGGTTCGCTTACACACCATCAATTCCATAATTGGGACAAACATCCATTAGAGACCCTGCACACAGAGTTCTGTAAAAGCATCCTAAAGGTGCACAGACACACCACGAACAATGCGTGCAGGGCAGAATTAGGCCGATTTCCACTAATTATAAACATACAGAGAAGAGCAATCAACTTCTGGAACCATCTAAATGAGAGCGACCCCCAAACTTATCATTATAAAGCCCTGAAACACCAAGAGCTGAGCAAACATACCAGTCCCCTCATCCAACTGGTCCTGAGTCACTACACCCATACACCACTAACACACACCAATACACCACTAACACACACAGATACACCAGTAACACACACAGATACACCACTAACACACACAGACACTCAAATAACACACACAAACACATTGCTAACACACACTGACACACTAATAACACACACTAACACAATAAAGACTCAGGAACAAGAGAAATCTGTAAACCCAATTAGAATAAACCAAATTACACAAAAACTCAGAACTAAATATCTGAATTATTGGGAAACTGAAACTAAAACTCAAAGTAAAATGCAGTGTTATTTGGCCCTAAACAGACACTACAGTGCAGCAGATTATCTGAGCACAGTATCCGACCCTAAATTAAGAAACACCCTGACGAGGTACAGACTGAGCGCACACGACCTGGCCGTGGAGACGGGGCGACACACCCGGTCCTGGCTGCCCCGGGAGGAGAGGTCGTGTCAGCACTGCACTCTCAGTACAGTAGAGACGGAGCTGCACTTCCTCACCCGGTGTACCAAGTACCACCACGTCCGCTCCCAATTCTTCCCTAAATTTAACAACATCATCCCCAACTTTACCTCCCTCCCAGACCCCGACAAACTGCCCCACCTACTGGGGGAGCACAGAGAGAGCTGCACACTAGCAGCACTCTATACTCACACCTGCCACCAGGTGAGGGACAGTGGGTGACCATGTCTCATACACACACACACACACACACACACACACACGCCACCAGGTGAGGGACAGTGGGTGACCATGTCTCATACACACATACACACACACACACACGCACAAACTGATTGTTTTACTACCTCATTATTGTAAATATTATACTTTTTATTGTTATTATTTTGCACTGTTTTTATTAATATTTTATTCTATTCTATATTTTTTGCACATGTAACTGTTCTGTATATTTTTGTTCTTTCTTATTTTTATTGTTTATATTTCCCTGTAACTTGCTTTGGCAATACGAATGTCCTTATTTGTCATGCCAATAAAGCTTCTTTTGAGTTTGAGTTGAGTAAGGGAGAGTGAGTGAGAATGAGCGTGAGTGAGAGTAAGTGAGAGCAGGTGTGAGGGAGAGTGAGTGTAAATGAGAGTTTGTGAGCGAGTGTGAATAAGTGTAAATAAGTGTGAGTGAGTGTAAGTTAGTGAGTGTTAGTGTGTGAGTGAGTGAATGTGAGATTGAGTGTAAGGGAGAGTGAGTGAGAGTGAGCGTGAGTGAGAGTGAGTACGTGAGAGCAGGTGTGAGGGAGAGTGAGTAAGAGTAAGTGACAGTAAGTTAAGTGAATGAGTATGAGTGAGTGAGATTGAATGTGAGAGCAAGTAACTTGTCCAGGTACATAAAGTATTTTGCATTTAAAAAGATTAAATGTTTTCTACAATCACTTAATTTTACTGAACTATTACATTATTTAATGGATAACATTGCTTTGTTGAGTAAAACAAGTATAGTAATATGTAAAACAATGGAGTCGGGAAAGTCAAGAGGAGGTGGTGTGTGCATGATGGTAAACAGCAGCTGGTGTGATAACACCAATGTCATTACTCTTGCACGCTCCTGCACACCTAACCTGGAACTTCTGGCATCGGTGGCTACCCTGCAGGACTCTCTGGATGACGCAGACTGGGATATGTTCCGAGAAAGCTCCGCTGATTACGTCAGCGTGTTTACGGAAGCGGTTGTGGGATTTGTTGGGAAACTGGTGGACGATACGGTGGAGAAAACCGTAGTGAAAACTTTTCCCAACCAGAAGCCGTGGGTGGATGAAACCGTCCGCGATGATCTGAACTCTCGCACCGCTGCCTACAATGCGGGGCTCATCAGCGGTAACATGGAGGAATATAAAGCTGCGTCTTACGGAGTACGCTGAGTGGTGAAGGAGGCAAAGTGGCGCTACGGGGAGAAGATAGAGACACAGTTCCAGCAGAGTGACTCTAGAACCCTGTGGCAGGGACTACGGACCATCACGGACTACAGAAGCCCACCCTCCAGACTGGTGAGTGCGGACGCGTCTCTGGCAACCGAGCTGAACACCTTCTCGCTTTGAGGCTGCAGCCGGCAATGCTAACTGCGCTAGCGATGCTATCAGCACTACCGGCGTGACCAGCATGCAGACGGAGCTCGTCAGAACGCAGAGACCCCTCATCATCAGGGAGAGTGATGTACGGAGAGCTTTCAGGAGAGTGAACACCAGGAAAGCAGCAGGACCGGACGGGATCGCCGGCCAAGTCATCAAAGCCTGCGCGGATCAGCTAGCACCGGTGTTCACAGATATTTTCAACCTATTCCTGACCCAGTGCATCGTACCAGCGTGCTTCAAACAGTCTGTCATCATTCCAGTCCCGAAGAAGAACCAGCCAGCCTGCCTCAACGACTTTCGCCCAGTGGCCCTGACATCAGTCATGATGAAGTGCTTCGAGAGGATCATCAGAGACTTCATCACCTCATCACTTCCGGACTCTATGGACCCTCTACAATTTGCATACCGCCACAACCGCTCCACAGATGATGCCATCACCAACACACCATCATCATCACCATCATCACTAACACACCTGGACGCTGGGAGGGGTAATTATGTTAAAATGCTGTTTGTTGATGTGGCGAGACGGTAAGAGGGAAGGTCGACAACGCCACCCCAGGTATTTATACCCAGGGAACAAACACCATTACTTAACCCAAATAGGGCACACAGATTCGTTATACAAGAAAAGAAGGACAGAGACTTGTCTCCAATTAAAACAATGGGTTTTAATTTATTCCATTACTCATTATAAAACAAATTACTAATTAATAAATAAACCACCAATACAAACAAAAAAACGAAAAAGGCAAAGAAATAATTCACACAGAATCACTTAACCAAAATCAAGAATCAGAGAAAAATAAAATAGTAGTAGTACAAAAAATAAAATCGGATGTGACACTCAAGGACTTACCAGTCAGGAGGCCGACTCACTCACCTATAAGGAGACGCTAATCAAAAAAAAAACAAAGCATAGCACAAACCACACATACACGTGCTCCACATACACACACACACACAAAAGACAACGACACACAAGTAACTAACACACACACCGTGAGAAACCCCACACTACACACCTATGCATCTCCAGCTAGATGGTGGTCTAACCCGCCCCAGTAGGCCCTCTATCTAATTCACAATACCGATTACAAATAATAGAATAATCCAATAACCAATTATTATAGAATAACCAAACCACAAACAATACAATACCAATTATAACTTAAATCTACTACTACTACTAACACTCAGCAAAGCAGACAAACAACAATTAAAGCAAAACAAAACAATTACGACAGCGAAGCAAAACGATAAAAACAAAACAATACGAAACAGAGACACAAAACAATAAGAAAAACAAAACAATACCAAACAATAAAGGAAACAAAACAGCAGGAGCCAGTCGATTATTGTTACTCCGTTTATCCAAACGGAAAACAGCAGAAAACACGAAGATAATTCAGCTAACGCTAAAAAAAGGAGAGAAAACCCGAATCACTTAATTTGTTAAAAATCACGAACTTTTAATACTATTTAAAAGTCAACCATACCTGACAAACATCCGACCTCGTGTCGTAGCGTGAATAATGGCAAAACCCACCTAAAAGCAGTCAGTCGCAGAAAGTGCAGACGCCAGTCCTAAACCATAATGGTTACAAAAGTTAAATTATCTTAGTCTAGGCTTTCTTTAACAAAGCGATTTATCTATACATGACCAAACAACCCGTAACATACCTGAAGACAGTTTATTAGCTCACAATCCAGCCACCGGCACAAACAATCAGCCACAACTTCACGACCCGGAAAAACAGGAACCAAACCTCGAATGGAACCCCCTCGGCGGAAGTGATCACCCAGGTAACGGACGCCATAGCGTACTAGATCCCCTCTATTTATAGCCACTAAACATACCAATCAGATTCTGATTGGACGGGTGGCAAAACGGGTGGGAGAAGAAAAGTAATGTAATACCATAATACCACAATCGACTACAGCTCAGCATTTAACACGATCATCCCCTCTAAACTAACCATCAAGTTGGAGAACCTGGAACTTCATCCATCCTTGTGTCACTGGATCTCTAACTTTTTGACGGACAGAACACAAGCTGTGCGGGTAGGAAAACACATCTCACCCACACTCACCCTTAGCATTGGCACCCCCCAGGGCTGTGTCCTGAGCCCCCTGCTGTACTCACTGTACACATATGACTGTGTGGCCACTTCCAGCTCTACCACCATTGTCAAGTTTGCTGACGACACTGTTGTGGTGGGCCTGATCTCTAACAACGATGAGAGGGCCTACCTAGAGGAGATTAAACACCTGGAGGACTGGTGCCAGGACAACAATCTACTCCTTAACGTCAGCAAGACAAAGGAGCTGATAGTGGACTGCAGCATAAAGCAGGAGAGGAACTATCACCTCGTTATGATCAGTGGTACCGCAGTGGAAAGAGTAGACAATTTCAAGTACCTTGGAGTTCACATCTCTGAGGACCTGTCATGGTCCTGCCACACCACTGCGCTGGCAAAGAAGGCCCGTCAGCGTCTTTATCACCTCAGACGCTTAAGGGACTTCAAACTACCATCCAAGGAGCTTTGTAACTTCTACACCTGCATTATTGAATCCATCATAACGGGAAACATCACAACCTGGTTCGGAAACAGCACCAAGCAGAACGGGCGGCTCTACGGACTGAGCTTCCTGACCTGCAGTCCATATACAGGAAACGTGCTGGACAAGGGCCAGGAAGATAGTAAAGGACCCCAGTCATCCCAGTAATGGACTGTTTTCTTTGTTACAATCTGGGAAGCGTTTTTGTGCTCTTAAAGCCAAAACGGAGAGGATGAGAAGAAGCTTTTTCCCACAAGCTATTCGAGTCCTCAACCAAAATAGCATTTAGGACCAATTTACACAACTTGCACAATCTAATTTATACGTATATGTATGTGTATATATGTGGACATATGTATGTGTTTATAAGTATATGTATATGAGTATATAAGTGTATGTATATGTATAGATTAGTATTTGAGTATTTATTATTTAGCACATCTGTATAGCATTATGTAGCATTATGTTGCACAGTTTCTGCACTACTTGTCACTTTAAATTGCCCTTTTTAATTATATTGATCATTTTTCTAATGTTTACTTTAAATTGCTTTTTTTTAATTATATAGTTAATTTTTAATTTTATTTTTTTTTTTTATTGGTAATTTTATATTGGTAATTTTTCTAATGTTTACTTTAAATTGCTTTTTTAAATTATATTGTTAATTTTTAATTTTATATTGTTTTTATATTGGTAATTTTATATTGTTAATTTTTCTAATGTTTCTAAATTCTTACTTTTAAAAACATTCTATATTTTTTGTATAATATATTTTTTAACTATTTTGTAGTTTTTGTAATGACTGTGGCGGAGCAGTCACTAAAGCATTTCACTGCCAGTTGTACTGTGTACCATGTATGTGACAAATAAACTTTGATTTGATTTGATTCATCGGTCGACCCTCAATACCCAACGTACACAAAATCAAACCAACCAACATGTTCATGAAGGCACTTTATTGTTATTTTGATGTTGGAAAAGTCGGCGTGTGATTGGATGATCTCCGGACCGTCACCACCTCAGCTTCAGACGTTGAAGAACTGGAACCGTTTGGTTCTCAGGCTGGTTCTCCTCGACTTCGGCATCGGGACACCTACACAGCAACACAGAGCCGACATGCACACGTGTTACAGGAAACTCCAACGTTACTCCACCTAGCGTGTATAACGTGTATTTCTGAATCTAAACCAGACCTTTATCTTCACACGCGCTCTCCATCAGAGCCCCGGACTCTTCAGGTTGGGCTTCGACGATGAGAACAAGAACGTCGTCCTGCAGCTGCTGGGGGTCTGGTTTGTTTGAAGACACCTCTGAGACGTTCTTCAGTGGATCTGATGGAGAAATGAAACCTAATTCCATTTTTAATGTTCACCTTTATTAGATCACCACCATCTATCTATAAAATCCTTCAAACGTACCTTCAGTGCATCTTCTATCCAGGTTCTGCTCTTTCAGTTTCCATATTTTGTCCTCCAAAGCTGCTGGATCCTTCTTCATGTCCTGGTCTGGTTCTTCCACCAGGTTCAGCGGGGCCACCTGCCTCTCCTCCTTCTTCACGAACTGGTCTATTTTATTCACTGGGTCCACCTGCCTCTCCTCCTTCTTTAGCTTATACTCTATAAAACTAACCCTATTTTTTACCTGTCCCTTCCCCTGGTCCTTTAGGATGACCAGCTCTGGTTCTTCCACCAGGTTTAGCGGGTCCACCTGCCTCTCCTCCTTCTTTATCTCATTCTGTATAAAACACACCCTATTTTTTACCTGTCCCTTCCCCTGGTCCTTTAGGATGACCAGCTCTGGTTCTTCCACCAGGTTCAGCTGGACCATCTGCCCCTCTGCCTTCTTTATCTCATTCTCTATGCAATGAATCTTATTTTTTACATGTCCCATCCACTGGTTCTTCAGGATGACCTGCTCTGGTTCTTCAACCAGGTTCAGCGGGGCCATCTGTTTCTCTACACTTTTCACGACCTGGTCAGGTTTTTCCACTGGGTCCACCTGCTCCACTGAGTCCACCTGCTCTACTGGGTCCACCTGCTCCACTGGGTCCACCTGCTCCACTGAGTCCACCTGCTCTACTGGGTCCACCTGCTCCACTGGGTCCACCTGCTCCACTGGGTCCACCTGCTCTAACTTCTTCATCTCAATCTCAAAAACCAGAACCACCTTGTCTACTGGTTTCCTCCTCTGGTCCTTTAGAACGACCTGTTCTGGTTCTTTCACCAGCTCCAGTGGGGCCACCTGCATCTCTACCTTCTCAGGTTTGTTTTTTCCCAGAACCACCTGCTTCTCCATCTTTGGTGTTTGGTCTGCCTGGTCCTCTAAAACCTTCTGCCCCACTCCTTGCCCCATCTCTTCACCCTTTACCCCATTTCCCTTCTCACCTTCCACGTCCTGCATCTCCACCTTCTGGCGTCTCTGCCACCATTTTCTCTTCTTTACTTTCTTCTCAGGTTTGTTTTTTCCCAGAACCACCTGCTTCTCCATCTTTGGTGTTTGGTCTACCTGGTCCTCTAAAACCTTCTGCTCCACTCCTTGCCCCATCTCTTCACCCTTTACCCCGTTTCCCTTCTCACCCTCCACGTCCTGCATCTCTACCTTCTGGCGTCTCTGCCACCATTTTCTCTTCTTTACCTTCTTCTCCGGTTCGTTTACCCGCCTGTGCGGCTCGTCTTGGTCAGATGGAAGAGTCCAACAGGAGAACATGTTCATGCTGCTTACTGTCTCGGCGTCTCAGATCAAATGAGCACAAACACATGAAACGCAGCAACTTATACCAGAGGTGTGGAGTGTGGTGATGTCATCATGATGATGTCACAATGTGTGCATGTAGCTGAGAGTGGTGCTGATCATCATCACTGCTGCTCTCAGCATCATTAACCTCTAGTGTAGAGTGGGACAGTGGTGGCCTAGTGGGAGGAGCTTCGGGCTAGAACCCAAAGGTTGAGGGTTCGAATCCCAGTTCTGCCTTTTAGCAAGACCTTTAACCCTGTTTGCTCCAGGGGCGTAACAGCTGGAATACTGCACACCTGTACATGTATACATGACAAATAAAGGCAATCTATTCTATTACCATATACGTATGTACACACACACACACACACACACACACACACAAGGCATAACATTATGACCACTGACAGCTGAAGTGAATAACACTGATTATCTCTTCATCACAGCACCTGTTAGTTGGGGGGGGGGTATATATTAGACAGCAAGTGAACATTTTATCCTCAAAGTTGATGTTAGAAGCAGTTAGTGAGCGTGAGGATCTGAGCGAGTTTGACGAGGGCCAAATTGTGATGGCTAGACGACTGGGTCAGAGCATCTCCAAAACTGCAGCTCTTGTGGAGTGTGTCCCGGTCTGCAGTGGTCAGTATCTATCAAAAGTGCTCCAAAGAGGGAACAGTGGTAAACCAGTGTCAGGGTCATGAGCGGCCAAGGCTCATTGATGGCCCGTGTGATCCGATCCAACAGACGAGCTCCTGTAGCTCAAACTGCTGAAGAAGTTCATGCTGGTTCTGATAGAAAGGTGTCAGAATACACAGAGCATCACAGTTTGTTGCTGCAGATCAGTCAGGGTGCCCATGCTGACCCCTGTCCACCACTGAAAGCACCAACAATGGGCATGTGCACATCAGAACTGGACCACGGAGCAATGGAAGAAGGTGGTCTGGTCTGATGAATCAGGTTTTTTTTTACATCACGTGGACATCCGGGTGTGTGTGTGTCGCTTACCCGGGGAACACACGGCACCAGGATGCATTGTGGGAAGAAGGCAAGCCGGCGGAGGCAGTGTGATGCTTTGGGCGACGTTCTGCTGGGAAACCTCGGGTCCTGCCATCCATGTGGATGTTACTTTGACACGTAGCTCCTACCTAAGCATTGTTGTAGACCATGTTCACCCTCTCATGGAGACGCTTCCCTGATATCTGTGGCCTCTTTCAGCACAAAACTAAAATGCTTCAGGAACGGTTTGAGGAGCAAAACAACCAGTTTGAGGTGTCGACCTGGCCTCCAAATTCCCCAGATCTCGATCCGATCGAGCATCTGTGGGACGTGCTGGACAAACAAGTCCGATCCATGGAGGCTCCACCTCACAACTTACAGGAGTTACAGGAGCTGCTGCTGACATCGTGTTGCCAGGTGGTGTGGAGTCCATGCCTTGACGGGTCAGGGCTGTTTTGGCAGCAAAAGCGAGGGACCAACACTATATTAGGAAGGTGGTCATAATGTTATACCTGATCAGTGGATTATTATTACTATATTTGTATTAGCCCCAGTCCCTGCCACTGAGAAAGCACCTTTATAGACTGATGCTGCCACCACCATGTTTCACAGTAAGGATGATATTAGCCTCAATCGAGTACAAGCCAAGCTTTTTTATTTCTATTTTGTCACAATTAGCACAAATTCCAACAGACACACTGCAAAATCTTATGGAAACATGGGTGGAGGTATTTGTATATTTGTATATTTATGGCATTGGTATCGGAATGGGATGTCCATCAAGCTGATGCTCGTCCACACCCTGTACAGTCCCAGATTTGACAGTATTAATGACCCTGATCTCTCCGGTCCAGGATCAATTCAAGCTCAGTGCGTGTGGCTTTAAATCAGCAAGTTAGCATCAATTATATCAGTCATGGGTGAGACGGCGGCGCCTGATAGCCCAACGCGTTTTACGGCTGATGATAAAAGCTAAAGAGCCGAAAAGAAAACGTGCACCCTGACATGAAAAATGCGGCACGTCCTTCTCTCGTGCCCTTGAGGGGCATTTATGACAGAGCTTGTGGATGGGGGGCAAAAAATCAGGAGGCAAAATTGTAAAGGATCACTGCCGACCTCCAGAGATTGATGTGAGCGCAGGTGTACGTTTCATTTAACACTTACAAAATTATATAATGAAAATAATGTGAGCTGCCCTGCTGCCACTACCTACCTGATCAGCTGCCTCAGTAGAGAGGATTCTAATAAGACATGAAACTCATGAGGCAGATTATTTAGACACAGTTTTAGCTCACTAAGCTAACACAGTTAGCATCAGGATGTTCAAACCGATGGGCTGAGGCTGCACAACCCGCTAGCACGCTGGCAACGTCTCCCTCCATGTACCGAAAACAGTTAAACTGTCCCTGACGAGCCTGAATTTACAACCCGAAATCAGTGCAATAAAGAAGCCTTATGTTAACCATGTCCTGAAGCGGTGTCGACTTCTCTGGGCTCGGGGGCATCTAGGATGGACCATCACACAGTGGAAACGTGTCTTGTGGTCAGATATATCAGCAATCCAGGTCTTTTTTGGAACAAATGGACGCCGTGTGCTCCGGACCAAAGACGGAAAAGATCCAGACTGTTATTAGCAACAAGTCCAAAAGCCAGGGTGTGTCATGGTATGGGGTGTGTCAGGACCAGGGTCTGTCATGGTATGGGGGTGTGTCAGTACCAGGGTGTATCATGGTATGGGGGTGTGTCAGTACCAGGGTGTGTCATGGTATGGGGGTGTGTCAGTACCAGGGTCTGTCATGGTATGGGGGTGTGTCAGTGCCAGGGTCTGTCATGGTATGGGGGTGTGTCAGTACCAGGGTGTGTCATGGTATGGGGGTGTGTCAGTACCAGGGTCTGTCATGGTATGGGGGTGTGTCAGTGCCAGGGTCTGTCATGGTATGGGGGTGTGTCAGTACCAGGGTCAAAATTCAAAACACATAGGTAGTAATCTAAAGGACACTGATATGCTGCTTCCATACTAGGGCTGCACAATATTGGAAAAACTCACATTGCACTATACACTATATTGCCAAAAGTATTTGCTCGTCTGCCTTCGCACGCATATGAACTTGAGTGACTCCCATTCTTAATCCACATAACATGTCATGATGGTTTCATTCATATCATCTCTTCTAGCACTGCTGCTTCATCTCAAACCTTCATTCTACTAGTGAGATGTTCCATGTGCTGATGAGAATCCCTGTTCCACAGTGAGGAGAACACCACAAATAGAGGAACATGCTCAGTACTGTAGTGCTTTGTAGATGATGATGTTCAGTGGAGTGCAGCTTTAGCAGCTCTGCAGATGTTCTCAGATCAGTGTGTGTTTCAGAGAACTTCCTCTACAGCTGAGGGAGGTTTTTGTACCAGTAAATAACACTGTGTGAAGGTGCTGTAATAGTTCTGACAATAATAATCTCCTGCATCTTCAGCCTGGACTCCAGTGATTTTTAGAGAATATTCTGCACCAGATCCACTTCCACTAAAACGTTCAGAAATCCCAGACTGACGAGTAGATGCATAATAAATCAGGAGTTTAGGAGCTTTTCCAGGTTTCTGCTGGTACCAGTTAAGGTAGCTGCTAATGCCCTGACTGGCTCTGCAGTTGATGGTAACAGTTTGTCCTGGAGAAACCGAGTGAGATCCTGGAGTTTGAGTCATGATGATTTCTCCAAACGACTCTAAAGAGAAGAAGAGAGAAAAGTTGAAGGTGATAAAGAGACGGTGATGGTGAGCGCTGATGTTGGAGGACTGATATGAAGATAGTAAATAAACAGTGAATCTCACGTTGAGTGAGGAGGCCGAGTGTATTCAGCAGTAGAATCAGAACCTTCATCATTGTGCTGCGTCTCAGTGACTCTGAAAGTCCTGAACCCAGTCTGATCAGAACTACAGCTCTTATAGTGTGTGTGTGTGTGTGTGTGTGTGTGTGTGTGTGTGTGTGTGTGTGGAATCACTGGAGTGGAACAGAGGTTTTTGTACGACGGCTTCATTGGAATGTATCACTGTGCTACACTTTTGGTGGAGGAACCAAACTCAGCATCAGTAAGTAGTTTTATTTATTTTTATTTTTAATATCATTTATTAATCTTCAGATAAACAAGAGAAAAAATAAGTATTAATAACAATAAATAAACAGTAACTGAATATTTAACCTTCAATAAATACTGTGGTACCTTGTAACTCGACGTCCCCTAAACTTGAAATCTTTGAAACTTGACGCCCTTCGTGGAGAAATTTGTACCTTTAAACTCGACTTTTAGCTTAAACTGGAACTGTGTGGGACTGTCGCTTTGTTCACATTAATGCTGTCCGTGATCATGATAATGCTTTGCTATCATTGCAAAAGGAAAGTGCACAATAAACAGCAGCACCGCGACCCAGATCAACCACAGAGCATCATAAAATCATACCCGCTGCTTACCTGAGCTTCTCTTCTTCAAATTGAGACCAAATCTACATCAGTGTGTTGTTACATCAGGGATTTAATCCACTTGTTTTTCTTCTTGGAGACTTTTGGAGACCAACATGGACTCTTTTTACTTCTATAACTCCAGATCAGAATTAGTTAGAAGCTAAAAATGTAATATGGTGATTGTAAACAACATTTGCTACAGGAATAAATTGTTGGTAATGGAATATAATATTATAATATTATTTGTAATATATATAATAAAATATTCACATAATGAAATATATGCAGTTCCACAGAACCATGAAACACATTAACAGGTTTTACAAACATCCTTATGGGAAAAATACCTTGAAACTCAGTGCCATGCCCAGAACCAAATGACATTAAGTTAAGGTACCACTGTATATACAATTACTAAATATTCAACCTTTACTAAATACTTGTGCATATAAATGCGCAGGTGTTTTTGATGGTAAATATAAAGCTGGTCTCTGGTTGATGAAGTTTGGTGTAAACTGGTACGAGTGACTGGTGCTGATGTAAAATCCAGACGAATGCTGCTGTGTGTTTGTGCTAAACAATGAATATTTCTGTAATCAGCTACATCTGGATGTGCTGCAGTCAGTTGTGTTGAATGCTAAAGTAATAAGAGTTGATATTGAATCTGTGCTAACAGAAGCTTGCAGATGTTTCTACTGAACTGCAGTGATGTGAGAACAGTGTGCAGCAGCACTGCATTGATGATTGAACACAGATGAAGGTTTCCAGTCTGGATGCTTAATAAGCAGTAAGGAGGAAATGATGTGGAAACGTTTCTAAATGGGACTTTTTGTTCTGTTTCTCCTGTACAGCCGGTCCCACGGTGAAGCCGTCCGTGTCTCTGCTCCCTCCCTCCTCTCTGCAGCTGTCTGAGGGATCGGCCTCGCTGCTCTGCCTGCTGTCTGGTTACTCTCCACAGGGGGCGCTGGTGAGCTGGACGGTGGACGGCACAGTGGTGCAGGATGGAGTGGTGACCGGAGCAGAAGAGCTGAAAGAGGGCAGTTGGAGGCGTGGCAGCACCCTGACCCTCAGCAAAGCACAGTGGGAAAAGGGGGAGGAGTTTGGCTGTAAGGTCTCTCACGGTGGTGTCGATCATCCCGTCGTATTCAGAAAGAACCAGTGTGAAGGCTAGCAGCTCCCAGATAGAACTGAACATGGAGACACTTCCACATGCTTCTACAATGGAGTTTCAGTTCTACACAATGCTGCATTTCTGTCTTTCCTCTGTTCAGTGTCCTGTTGCTCTTCCTGTAGTTTTGCTGTGCTGAAATAAAGCTTGATTTTGGACATTGTCTGGTCTTTTCTTCTAGTTCATCATCATGATGAGTGTTAGGAGAGAAGATCTTTAGCTGGAGATTCAGTGCTGTGTGTTGTGCTTCAGTGAGTTTGGATGAAGGAAGTTGAACATCTGGTGAAAGTGCTGCTCTATTCTGGGAGAAAGCAGATCACTCAGCCGTCTTCATGCAAATCTTACTTTCACCCCCATGTTCTCTCACTTTAGCTTCTACTCATTATAATTAGCTGATTTTGGTTGGTTGTTGGGGGGCTGGTTTTACTTCCTAAAATTAAAGCTGCACCCCTTTAGAAATGTGAATAAACACTACTTGCTGTAACACTGAGAAATCATGAAGAAATGAAGCATTGAAGGTCATCACACATACACACGTTCTTTTATTCACTTTCAGGAGGAAAGATCAGACCTCAGAGTAAATACATGTGAATAAGGAGAACATCAGTAATACCAACACTAGATATTTTCTCTAAACCAGAAGTTAAAGTTCAGAGGTGATTCCACTCTCAAACAGCAATATGAAGGTTTTGTGAAGGAGTTATCTCAGATTGTTCCTCTCAACACCAACCACGTCCACATATTTATGCTCCTTCATTCATTATTACACTTTATTATTATGTCTGAGGTGTGAAGAACATTTAAATATATTCTAAAATTGCATCTATCAAAAGTCTTTGATCTTTAGTCATTTTCGTCTGTGGTTGTATTAAAATGATGAAATGTCTGAATGTAACACTCATAGATGTAATACTGCCACCTTGTGGTCATAGAACTGACAGCTAAAACACATGAATGATGTACTTGAAAAACTAAAAACATGACTAAAAGTATGTGAACACCTGACCATGACCATGCAGGACAATGTATTTTAAAATCAGTCATCAATATAGAGAGGGAATAACAGTCTCCACTCTTCTGGGAAGGTTTTCCACAAAACAAATGGAGTTTGATTTTTAACATTTCTGCCAATTTAGCTAAAAGACATTTGTCAGGCCCTGATGTTCAACAAGAACTGATTTATTTCAACAGGGTTTAGTGTGGTTAAACATTGTCAGAAGTATGTAGACACCTCCACATACATTTGTTGGACATCAAATCTGAAGATTCAGGCATTAACTGGAAATGTCTCTCACACACCCATCACAGCAGAGATGTTCACAAGTTACAAAATACAGTCAAGTCACAAGTCAGTATAACAGACAAAGCATATATAGTAAATGTGTGTTTTAATGTGAACATATACAGTGGGGCCAAAAAGTATTTAGTCAGCCACTGATTGTGCAAGTTCTCCTACTTAGAAAGATGAGAGAGGTCTGTAATTTTCATCATAGATACACTTCAACTATGAGAGACAAAATGAGAAAAAAAAAATCCAGGAAATCACATTGTAGGATTTTTTAAAGAATTTATTTGTAAATTATGGTGGAAAATAAGTATTTGGTCAATAACAAAAGTTCAACTCAATACTTTGTAACATAACCTTTGTTGGCAATGACAGAGGTCAAACGTTTCCTGTAAGTCTTCCCTAGGTTTGCACACACTGTAGCTGGTATTTTGGCCCATTCCTCCATGCAGATCTCCTCTAGAGCAGTGGTGTTTTGGGGCTGTCGCTGGGCAACACAGACTTTCAACTCCCTCCACAAATTTTCTCTGGGGTTGAGGGCTGGAGACTTGCTAGGCCACTCCAGGACCTTGAAATGCTTTTTATGGAGCCACTCCTTCGTTGCCCGAGCGGTGTGTTTGGGATCATTGTCATGCTGGAAGACCCAGCCACGTTCCATCTTCAATGCTCTCACTGATGGTTATTTAAGGTTTTGGCTTAAAATCTCACGATACATGGCCCCGTTCATTCTTCCCTTAACATGGATCAGTCGTCCTGTCCCCTTTGCAGAAATACAGCCCCAAAGCATGATGTTTCCACCCCCATGCTTCACAGTAGGTATGGTGTTCTTGGGATGCAACTCAGCATTCTTCTTCCTTCAAACACGAAAGTTCCATTTTGGTTTCATCTGACCACATGATATTCTCCCAATCCTCTTCTGGATCATCCATATGCTCTCTGGCAAACTTCAGACAGGCCTGGACATGTACTGGCTTAAGCAGGGGGACACGCCTGGCACTGCAGGATTTGAGTCCCTCTCGGCGTAGTGTGTTACTGATGGTAGCCTTTGTTACTTTGGTCCCAGCTCTCTGCAGGTCATTCATCAGGTCCCTCTGTGTAGTTCTGGGATTTTTTCTTACAATTGCTACCACAGTTGATTTATTCACACCAACCTGCTTGCCTATTGTAGTCACTCTTCCCAGCCTGGTGCAGGTCTACAAATTTCTTCCTGGTGTCCTGCGAAAGCTCGTTGGTCTTGGCCATGGTTGAGTTTGGAGTCTGACTGTTTGAGGCTGTGGACAGGTGTCTTTTATACAGATAACGAGGTCAAACAGGTGCCATTAATACAGGTAACGAGTGGAGGACAGAAGAGCTTCTTAAAGAAGAAGTTACAGGTCTGTGAGAGCCAGAAATCTTGCTTGTTTGTGGGTGACCAAATACTTATTTTCCACCATAATTTACAAATAAATTCTTTAAAAATCCTACAATGTGATTTCCTGGATTTTTTTTTCTCATTTTGTCTCTCATAGTTGAAGTGTACCTATGATGAAAATTACAGACCTCTCTCATCTTTCTAAGTAGGAGAACTTGCACAATCAGTGACTGACTAAATACTTTTTGGCCCCACTGTAAACTATTTTGTTCACAGAGGAAACATCCATCAAAGCTGAAGGCCTTTAGTGACCTTGTGACAACACGGAAGCGAACCCAGGAACCACCAGACACCCCATGCAAGCAAGCAAAAATAAATGATGTGATGGCAGTGGGTGCAAACAGACACGTGCCACAGGCAAAGGTTGACAGGCTCATTATTTACTTTATTTGTGAGGGTCTTCATCCATTTTCTGTGGTTGAACAACCTGCTCTTAAAGTACTTATATTGACACTGAACCTGCAATGCAAGGTCATTTCCAGACCCACTGTCCGGACCAGAGCAGAGGAAGCTGCCCATTAGATGAGGAAGACTTTGATGTCACACCTCAGTAAAGTCAGCTATGTCGCCACCACTACAGATTGTTGGACAGCACACCAGCAAAGTTCCATATGGGTCACAACTCGCTGGATAGATGAGGAAACCTTGGAGAGGAAATCTGCTGCACTTGCTTGCAAGAGTTTGAAAGGGTCCCACACATTTGATGTCTTAGCGAGTGCCCTTGATGACATTCATTGCCAATACGAAATAAGGGGGAAAGTGGTAAGAACCACAACAGACAGTGGCTCAAACTTCATTAAAGCATTCAGTGTGTTTGGTGAGCAAAGCCAACCTGAGGAAGCAGAGTCAGACCAAGACTCTTCTTCTGAGGAGCCCAAAGCTGAATACATGGACGCATTCAGCATCCTGGAACAAGACAACGGTCTTGAGTACCAGCTTCCTCCACATCAAAGATGTGCCTGCCACCTGTTAAACTTAGTTGCGAATACAGATGCTGCCATGGCAGAAGAGAAGAATGATACATACAAACGGCTATCACGTGCAGCCTTTGCGAAATGCCAAGCAATCTGGAACAAATCGGGTCGGTCATACATGGCAGCAGAATTTGTGGAAGATAATTGCAAGCTCCATCTCATTCGGCCATGTCCAACTCGGTGGAACTCACCATACATGGCTGTGGAGAGAATCATACGTATCATAGAAGAGAAGGGGGAGGATGCTATTTGACTAGACATTCCACATCTATTCCTGCAGGAAATTTACTACAAGTTGTCTACATTTACTTTATGTCATACAGGTCGAGTCCGGTTGAAGTCGCTTTCCTGACTGAGTACTGTCCTGTGATGAAGCCTGTGGTGCAGGCTTTAAACATCCTTCAGTCTGAGACCTGGACTGAGAGGGCTGATATCAGAGAAGCAGGTATTATTTTTTTTTATTAATCCTAGTCCTGTCCACTTTGTTTCTTTTGTAATAAATGCATCTAGTCTTTCTGCACAAGTTGTAGTTATTATAGTTTCTGTATTATGACAAACTCTTGTTGCCACATTAATCAACTTAATTGTCAGAACTCTTCAGTGTGTGGTGTTGTGTGTTTGTCACTCAATAGCTCTGGTCTATGTGAGACCACACCTTGACCAGATGGCAGAGGCTGTGTTGGAGCAAGTCAGGCAAAATTCATCAGATGAAGATGATTTTTTCTTCTTCTCATTAAAGTCCAAAAAGTCACAAGGTACAGGAGAACTGGATGGGTACCTTGCCTGTACCTCAAATAAGATAGATCTGCTAAATTCATTTCCACACATCAAAAAGCTTTCTCTAAAACTCAACACTGGTCTGCCTGCCTCAGCCGCCTGTGAGCGTCTCTTCAACTGTGCTGGACCGCTGTTCACTGAAAAGCCAACAAGGATAAACTCCACTAACTTGGAAAATCGACTACTGCTCAAATTGAACAAGAATTTCAGAGAGTAGTGCTCTAAAGATGGACACAAATAAAGGAGCAGTAATCTACAGTAGTTGTCAATATGTTTTTATTTTTTATTATTATATTTTAATTAAAAACATTTATTGTGAGATGTATATCCACTTGTCTTGTTTGCATTACACATGAGACACCCCCCCCCCCGCGCTGTTAAAAAAAAGTAACTAACGTTTACTCTGAGTACATTTTAAATGAGTTACTTTTTACTTTAGTCGATTTTTAGTCTAGTAACTTTACTCGTACTTAAGTAAGAATTCATCCAAGTAATAGTACTTTTACTATTTTACTTTACTCTTTCCACCTCTGCTGTTTAGTTGGTTTAACCCTCAATACCCAACGTACACAAAATCAAACCAACCAACATGTTCATGAAGGCACTTTATTGTTATTTTGATGTTGGAAAAGTCGGCGTGTGATTGGATGATCTCCGGATCGTCACCACCTCAGCTTCAGACATTGAAGAACTGGAACCGTTTGGTTCTCAGGCTGGTTCTCCTCGACTTCGGCATCGGGACACCTACACAGCAACACAGAGCCGACATGCACACGTGTTAGAGGAAACTCCAGCGTTACTCCACCTAGCGTGTATAACGTGTATTTCTGAATTTAAACCCCACCTTCATCTTCACACGCGCTCTCCATCAGAGCCCCGGACTCTTCAGGTTGGGCTTCAACGATGGGGGGAACAAGAACGTCGTCCTGCAGCTGCTCGTGGTCCGGTTTGTTTGAAGACACCTTGGAGACGTTCTTCAGTGGATCTGATGGAGAAATGAAACCTAATTCAATTTTTTATGTTCACCTTTATTAGATCACCACCATCTATCTATACAATCCTTCAAACGTACCTTCAGTGCTTCCTCTATCCAGGTTCTGCTCTTTCAGTTTCCATATTTTGTCCTCCAAAGCTGCTGGATCCTTCTTCATGTCCTGGTCTGGTTCTTCCACCAGGTTCAGCGGGGCCACCTGCCTCTCCTCCTTCTTCACGAACTGGTCTGTTTTATTCACTGGGTCCACCTGCCTCTCCTCCTTCTTCACGAACTTGTCTGTTTTATTCACTGGGTCCACCTGCCTCTCCTCCTTCTTTAGCTTATACTCTATAAAACTAACCCTATTTTTTACCTGTCCCTTCCCCTGGTCCTTTAGGATGACCAGCTCTGGTTCTTCCACCAGGTTTAGCGGGTCCACCTGCCTCTCCTCCTTCTTCATCTCATTCTCTATGCAATGAATCTTATTTTTTACATGTCCCATCCACTGGTTCTTCAGGATGACCTGCTCTGGTTCTTCAACCAGGTTCAGCGGGGCCACCTGCCTCTCTACCTTTTTCACGACCTGGTCAGGTTTTTCCACTGGGTCCACCTGCTCCACTGGGTCCAACTGCTCCACTGGGTCCACCTGCTCCACTGGGTCCACCTGCTCTAATTTCTTCATCTCAATCTCAAAAACCAGAACCACCTTGTCTACTGGTTTACTCCTCTGGTCCTTTAGAACGACCTGTTCTGGTTCTTCCACCAGGTCCTGTGGGGCCACCTGCATCTCTACCTTCTCAGGTTTGTTTTTTCCCAGAACCACCTGCTGCTTCTCCATCTTTTGTGTTTGGTCTGCCTGGTCCTCTAAAACCTTCTGCCCCACTCCTTGCCCCATCTCTTCACCCTTTACCTCATTTCCCTTCTCACCCTCCACGTCCTGCATCTCTACCTTCTGGCGTCTCTGCCACCATTTTCTCTTCTTTACTTTCTTCTCAGGTTTGTTTTTTCCCAGAACCCCCTGCTTCTCCATCATTGGTGTTTGGTCTGCCTGGTCCTCTAAAACCTTCTGCTCCACTCCTTGCTCCATCTCTTCACCCTTTACCCTGTTTCCCTTCTCACCCTCCCTGTCCTGCATCTCTACCTTCTGGCATCTCTGCCACCATTTTCTCTTCTTTACCTTCTTCTCCGGTTGGTTTACCCGCCTGTGCGGCTCGTCTTGGTCAGATGGAAGAGTCCAACAGGAGAACATGTTCATGCTGCTTACTGTCTCGGCGTCTCAGATCAAATGAGCACAAACACATGAAACGCAGCAACTTATACCAGAGGTGTGGAGTGTGGTGATGTCATCATGATGATGTCACAATGTGTGCATGTAGCTGAGAGTGGTGCTGATCATCATCACTGCTGCTCTCAGCATCATTAACCTCTAGTGTAGAGTGGGACAGTGGTGGCCCAGTGGGAGGAGCTTCGGGCTAGAACCCAAAGGTTGAGGGTTCGAATCCCAGTTCTGCCTTTTAGCAAGACCTTTAACCCTGTTTGCTCCAGGGGCGTAACAGCTGGAATACTGCACACCTGTACATGTATACATGACAAATAAAGGCAATCTATTCTATTACCATATACGTATTTACACACACACACACAAGGCATAACATTATGACCACTGACAGCTGAAGTAAACACTGATCATCTCTTCATCACAGCACCTGTTAGTTGGGGGGGGGGGGTAGATCAGGCAGTAAGTGAACATTTTATCCTCAAAGTTGATGCTAGAAGCAGAAAAATGGATGCACGTTTGGATCCTGGTCTGCAGGGGTCAGTATCTATCAAAAGTGCTCCAAGGAAGGGACAGCGGAAAACCGGCGACAGGTTCATGAGCGCCAAGGCTCACTGATGCACGTGGGGGGCAAAGGCTGGCCCGTGTGGTCCCATCCAACAGACGAGCTCCTGTGGACGTTCTGCTGGGAAACCTCGGGTCCTGCCGTCCATGTGGATGTTACTCTGATACGGAGCTCCTCTAATGGAGACGCTTCCCTGATATCTGTGGCCTCTTATAGCAGGATGATGCGCCCTGACTCTGTACTGGTTATAAACGCTCTGTACTGGTTATAAACGCTATGTACTGGTTATAAGAGCTCTGTACTAGTTATAAGAGCTCTGTACTGGTTATAAACGCTCTGCACTGGTTATAAAAGCTCTGTACTGGTTATTAGAGCTCTGTACTGGTTATTAGAGCTCTGTACTGGTTATAAATGCTCTGTACTGGTTATAAGAGCTCTGTACTGGTTATAAACACTCTATACTGGGTATAAACGCTCTGTACTGGTTATAAATGCCCTGTACTGGTTATAAGAGCTCTGTACTTGTCATAAACGCTCTGTACTGGTTATAAGAGCTCTGTACTGGTTATAAACGCTCTGTACTGGTTATAAGAGCTCTGTACTGGTTATAAGAGCTCTGTACTGGTTATAAATGCTCTGTACTGGTTATAAGAGCTCTGTACTGGTTATAAACGCTCTGTACTGGTAATAAGAGCTCTGTACTTGTTATAAGAGCTCTGTACTGGTTATAAACGCTCTGTATTGATTATAAACACTCTGTACTGTTATAATGGCTCTGTACTGGTTATAAACGCTCTGTAATGATTATAAACGCTCTGTACTGCTTATAAGAGCTCTGTACTGGTTATAAGAGCTCTGTACTGGGTATAAACGCTCTGTACTGGTTATAAGAGCTCTGTACTGGTTATAAGAGCTCTGTACTGGTTATAAACGCTCTGTACTGGTTATAAGAGCTCTGTACTGGTTATAAACGCTCTGTATTGGTTATAAAAGCTATGTACTGGTTATAAGAGCTCTGTACTGGTTACAAGAGCTCTGTACTGGTTATAAACGCTCTGTACTGGGGCAGTGATAGCTCAGTGGTTAAGGTACTGGACTAGTAAACAGAAGGTTGCCGGCTCCACACCCGCCACCACCAAGTTGCCACTGTTGGGTCCCTGAGCAAGGCCCTTAACCCTCAATTGCTCATCGTGTTCAGCTCATTGTGTAAGTCGCTTTGGATAAAAGCGTCTGCTAAATGCTGAAAATGTAAATGTACTGGTTATAAGTGCTCTGTACTAATTATAAGAGCTCTGTACTGGTTATAAGTGCTCTGTACTAATTGTAAGAGCTCTGTACTGGTTATAAGAGCTCTGTACTGATTATAAGAGCTCTCTACTCTGTACTGGTTATAAGTGCTGTGTACTGATTATAAGAGCTCTGTACTGGTTATAAGAGCTCTGTACTGATTATAAGTGCTCTGTACTGGTTATAAGTGCTCTGTACTGGTTATAAGAGCTCTGTACTGATTATCAGTGCTCTGTACTGGTTATAAGTGCTCTGTACTGGTTATAAGAGCTCTGTACCAGTTATAAGTGCTCTGTACTAGTTATAAACACTCTGTACTGCCCAAATTCATTGGTCGTTGTTTTAGTACAAGCGTTACGCTTTATTTTTCACGTTAAGTGTTTTTCATTCTGTCCGGGTCACTTTTATCACGTCATATCACACACTTCACCATTTTTAAGGCGCTGAGGCAAACTGGCTCAAAATGTAACCAGGTGAACTTTAGAAGATAAAAAAGCAGCATCAAGCTCCATACGAGCAGTGTTGCTAACTCCTCAGTAAGGAAAGTAGCTATTGGCTGTCCTAAAAGTCGCTAGAAGTCGCTAAATGACGCCATCGCCTAATTTGCATAAGGTTCATTTGCATGTAATTGACGCTGTAGAAGAGAGAAATAACATCGTGGGAGAAAGAAAAATATGTTAGAACTACTAAATATGCAGTGGTGTATAGTAATGAAGTAATAATACTTCGTTACGGTACTTAAGTTGTTTTTTTAAGTATTTGTACTTTACTGGAGTATAAAAATTTTCGGCAACTTTCACTTTTACTCCACTACATTTTCTAAAGAAATGGTGTACTTTTACTCCATTACATTGGCTGTATGTAAATTGGTTACTGGTTACTACAGAATAAAGCTAAATGTTGTGAGATGTGTGACGGACTGCACGCTGGTTTGGTAAGTTAGATGGTGGTGAAACACATTACTGCGCATGTGCAAACGTTCTCTAAACGCTATCGGAGTACTGGTTATAAGAGCTCTGTACTGGTTATAAGAGCTCTGTACTGGTTATAAATGCTCTGTACTGGTTATAAGAGTTCTGTACTGGTTATAAACGCTCTGTACTGGTAATAAGAGCTCTGTACTTGTTATAAGAGCTCTGTACTGGTTATAAACGCTCTGTATTGATTATAAACACTCTGTACTGTTATAATGGCTCTGTACTGGTTATAAACGCTCTGTAATGATTATAAACGCTCTGTACTGCTTATAAGAGCTCTGTACTGGTTATAAGAGCTCTGTACTGGGTATAAACGCTCTGTACTGGTTATAAGAGCTCTGTACTGGTTATAAGAGCTCTGTACTGGTTATAAACGCTCTGTACTGGTTATAAGAGCTCTGTACTGGTTATAAACGCTCTGTATTGGTTATAAAAGCTATGTACTGGTTATAAGAGCTCTGTACTGGTTACAAGAGCTCTGTACTGGTTATAAACGCTCTGTACTGGGGCAGTGATAGCTCAGTGGTTAAGGTACTGGACTAGTAAACAGAAGGTTGCCGGCTAATCGCCTAATTTGCATAAGGTTCATTTGCATGTAATTGACGCTGTAGAAGAGAGAAATAACATCGTGGGAGAAAGAAAAATATGTTAGAACTACTAAATATGCAGTGGTGTATAGTAATGAAGTAATAATACTTCGTTACGGTACTTAAGTTGTTTTTTTAAGTATTTGTACTTTACTGGAGTATAAAAATTTTCGGCAACTTTCACTTTTACTCCACTACATTTTCTAAAGAAATGGTGTACTTTTACTCCATTACATTGGCTGTATGTAAATTGGTTACTGGTTACTACAGAATAAAGCTAAATGTTGTGAGATGTGTGACGGACTGCACGCTGGTTTGGTAAGTTAGATGGTGGTGAAACACATTACTGCGCATGTGCAAACGTTCTCTAAACGCTATCGGAGTTTTCTAAAAGTGCGTTGTTCACCCAAAGACCCGCAAATATGGAGATTTCAGAAGCTCCCCGTCCAACACACTGATGTAAGTTAACATTGAGTAACAAAGTAAAGCTGCAGCATCAGCGTTTTTTCATATTATTAGCATTAACATTGTTCAGATATCTACCTACCATTTTTACTGATCACATTCCAACCACTAATAAAACGTTTCATAAATCATTACATTTGTTTGGAATTCATTGACTGCAAAACTCATGAAGACACGTCCATTATTTTCAAAAACTCACCTACAGACAGATGTTTCCTCAGATCACTTCTGTATTAGAGCAGTAGAGGAGAGATTCATGGTGCTGAGGAACATGCAGCACATCTTTAACCCTTTAATGCTCTCAACAAGAACTCAACTTATCCAACTAATTATTCATGATTTTTTAGCTGTTGGCTTCAAGTTAGAAATGATGTTTTCTTAAAGTAAGAACACCAATATTCTTTTAGTTGAACACATGCCATTCAGTGAGTAGATACAGCCCAAAAAAGATGATTTAAATACAGCTTATTTTACTCAAATATTCTGATTTAAAATAATGGTTGAACAGATCATTAAAGGGATAAAAGTGCCACACATTTTGTTAAACTCTAGATTAATTATGCCAAAATTATTATTTTGTTATTGAAATATACTACCCAAATAAAAAAATGGGACAGTATAGAAAATGCAAATAAAAGAGCTGCAGTGTTTCTTACATTTACATCGACTCACATTCTAAAAACGTTGGAACAGGAACATTTAGGGCGAGTAATAAGTTAAAAAAAACAACTAAATAATGTCATGATTTTAAACAGGTGATGTCAACAGTTGATTATGATCATGAATTGACACAAATCATGTTCAGATGAAAGGAAGAAAACAGGTTCATTGTTAAGGTGGTTTACAGGCTTAAAAGAACAATCTTTATATTTAAAATGACCGCTTCAGTTTATACTAACAGCATTTCCTTTTACTTCTACTTTTAATACTTAAGTACATTTAATATCAAATTACTTTTGATACTTAAGTACATTAAACATCAGATACTTTTAGACTTTCACTCAAGTAATATTCTAAAAGGTGACTTTTATTTCTATCAAAGTAAATTTCTGGTAAGATACTTGTACTTTTACTCAAGTCTGGCCTTCCAGTACTTTATACACCACTGTAAATATGTTTAGAACTACAAATGAACGTTCTTCTGTTCAAGCGTGTTTTGTTTTTGTTTTTTAAGACAACACTGAGCTACTATGGGAAGGGTTGCCAGATTGCGACAGTAATTTTCAGCCACAATGCATGAAAAACGCCCAAAACACAGGAGAAGCAGATGATGTTTAGCATTTCACAAATAATAAACCAGTTAAACCATCATGACGTACAAATGAATATCCTAAACTGTACAGATCAGTAATTACAGTACATTATAAAGGACGAATTGCTGGCATGTCTTTGAAGTAGCCTACCGAGTTTGTAAAATGCATTGTTTATGTCTGTGTGCTCCAGTGTGCCACGCCCTTCTCTCCTCAGTCTTCAGCCAGCTCCCCTCTCGTGATTGGTTCCCTGGGCTAATTAGCCCCATCAGCTGGGTATTAAAGAGAGGCTCTGGGAAAGGCTGGTTGGAGACAATTCTGGTAACTCTGTTTGATTTCTGGTGACTCTGTCTGTTTGGTTTTTGCCGTACACTCTGCTTGTCTTTTGCCTTTGTCTTTTATCTGTCTTGCCTTTGTCTTTTAGTCCTGTTTAGTCTTGTTTAACTCTGTTATTTCCTGTTTAGCATTTGCCTGTTAGTTTTTAGTCTTGTTTAGCCTGTTTAGCTCTGTTCTGTCTAGTTAGCCTGTGTTTGTTAGCCCTCTTATCCCTGTTTGGCCTTTGTTTAGTACTGTTTACTGTTTAGTCTGTTTACCATATTTAGCCTGTTTAGCTCTGTTCTGTCTAGTTAGCCTGTTTAGCCTGTGTTTGTTAGCCCTCTTATCCCTGTTTGTAACTGAGTAATTTTTTTGTGTACTTGTACTTTTTAAAGTAGATTTTACAGCCTGTAATTTGACTTTTACTTAAGTATGTTTTGTATTAAGAATTGTAATTCGCTACATTTTAAATAACATCCGTTACGAATTCTGGGACGGAAACTAAACTGGCGCTGAAATCTCAAGATGGCAACAGACTTGTCAGACACCTGTGCGAGCCCTTCTGAATCCGAAGTTGAACCCCGAAGTGAAGCGAACCCCTGGCCATGTTTGAGGGACTACTTTAGGTTGAAGTGTAATAAAGGGAACAGCTGTATTATGCAGTGTAAGCTGTGTTTGCCCAGGGAGACTGAACTGGCAGCTTCTAAAAACTCCACATCAAACCTGCGCAAACATGTAGAGGTAAGTTCAATAATATTTGTACCGTTGCAGTCGTGGTTGAAATTGGTAGTATTCGTAGTATAGTTGCTCAAATTAGCCATTAGACATCAATGCCTGCCATTGCTAAGACATTGCTAATGTTAGTTGGCACTATTGACCTGAACTAAGTTAGTTAGCGTCCAACAAGCTATAAAATAATGCTAAAGTTATACAGCGATTTATTGAGAATAAACAGAAATAATGCTGTTTTGAATTGATAACAGCAGTTGCAGTCTGTTAGGTGTGTAGAGGTTAAATCCACACATGAACCGCTAATATGCTGCATGGCTGGTGAGCTGTGTGTAGAGTCTGCTGTATCATTCATCTGTTAACTTCTGTTGGAAAATAACGTCCCAATAAAATCACCACCTTTTTGAATGTATACACTGTAAATTCTAATTAGTTAACCTTACTTAAAAAAAAACATGCAAACCGATTGCCTTAAAAAGACCAAGTAAGTGTTACTCATGTAACTTAAGTGCTTCAAACATCCAGTACACAATAATGAAAAACAGATTCCATCTTCTTAAAATAATCCCATTTACATTTTCACATAATAAAAAGGTAATGACATGGTTTAAAGTTCTATTATGATTTATTTGTTTTTCAGAAAAACACAAAGGGCTCAGACCAGGGTTGGCTTTGGTTTATATATCGGTGTTAATATATACGAGTATTACAATAAAACAAAAAGTAATTAAAGTAAAATTAAAAATAATAAATCAATAGAAAAAAATAGGATTTTTTAAAATAAATATAAAAAATATACACAACAGCTTTACTTCTGTAATAACACAGTTTGCATAGTAAACTTGGTAAAGAACTGACAGTCTGAAAAGTGGTCAGTTCTAAAAGGTTTCACAAAGTGCAACTATTTGACAGATCAATGAGTGGCAGATCTCATAGAAATGAACATAAACTGGCAGCCTTTAAACATAACTTGCCGATGAACCCACCAGCTGTTAATTTGAAAGGAATGCCTTTAGTTAACTAAATTAAAATGTATAATCGACCATCTCAAAATGTGAGATCTAATGCCAAAGATGACTTTTGATCAGTTAATTTTTACTCAACAGGAGATTTTTAAGACTTTGTAGTTTTGGTGAGAGTTTGTTCTCGCCCAAGCCTAGCATCACTCTGAATGAAGTTAAAAGTGTTTTTCATTGCTTTAGGGTAGTCCAAGTGTAAAGCATTTGACAACCCAAACAAGAGGCACATTGCTTGGGGTAGGTTCTGTAGATTGTCCATTACAACACCTCCTTCAACAATGATGACAGTAGACACCGGGTCAAGGTGGAGACGATTTGGAGAGAGAGGCACATCCTCACTGATGACTGTCAGCACCCCAACAGACACTTGTGCCCAGGCCTCATTGCTGTCAGAATCCTGTATGAAACCAAACAAAAACAACATTACAAGGAAATATTGATCATTGTCACAATGCCATCTTCTGCCTACACTGCCTTTCAGCCTTGCCAATCATACCCCGTCTTCACGTATCCGGATATTTGTGAAAATATTTTTGTGAAAACTTTTTTTGTTTGTTTGTTTGTTTGTTTTTGTTTTAAATATCTCTGTCCAGACAAAGACGAAAACAAATACATTACCATACCACCTTGTCAGAAGGTCATGGAGTCATGAAATGATGGATTCTGCAGTAGTACATTATATATTTCCATTTCCATTTGTTCATATTTGGGGATTCATATGTGGAGATCTGAAATGCTGTGTGCAAACATTGTTTTATCACTTATGTAGTTCACTATATAGGGAACATTTAGTTGTTTGAGATTCAGCCAGAAACACATGTGCTGTGTGATGTCAGCATTTTTAAAAAGCCTCACTTTGCCCATAAATACAAGAACGCTGAAAACAGAGTTTTCACAAATCTCCACCTTGGAATGCATTTTCGAGTCCCACCATTTTCAGTGACCTAAAACGGCATTTTCATGTGGAAATGCATGCATTTAGCAGTTTTGTAAACATTATGAGCCCTAAAACATTTTTGCAAGGTGTACTATTTAAATAAATCAGTTTTGGAGATAAAAGGTGTATGTCTTTCACTTCACTGTAGCTAGGTTTCAAGCGTCACTCGACTGATACCGTTACCATGCAGCCCATTTTTGTACTGAACTCACGGATATATTTGGCATTAATCTGACTCTCAGTAAGATAATTCCAAATACAAAGCAAATTTCCCCACAACTTTGTTTTCCTTTAAGATGCAAGTATGAGAACTTACAAAGCAGGTGTTGTAGAAGTTACTGGGGTCATCACCAAGTAGAACAGGTAGACCTTGAAGAACAAGCGTGCGCATTGCTGTCACATCGAGTTTCTAGAAGTCAATAGTGAACAAGAAAGTTATAAGATTATGCATGAATCAAAAGTTACAAAACAAGTAACAAGAGAGCCTACAGAGAAAATGCAAGCCCCTGCAAACAATGCAACGCCATCAAGCTCTGTCAGCAAAACAAGAAGCTGCTTTAATCCTGAAGTTCAAATCAATGCTGTGTCTGGTCAGTTTTTAAACACTGTGTCCACTCACTGTCCACTCTATTACTCTGACACACCAAATTTGTTGGTCCACCTTGTAGATGTAAAGACAGAGATTATAGCTCATCAGCTGCATAGTTGGTCTCAGTTAAACAACTGATCATGTGACCTCCTGTTTGGTTGAAACAAAAACCAGCAGCCACACTGGTCCTTTGTGGATAAGATTGCCCACCCCTGCTCTATCCCCTAACCACTGTTATTCATGGTAAACTTACCACCATAAATAATCATATAAGAAACCAGTAGTAGACTCACCCTTAAATCAGTCTGCTGCACAAACTCAGCCAATGTCTCTCCAACAGTTCCTTTCTTAGACTTGAAGATTGTGACAAAGCGTGGTGTGTAGTGGTCCAAGCCATCAAAAAAATGATTCTGTAGAATAATGTTAGAATGTTCTCTGCTAGCTGGGGTAACATTAAGCTCATTACGTGTGAGCCACGGATGCGAGTGTGGAAGGTTTCAAGCATGGACCAACTTTTCAGAGCCACAAGTTTTTCTTTATATTTGGCTAAATAGTTTTTTCTGGCTTTATATCTCGCGTTATACTCTTCAATATGCGACGTAACCATTCATGCTCACACATGTACGACTTAAAGATATGGCAGGACTCAGATACACAAAGTCATACACATATTGTTTGCTTAATAACTTACCTTATTATCCTTAAAAACGAGCCAAGACTTGAAATGAACCACACGGTTTCTGTGCCTTTTCTCTTCTTCCACTCCGTTGCTGTGGCCGCCAGTCCTGTCTTGAGAGCGGGTGACTGAATACAGCTACTGCACATGCTCACAACGCATCCTTTGATACTACTTAACAGTGTTAAGTTATATTCACTCAAAAACAGTAATTAAAGTGTTTTTTCCCCCTATGAGTAATTAAAACTTAATAACAACGAGTAAGAATAGCATTTTATTGCTAATTGAGTAAAGTTTACTAAGTTAATTTAAGTCAAGACAGCTATTATAATTTACAGTGTATGAAGTCATATCCCTATTTGAGTTTGCATGTTCTATTCGTGTTCATATGAGTTTCCTCCGGGTACTCCGGTTTCCTCCCACATCGCAACGACTCGGATAAGCGGAATAGATGATGAATGAATGAATAGTTCAGTTGTTTTGAAGTAGGGTTGTATGAGAGGGAGCGACACTGCTGAGCACACCACCACAACAAGTGAGACTTATTTTAGGAGGATATAATAGCCTTGAACTGTCCCTTTAATAGGAATATGACAATAGTATAGGCATTACTTTCACTATTTGATTTTCAAGATAGCGCCGGTGAGGTCGGCTGCCGTCACAACTGCTCCGACAACTTTTTTCCTTTTTATATTTATTTTGCAGCTTTTTATCGGTTTTAACCTCCTTTTCTTTTCACCACGGCTTGTAACCGAGACATGGCTGAAACCAGCGGTACCGGACCACGTTATCCAGCCGGCCGAGTGCTTCTCGGTATACCGCATGGACAGAACAATGGAGTCGGGAAAGACAAGAGGAGGTGGTGTGTGCATGATGGTGAACAGCAGCTGGTGTGATAATACCGATTTCGTTACTCTTGCGCGCTCCTGCACACCTAAGCTGGAACTTCTGGCACTCAAGTTTCGTCCTTTCTACCTTCCTCGGGAATTTACTTCGGTCATTGTCAGCACCGTTTATATATCCCACCTCGGGCGAACACGGACACGGCACCGTGTGAACTTCATGACACACTCACACAGTTTCAGACTCATCACCGGGACGCTGCGCTTATTGTTGGTGATTTTAACAGCGCTAACGTGCAGTGCCAAACTTTTACCAGCACATCATCTGTCCCACCAGAGGGAAACGGACACTGGATTATTGCTACACTCCGTTCGAAGACAGTGACAGAGGCACAATCTCATCCACCATTTGGAAAGCCAGACCACGCCGCCATCTTCCTCATGCCTAAATATAAACAAAGGCTGAAACAGGAGGTTCCGGTTCAGAGGGAGGTCACGCGCTGCACGGACCAATCGGTGGCTGCCTTACAGGACGCTCTGGATGACGCAGACTGGGATATGTTCCGAGAGAGCTCCGCTGATGACGTCAGCGTGTTTACGGAAGCGGTTGTGGGATTTGTTGGGAAACTGGTGGACGATACGGTGGAGAAAACCGTAGTGAAAACTTTTCCCAACCAGAAGCTGTGGGTGGATAAAACCGTCCGCGATGCTCTGAACTCTCGCACCGCTGCCTACAACGCGGGGCTCATCAGCGGTAACATGGAGGAGTATAAAGCTGCGTCTTACCGAGTACGCCGAGCGGTGAAAGAGGCGAAGCGGCGCTACGGGGAGAAAATAGAGACACAGTTCCAGCAGAGTGACTCTAGAACCCTGTGGCAGGGACTACGGACCATCACGGACTACAGAAGCCCACCCTCCAGACTGGTGAGTGCGGACGCGTCTCTGGCAACGGAGCTGAACACTTTCTACGCTCGCTTCGAGGCTGCAGCTGGCAACGCCAACAGCGCTAACGATGCTAACAGCGCTACCGGTGTGACCAGCATGCAGACGGAGCTCGTCAGACCCCTCATCATCAGGGAGAGTGATGTACGGAGAGCTTTCAGGAGAGTGAACACCAGGAAAGCAGCAGGACCGGACGGGATCGCCGGCCGAGTCATCAAAGCCTGCGTGGATCAGCTAGCACCGGTGTTCACGGTGATCTTCAACCTATCCCAGCGTGCTTCAAACAGTCCGTCATCGTTCCAGTCCCGAAGAAGAACCAGCCAGCCTGCCTCAAGGACTTTCGCCCAGTGGCCCTGACATCAGTCGTGATGAAGTGCTCTTGGAAGATGTTCTGTCAATTGTTTAATTTTGTAGAAAAAAAATCAATCACAGACATGCCACAAAACTATCATTTTTCAAAATGTCAACCTTCTGGCATTAAGAAACAATAAAAAAAAGAAACAAATATAATAGTTGTGGTCAGTCACAATTGCTTTTTTTAGATCAAGTAGAGGAAAAAAATATGGAATCACTCAAATCTGAGGAAGAAATTATGGAATCACTCTGTAATTTGCAGTTTAAAAACAAAACATCTGCAGCAGATTAGATTTGCTAATTATTCTTCAGTTTAAAAAGAGTGCTTACACCTCGGAGAGCTGTGCACAAAGCAGATTGTCATGAATCATGGTTCCAACACAAGATATGTCAGTTGAAACAAATGAGAGGATTATAAAACTCCTTCAAGAAGATAAATCATTGTGGAATGTCGCAAAAGATGTTGGTTGTTCCCAGTAAGCTGTGTTTAAAATCTGGACCAAGTACAAACAAAATGGGAAGGTTGTAAAAGGGAAGCATACTGGTAGACCAAGTAAGACATCAAAGCATCAAGATAGAAAACTTAAAGCAATATGTCTTGAAAACAGAAAATGCACAACAAAACAAATGAGAAACAAGTGGCCGGAAAGTGGAGTCAATGTCTGTGACTGAACTGTAAGAAATCACCTAAAAGAAATGGTATTTACATACAGAAAAGCCAAACAAAAGCCATCATTAACACCTAAAAAGAAAAGAACAAGGTTAAAGTAGGCTAAAGAAAAGCAATCGTGGACTGTGGGTGACTGGATAAAAGTGATCTTCAGTGATGAATCGCGAATCTGCATTGGGCAAGGTGATGATGCTGGAACTTTTGTTTGGTGTCTGTCCAATGAAATTTATGAAGATAACTGCCTAAAGAAAACATGTTAATTTCCACAGTTGTTGATGATATGGGCCTGCATGTCGGGTAAAGGCACAGGGGAGATGGTCTTCAATAAATGCCAAAGTCCACATTGAAATTTTGGACGCTTTTCTTATTCCATCAGTTGAAAGGATGTTTGGTGATGATGACTTCATTTTTCAAGATGATAATGCATCTTGCCATAGGGCAAAGGACGTGAAAACTTTCCTTCAAGAAAACATATAATGTCAATGGCATGGCCTGCAAATAGTCCGGATCTCAATCCATTTGAAAATCTCTGGTGGAAATTGAAGAAAATGGTCAATGACAAGGTTCCAACCTGCAAAGCTGATCTGGCAACAGCAATAAGAGACAGTTGAAGGCAGATTGATGAAGAATACTGTTTGTCATTAGTTAACTCCATGCCTCAGAGAGTTTAAACCATTATAAAAGCCAGAGGTGGTGCAACAAAGTAATAATGGTGCAGTGTTTTCTAATGATTCCATAATTTTTTCCTCTGATTTGAGTGATTCCATATTTTTTTCCTCTACTTGATCTAAAAAAAAAGCAATTGTGACTGACCACAACTATTATATTTGTTTCTTTTTTTATTGTTTCTTAATGCCAGAGGGTTGACAGTTTGAGAAATGATAGTTTTGTGGCATGTCTGTGATTTATTTTTTTTCTACAAAATTAAACAATTGAAAGAACATCTTCCAAGAGTGGTGATTCCATAATTTTTGCCAGGGGTTGTATGTATGTGTATATATTTGGACATATGTATTTGTATATAAGTATATGTACAGTGTATCACAAAAGTGAGTACACCCCTCACATTTCTGCAAATATTTTATTATATCTTTTCATGGGACAACACTATAGAAATAAAACTTGGATATAACTTAGAGTAGTCAGTGTACAACTTGTATAGCAGTGTAGATTTACTGTCTTCTGAAAATAACTCAACACACAGCCATTAATGTCTAAACAGCTGGCAACATAAGTGAGTACACCCCACAGTGAACATGTCCAAATTGTGCCCAAAGTGTCAATATTTTGTGTGACCACCATTATTATCCAGCACTGCCTTAACCCTCCTGGGCATGGAATTCACCAGAGCTGCACAGGTTGCTACTGGAATCCTCTTCCACTCCTCCATGATGACATCACGGAGCTGGTGGATGTTAGACACCTTGAACTCCTCCACCTTCCACTTGAGGATGCGCCACAGGTGCTCAATTGGGTTTAGTCCATCACCTTTACCTTCAGCTTCCTCAGCAAGGCAGTTGTCATCTTGGAGGTTGTGTTTGGGGTCGTTATCCTGTTGGAAAACTGCCATGAGGCCCAGTTTTCGAAGGGAGGGGATCATGCTCTGTTTCAGAATGTCACAGTACATGTTGGAATTCATGTTTCCCTCAATGAACTGCAGCTCCCCAGTGCCAGCAACACTCATGCAGCCCAAGACCATGATGCTACCACCACCATGCTTGACTGTAGGCAAGATACAGTTGTCTTGGTACTTTTCACCAGGGCGCCGCCACACATGCTGGACACCATCTGAGCCAAACAAGTTTATCTTGGTCTCGTCAGACCACAGGGCATTCCAGTAATCCATGTTCTTGGACTGCTTGTCTTCAGCAAACTGTTTGCGGGCTTTCTTGTGCGTCAGCTTCCTTCTGGGATGACGACCATGCAGACCGAGTTGATGCAGTGTGCGGCGTATGGTCTGAGCACTGACAGGCTGACCTCCCACGTCTTCAACCTCTGCAGCAATGCTGGCAGCACTCATGTGTCTATTTTTTAAAGCCAACCTCTGGATATGACGCCGAACACGTGGACTCAACTTCTTTGGTCGACCCTGGCGAAGCCTGTTCCGAGTGGAACCTGTCCTGGAAAACCGCTGTATGACCTTGGCCACCATGCTGTAGCTCAGTTTCAGGGTGTTAGCAATCTTCTTATAGCCCAGGCCATCTTTGTGGAGAGCAACAATTCTATTTCTCACATCCTCAGAGAGTTCTTTGCCATGAGGTGCCATGTTGAATATCCAGTGGCCAGTATGAGAGAATTGTACCCAAAACACCAAATTTAACAGCCCTGCTCCCCATTTACACCTGGGACCTTGACACATGACACCAGGGAGGGACAACGACACATTTGGGCACAATTTGGACATGTTCACTGTGGGGTGTACTCACTTATGTTGCCAGCTATTTAGACATTAATGGCTGTGTGTTGAGTTATTTTCAGAAGACAGAGTAGTCAGTGTACAGCTTGTAGATTTACTAAGTTATATCCAAGTTTCATGTCTATAGTGTTGTCCCATGAAAAGATATAATGAAATATTTGCAGAAATGTGAGGGGTGTACTCACTTTTGTGATACACTGTATATGTATAGATTAGTATTTGAGTATTTATTATTTAGCACATCTGTATAGCATTAGGTAGCATTATGTTGCACAGTTTCTGCACTACTTGTCACTTTAAATTGCCCTTTTTAATTATATTGATAATTTTTCTAATGTTCACTTTACTTTAAATTGCTCTTTTTAATTATATTGATAATTTTTATAATGTTTACTTTACTTTAAATTGACCTTTTTAATTATATTGATAATTTTTCTAATGTTCACTTTACTTTAAATTGCTCTTTTTAATTATATTGATAATTTTTATAATGTTTACTTTAAATTGCTTTTTTAAATTATATTGTTATTTTTTAATTTTATATTGTTTTTATATTGGTAATTTTATATTGTTAATTTTTCTAATGTTTCTAAATTCTTACTTTTAAAAACATTCTATATTTTTTGTATAATTTATTTTTTAACTATTTTGTAGTTTTTGTAATGACTGTGGCGGAGCAGTCACTAAAGCATTTCACTGCCAGTTGTACTGTGTACCATGTATGTGACAAATAAACCTTGATTTGATTTGATTCATCGGTCCACCCTCAATACCCAACGTACACAAAATCAGACCAACCAACATGTTCATGAAGGCACTTTATTGTTATTTTGATGTTGGAAAAGTCGGCGTGTGATTGGATGATCTCCGGATCGTCACCACCTCAGTTTCAGACGTTGAAGAACTGGAACCGTTTGGTTCTCAGGCTGGTTCTCCTCGACTTCGGCATCGGGACACCTACACAGCAACACAGAGCCGTCATGCACACGTGTTAGAGGAAACTCCAACGTTACTCCACCTAGCGTGTATAACGTGTATTTCTGAATCTAAACCCCACCTTCATATTCACACGCGCTCTCCATCAGAGCCCCGGACTCTTCAGGTTGGGCTTCGACGATGGGAACAAGAACGTCGTCCTGCAGCTGCTGGGGGTCTGGTTTGTTTGAAGACACCTCGGAGATGTTCTTCAGTGGATCTGATGGAGAAATGAAACCTAATTCCATTTTTAATTTTCACCTTTATTAGTTCACCACCATCTATCTATACAATCCTTCAAAGGTACCTTCAGTGCATCCTCTATCCAGGTTCTGCTCTTTCAGTTTCCATATTTTGTCCTCCAAAGCTGCTGGATCCTTCTTCATGTCCTGGTCTGGTTCTTCCACCAGGTTCAGTGGGGCCACCTGCCTCTCCTCCTTCTTCACGAACTGGTCTGTTTTATTCACTGGGTCCACCTGCCTCTCCTCCTTCTTTAGCTTATTCTCTATAAAACTAACCCTATTTTTTACCTGTCCCTTCCCCTGCTCCTTTAGGATGACCAGCTCTGGTTCTTCCACCAGGTTTAGCGGGTCCACCTGCCTCTCCTCCTTCTTTATCTCATTCTCTATAAAACACACCCTATTTTTTACCTGTCCCTTCCCCTGGTCCTTTAGGATGACCAGCTCTGGTTCTTCCACCAGGTTCAGCTGGACCATCTGCCCCTCTGCCTTCTTTATCTCATTCTCTATGCAATGAATCTTATTTCTTACATGTCCCATCCACTGGTTCTTAAGGATGACCTGCTCTGGTTCTTCAACCAGGTTCAGCGGGGCCACCTGTTTCTCTATCTTTTTCACGACCTGGTCAGGTTTTTCCACTGGGTCCACCTGCTCCACTGGGTCCACCTGCTCCACTGGGTCCACCTGCTCTAACTTCTTCATCTCAATCTCACAAACCAGAACCACCTTGTTTACTGGTTTCCTCCTCTGGTCCTTTACGACGACCTGTTCTGGTTCTTTCACCAGGTCCCGTGGGGCCACCTGCATCTCTACCTTCTCAGGTTTGTTTTTTCCCAGAACCACCTGCTTCTCCATCTTTGGTGTTTGGTCTGCCTGGTCCTCTAAAACCTTCTGCCCCACTCCTTGCCCCATCTCTTCACCCTTTACCTCATTTCCCTTCTCACCCTCCACGTCCTGCATCTCTACCTTCTGGCGTCTCTGCCACCATTTTCTCTTCTTTACTTTCTTCTCAGGTTTGTTTTTTCCCAGAACCCCCTGCTTCTCCATCATTGGTATTTGGTCTGCCTGGTCCTCTAAAACCTTCTGCTCCACTCCTTGCCCCATCTCTTCACCCTTTACCTCATTTCCCTTCTCACCCTCCACGTCCTGCATCTCCACCTTCTGGCGTCTCTGCCACCATTTTCTCTTCTTTACCTTCTTCTCCGGTTGGTTTACCCGCCTGTGCGGCTCGTCTTCGTCAGATGGAAGAGTCCAACAGGAGAACATGTTCATGCTGCTTACTGTCTCGGCGTCTCAGATCAAATGAGCACAAACACATGAAACGCAGCAACTTATACCAGAGGTGTGGAGTGTGGTGATGTCATCATGATGATGTCACAATGTGTGCATGTAGCTGAGAGTGATGCTGATCATCATCACTGCTGCTCTCAGCATCATTAACCTCTAGTGTAGAGTGGGACAGTGGTGGCCTAGTGGGAGGAGCTTCGGGCTATAACCCAAAGGTTGAGGGTTCGAATCCCAGTTCTGCCTTTTAGCAAGACCTTTAACCCTGTTTGCTTCAGGGGCGTAACAGCTGGAATACTGCACACCTGTACATGTATACATGACAAATAAAGGCAATCTATTCTATTACCATATACGTATTTACACACACACACACACACACACACACACACACACACACACACACACACACACACACAAGGCATAACATTATGACCACTGACAGCTGAAGTGAATAACACTGATTATCTCTTCATCACAGCACCTGTTAGTGGGGGGGGGGGGGTATATTAGGCAGCAAGTGAACATTTTATCCTCAGAGTTGATGTTAGAAGCAGTTAGTGAGTGTGAGGATCTGATCGAGTTTGACGAGGGCCAAATTGTGATGGCTAGACGACCGGGTCACAGCATCTCCAAAACTGCAGCTCTTGTGGGGTGTGTCCAAGTCTGCAGTGGTCAGTATCTATCAAAAGTGCTCCAAGGAGGGAACAGTGGTAAACCGGCGTCAGGGTCATGAGCGGCCAGGGCTCATTGATGGCCCGTGTGATCCGATCCAACAGACGAGCTCCTGTAGCTCAAACTGCTGAAGAAGTTCATGCTGGTTTACTGCTTCATCTTGGAACTTGCTGTCAGTTCAATTCTCTTTTAAGAGCTCTTCTAAATTCAAGTCCTCTCAGTGTTGGAACATCTTTAATTAACATGAGCTAAATAAATAATAAAAGGGTTTTTCCTTCCTTGTGCCTGTTTCATCATAATGTTTAATATTTCATTATAGAAGCTGTATGGTGGTGCAGCTAGTATTGTGGAGACCTGGGTTCAATTCTCACCTCTTGATGGTGGTGGTACTTTGATCAGTTTGGCATGTTCTCTTTGTGTGGCTTTCTCTGTGTACTTGGACATTTTCCCCACCATCTGTAATGCAAAAGGTGGATTGGCTGAACAAATAAATGTATCTGTGGTCTGTATCATCTTTACACCACTGTGACCCTGATCAGGATGAAGTGGTTGTTATTATGTTAATAATAATAAAGCTTGTATTTAGGAGAAGTAGTGAGTGAGTGAGGTGTTTCCTGTACAGAGTGAATGATTGTACTGTATCACATCCTCCCCCTCAGCACCTGCAGTCGGTCCCAGCTGCAGCAGTGCAGTTACTGTACACTTCCACTCACCCAGGTTTTTGTACCACCATATAACACTGTGTGAAGATGCGGGTATCACCAGGCCAGTGTAAACTCTGACAGTAATAATCTCCTGCATCTCCAGTCTCAATTCTACTGATGGTCAGAGTGAAGTCAGATCCAGATCCACTGCCACTGAAACGATCTGGAATACCTGATGCTCTGCTGTTAGTGTAGTAGATCAGGAGTTTAGGAGCTTCTCCAGGTTTCTGCTGATACCAGGAAAAATAACTACCATAATTAGAAGGACTGGTTTTACAGTTGATGGTGACTGAAGCTCCTGGATCAACATGTTTTACTGCAGGACTCTGAGTCACAGTCACCTGACCTCTGGATCCTGAAAACAATAAGGAGATTAAAGACGTTCACTACATGAAGAACCATGTGGAGTTTGAAGTTAATCTGGTGGATCTTCTCCACATGGCAGAGCCTCCTCACCAGTAGAACATAAAGCATCGTGTTACCTTGAGTGCAGAGAGCCAGTGTGCAGATGAAGATGGAGATGAAGGTCATGGTTGATGTGGGTGAAGATGCTGGTCAGCAGCTCTCAGTCATGAAGTGTTAAACTCACAGAGCTTTAAACACTGACAGAGCACTGAAGCATGTAGTGTGTGTGTGTGTGTGTGTGTGTGTGTGTGTGTGTGTGTGTGTGTGTGTGTGTGTGTGTGTGTGTGTGTGTGTGTGTGTGTGTGTGTGTGTGTGTGTGTGTGTGTGTGTGTGTGTGTGTGTGTGTGTGTGTGTGTGTGTGTGTGTGTGGAATCACTGGAGTGGAACAGTGTGAATGTGTCACTCAGAGATGCAATACTGCCACCTTATGGTGAAAGAACAATCAGCTGCTACATATGGAAGTATCTCCTGTACTGTCTCTTATTCTCCCTTTATTTACTATAGTAATTGTGGCCTGCACTCATGTACTCAGTATTTAGGAGGGGTGTCCACATAATTTAAAATACTCCATATGATCTAAATAAAGACAGATGATAGTTCTATATAAAAGTTGTAATAAATGATCAGAAAGAGTTACAAGGTTTAGCTGAACTGAGCTGGAACTGAGATGCTGGTCTGTGGAACAAACAGACCATTTTAACCATCAACAGCAGAAACTGGAACCAGTCAGTATTTCATCTTAAATATTCTGTAGAATCCTCATGATCATCTGATCATCAGCTCTCATTTTATATTGGTGAGAACTGGTTATGTTTAAAACCACATCAAATGATGATCAGCTTTTATTTTCAGAGTACAGAGAGTGTAGATGAAGATCCTCCTCCTCCTCCTCATATCCACTATTAGGTGAATCTACCATATGTTCACATTGTAGGTATACTGTTACTGACTGTAGCTCATCTGTAATTCTGCACAGTGTTACGTGTTCAGTGATTTATGGGGTAGAAAGGAATCGATTCAATCATGAAACGACCAATCAGGAGATTTGATCTAAGTGATGAATCATTCTCAGCACATTTTATTGTTTGTATGAACTGATACTTGAATTGATCAGACCGAACACTATATGACCAAAAGTATGTGGACACCCCTCCTAATTATTAGGTTTATGTGTTTCAGCCACACTCATTGCAAACAGGTGTATAAAACCAGTTATATAAATTATATGCTTATAGCTTTGTGGCAACAGTTTAGGGAAGGACCCGACCTGTTTGAGCATGACTATGTCCCTGTGCACAAAGCAAGGTCCATAAATACGTGATATGACGAGGAACTCTAGTGACCTGATCTAAACCCTATTGAACACATTTGGACTGAATTGAAACATCAATTGTGAGGCAGGTTTTCATGTCCAGCATCAGAACCTGACGTCTTGTGGAAAACTTTCGAGATAAGTAAAGGCTGTTAGAACTGCAAAGTAGGGGAAAGGTTTTTTGGAAACATGGATTTAGACTGGGGTGTCCACATACTTTTGGCCCTATAGTGTATTTTACATTCACTTTAATCACATCTATCTGAATGTACAGAACATGTCATGATGGTTTCATTCATATCATCTCTTCTAGCACTGCTGCTTCATCTCAAACCTTCATTCTACTAGTGAGATGTTCCATGTGCTGATGAGAATCCCTGTTCCACAGTGAGGAGAACACCACAAAGAGAGGAACATGCTCAGTACTGTAGTGCTTTGTAGATGATGATGTTCAGTGGAGTGCAGCTTTAGCAGCTCTGCAGATGTTCTCAGATCAGTGTGTGTTTCAGAGAACTTCCTCTACAGCTGAGGGAGGTTTTTGTACCAGTAAATAACACTGTGTGAATGGATATCTATCCTCCTGCATACAGTAATATTCTGCTGCATCTTCAGCCTGGACTCCAGTGATTTTTAGAGCAAATGCTGTACCAGATCCACTTCCACTAAAACGTTCAGGAATCCCAGACTGACGCTTAGTTGCATCATCAATCAGGAATTTAGTAGCTTCTCCAGGTTTATGCTGGTACCAGCCGAGTTCGGTGCTAATGCTCTGACTGGCTCTGCAGTTGATGGTGACAGTTTGTCCTGGAGAAACCGAGTGAGATCCTGGAGTCTGAGTCATGATGATTTCTCCAAACGACTCTAAAGAGAAGAAGAGAGAAAAGTTGAAGGTGATAAAGAGACGGTGATGGTGAGCGCTGATGTTGGAGGACTGATATGAAGATAGTAAATAAACAGTGAATCTCACGTTGAGTGAGGAGGCCGAGTGTATTCAGCAGTAGAATCAGAACCTTCATCATTGTGCTGCGTCTCAGTGACTCTGAAAGTCCTGAACCCAGTCTGATCAGAACTACAGCTCTTATAGTGTGTGTGTGTGTGTGTGTGTGTGTGTGTGTGGAATCACTGGAGTGGAACAGAGGTTTTTGTACGACGGCTTCATTGGAATGTATCACTGTGCTACACTTTTGGTGGAGGAACCAAACTCATTGTAAAAAGTAAGTAGTTTAATTTTTTTCTACATTAAAAACATTTTTATATTAAATATCATTTATTAATCTACATATAAACAAGAGAAAAAAAAAGTATTAATAACAATAAATAAACAGTAACTGAATATTTAACCTTCAGTAAACACTGTGGTACCTTGTAACTTGAACGTCCCCTAAACTTAAAATCTTTGAAACTTCGTGGAGAAATTTGTACCTTTAAACTCGACTTTTAGCTTAAACTGGAACTGTGTGGGACTGTCGCTTTGTTCACATTAATGCTGTCCGTGATCATGATAATGCTTTGCTATCATTGCAAAAGGAAAGTGCACAATAAACAGCAGCACCGCGACCCAGATCACCCACAGAGCATCATAAAATCATAACCGCTGCTTACCTGAGCTTCTCTTCTTCACATTGAGACCAAATCTACATCAGTGTGTTGTTACATCAGGGATTTAATCCACTTGTTTTTCTTCTTGGAGACTTTTGGAGACCAACATGGACTCTTTTTACTTCTATAACTCCAGATCAGAATTAGTTAGAAGCTAAAAACATTTGTAATGGAATATAATATTATAATATTATTTTTAATATATATAATAAAATATTCACATAATGAAATATATGCAGTTCCACAGAACCATGAAACACATTAACAGGTTTCACAAACATCCTTATGGGAAAAATACCTTGAAACTCAGTGCCACGCCCAGAACCAATTGAAATTAAGTAAAGGTACCACTGTATATACAATTACTAAATATTCAACCTTTACTAAATACTTACAGTTTTTGAATTTTAAAGACTGAATAAATGCGCTGGTGTTTTTGATGGTAAATATAAAGCTGGTCTCTGGTTGATGAAGTTTGGTGTAAACTGGTACGAGTGACTGGTGCTGATGTAAAATCCAGACGAATGCTGCTGTGTGTTTGTGCTAAACAATGAATATTTCTGTAATCAGCTACATCTGGATGTGCTGCAGTCAGTTGTGTTGAATCCTAAAGTAATAAGAGTTGATATTGAATATGTGCTAACAGAAGCTTGCAGATGTTTCTACTGAACTGCAGTGATGTGAGAACAGTGTGCAGCAGCACTGCATTGATGATTGAACACAGATGAAGGTTTCCAGTCTGGATGCTTAATAAGCAGTAAGGAGGAAATGATGTGGAAACGTTTCTAAATGGGACTTTTTGTTCTGTTTCTCCTGTACAGCCGGTCCCACGGTGAAGCCGTCCGTGTCTCTGCTCCCTCCCTCCTCTCTGCAGCTGTCTGAGGGATCGGCCTCGCTGCTCTGCCTGCTGTCTGGTTACTCTCCACAGGGGGCGCTGGTGAGCTGGACGGTGGACGGCAAAGTGGTGGAGGACGGGGTGGTGACCGGAGCAGAAGAACTGAAAGGGGGCAGTTGGAGGCGTGGCAGCACCCTGACCCTCAGCAAAGCACAGTGGGAAAAGGGGGAGGAGTTTGGCTGTAAGGTCTCTCACGGTGGTGTCGATCATCCCGTCGTATTCAGAAAGAACCAGTGTGAAGGCTAGCAGCTCCCAGATAGAACTGAACATGGAGACACTTCCACATGCTTCTACAATGGAGTTTCAGTTCTACACAATGCTGCATTTCTATCTTTCCTCTGTTCAGTGTCCTGTTGCTCTTCCTGTAGTTTTGCTGTGCTGAAATAAAGCTTGATTTTGGACATTGTCTGGTCTTTTCTTCTAGTTCATCATCATGATGAGTGTTAGGAGAGAAGATCTTTAGCTGGAGATTCAGTGCTGTGTGTTGTGCTTCAGTGAGTTTGGATGAAGGAAGTTGAACATCTGGTGAAAGTGCTGCTCTATTCTGGGAGAAAGCAGATCACTCAGCCGTCTTCATGCAAATCTCACTTTCACCCCCATGTTCTCTCACTTTAGCTTCTACTCATTATAATTAGCTGCTTCTGGTTGGTTGTTGGGGGGCTGGTTTCACTTCTTAAATTATTGCTGCACCCCTTTAGAAATGTGAATAAACACGTCTTGCTGTAACACTGAGAAATCATGAAGAAATGAAGAATTGAAGGTCATCACACATACACACGTTCTTTTATTCACCTTCAGGAGGAAAGATCAGACCTCAGAGTAAATACATGTGAATAAGGAGAACATCAGTAGTACCAACACTAGATATTTTTTCTAAACCAGAAGTTAACGTTCAGAGGTGATTCCACTCTCAAACAGCAATATGAAGGTTTCGTGAAGGAGTTATCTCAGATTGTTCCTCTCAACACCAACCACGTCCACATATTTATGCTCCTTCATTCATTATTACACTTCTGTCTGAGGTGTGAAGAACATTTGAAGATCCTTTAAAATTACATCTATCAAAAGTCTTTGATCTTTATTCATTTTAGTCTGTGCTTTTATTAGAATGATGAAATGAAATTGACATTGTTTCAGATCCATCAGACGTGTTAAAATAAATATGATGGATCTGTAAGAAATATTCCAGTTTTAAGGACTGAACATCTGGAGCTGAACAATGAGGAGATGGTGGGTGCAGCTCCTGTGCTGGAATGCTTACAAGCACTAGTAGGTGATTCTGGCTAAAGTTCTGATGATGAAACTTATGTTTAAGTGAATTTGAATTTGATAAATTTTAACACAGCAGAACTTTCATATTCATATATATTTTACTTCATCTCTATTTCAGCAAAGTTTGCTTCAGAACTGCCATCATTTTATGTCTGTGTTAGTGTGGAAAAAAGAAACGACTTCTTAAAGGCTGTTTCTCTTAAAGTCCACACATCTTCTGCTGAGTCCAAAATCCGTCCTGGTTTTATTAACACTTGTATTGGAATATGAGGAGTTTATTGTCTGTCACCTCATCTTAACCTGCTTGCTGATTTTTCTGTTCACTTGAACAGTCTGGGTCACCCTGACCTGATTGTTTTTAGTTTCAGTTAAGTTTAGATTTTACTTGATACATGTTCTGTTGTAGCAACACAACACTATATTACCAAAAATATGTGAACACCCCTCCTAGTTATTTCCTAGTTCAGGTGTTTCAGCAACATACACGGCTAAGAACAAGGTATTTGCCCTCTTCCCAATTTCATCTATTTTGCCAGTATATGTATTAAGATACAACAATAGTAAAAAAAAAATGCAGAATCTAAATGATCATTTCATTTACCAAAGATAAAGATTTATTCAAAACCTATAATCACTGTGTGGACAAATAATTGTCCCCTTTGCTACTAAATCAACCAGTTAACTAAATTCAGTTGACAACTGGGTTGAATTTCACTAGCCACGCTCAGACACAATTACTGCCAGACCTGTTTAATCTAAACATGACAACTAGAACCTGTCTAATAATGTGAAGCAGGCTAGAAGGCCTTAAAAAGCAGCACATGATGTAACGTTCTAAAGGGCTTTAAATACAGATCTGAAATAAAGTCACTAAAAACTACCAGTCTGGAATAGGTTACAAAGCCATTGCTAATGTGCTGGGACTCCAGTTCACCACAGTGAGAGCTATTATCCACAAATGGAGAAATTTTGGAACAGTGTTTAACCCTCCCAAGAGTGTCTGGTCTAACCAAACATCTAAAGATTTGCAGGCCTCACTTGCATCCAGTTCTACACAGCAAGCAATCATCAAGTCCATCCTTACAGCTTCCATAACCATCTGGTTTGATTCCTCCACATCACAAGAACGAGCCAAACTCCAGCATATAATCAGGACAGCGGAGAGGATCATTGGATGTAGTCTTCCAACACTCCAGGACATCTACAACAGCAGAGTGCTGAAGCGTGCTGGCAAAATTACAGCAGACTCCTCTCATCCTGGACATCACCTTTTTAAAATTCTTCCATCGGGGCAATCAAAACGAACACAACCAGACATGCTAACAGCTTTTTTTGCTAGAGCTGTAACACTTCTTGGTGATAGTGTATCACCAAAACAAATTCAACGTATGTGTAACATACCTGGCCAAATAAAGTGATTCTGATTCTGATACTCATCACACTTCAGTTAGCTTTAGAAAAAGGGATCAAAACATTACTGATCTGCACAGACTCCAACTACTTGCCACTTAGCTGTATGAAAGCCTGTCAACCATAGATAACTTTTCAAGGCTTGTGAACACATAGTAGACAAGTACAATATGCTAGTATTGTCACGCGGGGGGCTAGGACCAGACACAAGGGGCGGACACACACGCAGAGATGGGAACTAAATCAAGGATATGTTTATTAATGAAGACAAGTGCTATTTACATAGTAACATAACCTCAGCGCATGGCTAGTAACACAAGCTCAGCACACGGCTAGTAACACAAGCTAAGCACACGGCTAGTAACACAAGCTAAGCACACGGCTAGTAACACAAGCTAAGCACACGGCTAGTAACACAAGCTCAGCACACGGCTAGTAACACAAGCTAAGCACACGGCTAGTAACACAAGCTAAGCACACGGCTAGTAACACAAGCTAAGCACACGGCTAGTAACACAAGCTAAGCACACGGCTAGTAACACAAGCTAAGCACACGGCTAGTAACACAAGCTAAGCACACGGCTAGTAACACAAGCTAAGCACACGGCTAGTAACATAAGATAAGCACACGGCTAGTAACACACACTAAGCACACGGCTAGTAACATAAGATAAGCACACGGCTAGAAACACAAGCTAAAAACAAACCGTCAAACAGAGCCCAAAACAGAGTTCCACACCATAAATCCAGTTCAGTACAGTTCAATAGTTCTCAGAGTCTGTAGAGAAGCTGCCTCCTTTTATTAGGAGCAGCTGGAGCTAATTAGCCCAGAAGAGCCAATCAGGAATGGGGTGTGGCAGCTCAGGAGCACACACAGAGGCTCAAAGTGTGACAGTAGCCCCTCCCCAATGGCACGCCTCCTGGAGTGCCCAAAAAGGAAAACAAAAGGAGGTCCCGGTCCCTGAGGGGCAAATTTAAAGTCATTAAGAAGATCTTGAGGCGAGCGTGACAAAAGTTCAGAAGTGCCGTCAGTGGGCGCTGATGAGGAACCAGAAGCACCCTCTGGGGGTGCTGATTTGACAGGAGCGCCATTGGAGACAGGAGCGCCTTCGGAGGGCGCCAACTCGGGAACAGAAGCGCTATCGGGGGGCGCCAACTCGGAAACAGAAGCGTCGTCGAAGGACACCAACTCTGGAACAGTAGCGCCATCAGAGGGCGCCGACTTGAGGACAGAAGCACCATCAGGGGGTGCTGACTTGAAAACAGAAGCGCTGTCAGGAAGCGCCAACGAGGAAACAGAAGCGCCCTCAGGGAGCACCAACTCAGGAACAGAAGTGCCGTCGGAGGACACCATCTCAGGAACAGAAGTGCCGTCGGAGGACACCAACTCAGGAACAGAAGCGCCCTCAGGGAGCACCAACTCAGGAACAGAAGTGCCGTCGGAGGACACCAACTCAGGAACAGAAGCCAGCTGCGTGGAGCCTGGCGAAGAGGCTTCGGGAATCAGCTGCGTTGAGCCTGGCGAAGAGGCTTCGGGAGTCAGCTGCGTTGAGCCTGGCGAAGAGGCTTCGGGATTCAGCTGCGTAGAGCCTGGCGAAGAGGCTTCGGGATTCAGCTGCGTGGAGCCTGGCGAAGAGGCTTCGGGATTCAGCTGCGTGGAGCCTGGCGAAGAGGCTTCGGGAGTCAGCTGCGTGGAGCCTGGCGAAGAGGCTTCGGGAGTCAGCTGCGTTGAGCCTGGCAAAGAGGCTTCGGGAGTCAGCTGCGTTGAGCCTGGCGAAGAGGCTTCGGGAGTCAGCTGCGTTGAGCCTGGCGAAGAGGCTTCGGGAGTCAGCTGCGTGGAGCCTGGCGAAGAGGCTTCGGGATTCAGCTGCGTGGAGCCTGGCGAAGAGGCTTCGGGATTCAGCTGCGTGGAGCCTGGCGAAGAGGCTTCGGGAGTCAGCTGCGTGGAGCCTGGCGAAGAGGCTTCCGGAGTCAGCTGCGTGGAGCCTGGCGAAGAGGCTTCCGGAGTCAGCTGCGAGGACCCTTGAGAAGAGGCGTCCGGAGTCAATTGTGAAAATCCTTGAGAAACATCATTAACCAGCTGCGAGGACCCTAGCGAAGAGGCGTCCGGAGTCAGCTGCGAGGACCCTTGAGAAGAGGCGTCCGGAGTCAATTGTGAAAATCCTTGAGAAACATCATTAACCAGCTGCGAGGACCCTAGAGAGGCGTCTGAAGTCAGCTGCGAAAACACTGGAGAAACGTCATTAATCAGCTGCACAAATCCTTGAGAATCTCCTTGATTCAGCTGTGAGGACCCTGGAGAGGCGTCCGGAATCAGCTGCAAAAACCCTTGAGAAACTCCTTGAGTCAGCTGCAAGGACCCTGGAGAGGCGTCCGAAGTCAGCTGCGAAAATCCTTGAGAAACATCATTAACCAGCTGCGAGGACCCTAGAGAGGCATCCGAAGTCAGCTGCGAAAACACTGGAGAAACGTCATTAATCAGCTGCACAAATCCTTGAGAATCTCCTTAATTCAGCTGTGAGGACCCTGGAGAGGCGTCCGGAATCAGCTGCAAAAACCCTTGAGAAACTCCTTGAGTCAGCTGCGAGGACCCTGGAGAGGCGTCCGAAGTCAACTGCAAAAATCCTTGAGAAACATAATTAACCAGCTGCACAAATCCTTGAGAATCTTCTTGATTCAGCTGCGAAAACACTGGAGAAACATCACTCAGCTGTGAGGACCCTGGAGAAACTGGACTCATCTGCGAAAACACTGGAGAGGCATCCGAAATCAGCTGCTTGGACCCTGGATATGCGTCAAAAGTCAGCTGTTTGGACCCTGGAGAAACTGGACTCATCTGCGAAAACACTGGAGAGGCGTCCGGAATCAGCTGCTTGGACCCTGGGTATGCGTCAGAAGCCAGCTGTTTGGACCCTGGAGAAACTGGACTCAGCTGTGAAAACACTGGAGAGGCATCCGAAATCAGCTGCTTGGACCCTGGATATGCGTCAGAAGCCAGCTGTTTGGACCCTGGAGAAACTGGACTCGGCTGTGAAAACACTGGAGAGGCATCCGAAATCAGCTGCTTGGACCTTGGATATGCGTCAGAAGCCAGCTGTTTGGACCCTGGAGAAACTGGACTCAGCTGTGAAAACACCGGAGAGGCGTCCGAAATCAGCCGCTTGGACTAGTAACATAAGATAAGCACACGGCTAGTAACACACACTAAGCACACGGCTAGTAACATAAGCTAAGCACACGGCTAGTAACACAAACTAAGCACACGGCTAGTAACATAAACTAAGCACACGGCTAGTAACATAAGATAAGCACACGGCTAGTAACATAAGATAAGCACACGGCTAGTAACACAAGCTAAAAACAAACCGTCAAACAGAGTCCAAAACAGAGTCCAAAACAGAGTTCCACACCATAAATCCAGTTCAGTACAGTTCAATAGTTCTCAGAGTCTGTAGAGAAGCTGCCTCCTTTTATTAGGAGCAGCTGGAGCTAATTAGCCCAGAAGAGCCAATCAGGAATGGGGTGTGGCAGCTCAGGAGCACACACAGAGGCTCAAAGTGTGACAAGTATACTGAAAGAAAGTCAAAGGGCATTCCAAAGTGGGGGCTACTAAAGGCCATTCACAGACTGCGGCTCTACACCACAGATCAAGTGAAGCACTATATCTCCAATGATGAGATGACTCCGTTCTGGGGCTACATCCTTTGTTCAAACTGCATGCGTCCCAGTCATCAGAGGCCTACTTGATCATGGCCCTGATGCACACACATCTCTAATGTTCATGCTGCCTCTGTGCCACAGGGGGATGATGCAATAATATGCCCATGACTCCCCATGCGTAGGTTATAGAGGTGTCACAGCAACCTACCAAGCACTCACACAGGTGATATACTGGCCCCACATAAGAAAAAACATGACAGATTAGATCAAAGGCTCAAATTCCAACCCGCAAATCCAACCCACTACAAAAAGGGGAGTGGCTGTCCTATAGTCTGACTTGCAAGTCAACCAGAGGTAACAAATACCTCCTCACCGAGCCCTGCACGTTCACAAAATATATAAAATATAAAAGAATGGAACAGCCAAATTACGACCTACTTTCTGATTAATCAAATTTTTTTCTTGATTCGGCCCACCCAGTTTTGATTCTATAGAGTCTATTCATACATTTCTCACAGTAAGTCTCTGAGTCATTCTGCAGTTTGGCATGTTCTTTTCATGTGCGGGTTTCTTCTGGGTACTGTCTCTCACACTTTGTATGAAATGCAGAAGGTGTTTTACCCACATTTAAATTTTACTTTAAAAGAAAGACAGAATGAAGGGAGCACTAGACCTTAAAAATTCTTAGAAATTACACTGTGTTGATAGGTACACACTGGACTCACTGTGACTCTGATCAGGATGAAGTGTTTGTTATTATGTTAATAATAATAAAGGTTGTATTTAGGAGAAGTAGTGAGTGAGTGAGGTGTTTCCTGTACAGAGTGAATGATTGTACTGTATCACATCCTCCCCCTCAGCACCTGCAGTCGGTCCCAGCTGCAGCAGTGCAGTTACTGTACACTTCCACTCACCCAGGTTTTTGTACCACCATATAACACTGTGTGAAGACACCACTACCACTGATATAATAGTAACTCTGACAGTAATAATCTCCTGCATCTCCAGTCTCAATTCTACTGATGGTCAGAGTGAAGTCAGATCCAGATCCACTGCCACTGAAACGATCTGGAATACCTGATGCTCTGTTGGTGTAGTGGATCAGGAGTTTTGGAGCTTCTCCAGGTTTCTGCTGATACAAGGCAAAACGATCACCACCAGAACTGCTTTTACAGTTGATGGTGACTGAAGCTCCTGGATCAACATGTTTTACTGCAGGACTCTGAGTCACAGTCACCTGACCTCTGGATCCTGAAAACAATAAGAAGAATAAAGACGTTCACTACATGAAGAACCATGTGGAGTTTGAAGTTCATCTAGTGGATCTTCTCCACATTGCAGAGTCTCCTCGCCAGTAGAACATAAAGCATTGTGTTACCTTGAGTGCAGAGAGCCAGTGTGCAGATGAAGATGGAGATGAAGGTCATGGTTGATGTGGGTGAAGATGCTGGTCAGCAGCTCTCAGTCATGAAGTGTTAAACTCACAGAGCTTTAAACACTGACAGAGCACTGAAGCATGTAGTGTGTGTGTGTGTGTGTGTGTGTGTGTGTGTGTGTGTGTGTGTGTGTGTGGAATCACTGGAGTGGAACAGAGGTTTTTGTACGACGGCTTCATTGGAATGTATCACTGTGCTTCACTTTTGGTGGAGGAACCAAACTCATTGTAAAAAGTAAGTAGTTTTATTTCTTCTAAAGTAAAATAGATTTTTAAATTATTAATAACAATATTAAAATATACAGTAACTGTAATATTTTGTAATTGTTTATGTCTATTGACAGCTGAATATTAAAGATTGAATAAATGTGCAGGTGTTTTTGATGGTAAATATAAAGCTGGTCTCTGGTTGATGAAGTTTGGTGTAAACTGGTACGAGTGACTGGTGCTGATGTAAAATCCAGACGAATGCTGCTGTGTGTTTGTGCTAAACAATGAATATTTCTGTAATCAGCTACATCTGGATGTGCTGCAGTCAGTTGTGTTGAATGCTAAAGTAATAAGAGTTGATATTGAATATGTGCTAACAGAGGCTTGCAGATGTTTCTACTGAACTGCAGTGATGTGAGAACAGTGTGCAGCAGCACTGCATTGATGATTGAACACAGATGAAGGTTTCCAGTCTGGATGCTTAATAAGCAGTAAGGAGGAAATGATGTGGAAACGTTTCTAAATGGGACTTTTTGTTCTGTTTCTCCTGTACAGCCGGTCCCACGGTGAAGCCGTCCGTGTCTCTGCTCCCTCCCTCCTCTCTGCAGCTGTCTGAGGGATCGGCCTCGCTGCTCTGCCTGCTGTCTGGTTACTCTCCACAGGGGGCGCTGGTGAGCTGGACGGTGGACGGCACAGTGCTGGGGGACGGGGTGGTGACCGGAGCAGAAGAACTGAAAGGGGGCAGTTGGAGGCGTGGCAGCACCCTGACCCTCAGCAAAGCACAGTGGGAAAAGGGGGAGGAGTTTGGCTGTAAGGTCTCTCACGGTGGCGTCGATCATCCCGTCGTATTCAGAAAGAACCAGTGTGAAGGCTAGCAGCTCCCAGATAGAACTGAACATGGAGACACTTCCACATGCTTCTACAATGGAGTTTCAGTTCTACACAATGCTGCATTTCTGTCTTTCCTCTGTTCAGTGTCCTGTTGCTCTTCCTGTAGTTTTGCTGTGCTGAAATAAAGCTTGATTTTGGACATTGTCTGGTCTTTTCTTCTAGTTCATCATCATGATGAGTGTTAGGAGAGAAGATCTTTAGCTGGAGATTCAGTGCTGTGTGTTGTGCTTCAGTGAGTTTGGATGAAGGAAGTTGAACATCTGGTGAAAGTGCTGCTCTATTCTGGGAGAAAGCAGATCACTCAGCCGTCTTCATGCAAATCTCACTTTCACCCCCATGTTCTCTCACTTTAGCTTCTACTCATTAATATTAGCTAATATTAGTTATTATTTTATTAATATTAGCTATATAATATTAGATATTATTGGTTGTTGACGGGCAGTTTTACTTACTTAAATTTAGTGCTGCACCCCTTTAGGAATGTGAATAAACACTTGTTTCTGCAATATTGTATGATGGCTACATGAATAATGATGATGGCTCTGGGGACTTAAGTATGAACCCTGCCTTTAGTGACATGTTTTTCAACACAACCAGAATCAACACACATGAGTGGTTCAGTTTACAGATAAAAGTACAAATGTTCTTTAAAAATAATATACTCAGTATCTAACTATTTCTGGTCAGGACTCAGGTGGGGCTTCCCTTCATTGCAGTCCATCACACATACACCCATTCATACTTACTGACAGCCAAGTTTACCTTCCATAGGAAAGAATAGAGAATGGTATTCTCTACCTGAGATCTAAAGTACTTGGAACACTACTTACTACTTTCATTAAAGCAGAAGCTAAAAGTCTACAGTGATTCCACTTATACAGTCAACTCCTCCACAAAATCTGCTGTTAATTCTCCTCTTCAAACCAACTATGTCCACATATGTATGCTTCTTTATTTATTATTAATCCACAGCTCTGTCTGAGGTATCAAGAACATTTAAAGATCCTGAGATAAAATACTTACTACATGTGATTTGCTTTCCTTATTATCTCCCCTCCATACCCCTCATCCTGTCCCCTCACACCTTTTGTGGGTATTGAAATTACCCGTTCCGTTTGATCCCCTTGTTCTGTATGTTGTGTTTGTTAAGGCATTTTGTTATTGAATTATATGGATGATGAGTTCTACATTTTCCCTTAGCTGTTTTAAACTCATCATTAAATGTAAAAAGCACAAAACAGCTAATATATAAATGTCCAGAGAACATGTGAGAAACTTATAGCTAATGGCTACAAACAACCAGTGTACAGTGTGCACACTGCATTGCATGTTGCTGCTCGATATCCAAGTAACCTTTTAATTTGAAAATTTAAAAGTTCATCTTGCACTTGTAAGTAGTATTGAGTGTCTAGATTTAAAAGTATTTTATTTAGTTTATCATAAAGTAGCGTTTGTGTTCTCCGACATAAATCCTTGCTTATTTATGAAGTCTGTTACCGGGAAACTCGAGCTACAGACGTCTGAACGAAGTGCGTTTTGTTTGTTTGTTTTTGTACTCCAGCGCATTAACACATTTTTTTTGGCCTGGAATTAAAGCCGTTTCCTGTGACTGCCAGCAGAAACACCGGTGAATCCAACTTAAACAGCAACTTCAACTCTTAATCTAAAGCCAAGTACATTTTCTCTGTTTCTCCACCAGCACTCAAGCTGCCACCCAGCCCTCCACCAGCACTCAAGCTGCCACCCAGCCCGCCACCCAGCCCGCCACCCAGCCCGCCACCCAGCCCTCCACCAGCACTCAAGCTGCCACCCAGCCCTCCACCAGCTCAGGTGTGTGAGAGGATCTACTTCACTGGAGTCCTTCCATCTGCACATGAACAGGTTCATTCCTTCTGCTTCTGCCATCAACATGACTTCACCAGCTTCTCTATTAAGCATCTCTCTGAATCACCTGCCTCCTCACTTGCTCACCGCTGTAAGTATTTAACACAGCATCATCAGACACAAGTTATGAATTAAATATAAAATGTAAGAAGTGATGACCAACAAAATGTGTAAACTTTATATCAGTCATCAAATATTTAGAAGCTAAAGTCAGCAATCCTGAGATCATCAATAGGTCAGAGATCACAGTCATCATGCCTTACGTGATTGTCTCCAGGATACTAAAGTTTGGCTATCTAACAATTTGTTAAAACTGAATGATGATAAAACAGAAGCCATTATCTTTGGACATCCAGACTGCACTAAAATAATAGAGGACCGCCTCAGCCCATTATCTGTTAATGTACACAGCCATGCCAGGAATCTTGGAGTTATTTTCGATTCTGCACTTAAGTTTGATAAACAGATACATTCTGTTGTTAGTGCTAGTTTATATCAGCTCAGAAAAGTTGCTAAGCTAAAATCAATTTTAACTGTTAAGGATCTGGAAACAGTTATCCATGCTTTTATAACATCACGCCTAAACTATTGCAACTCTCTTTACTTGGGTATCAACCAATCAGCTCTTGCAGCTGGTTCAAAATGCAGCGGCTAGGCTTTTAACTGGTACCAAGAAAAAGGGAGTCCATCTCACCTGTGCTGGCCTCCTTACATGGGCTGCCTGTTAAATACAGGATTGAGTTTAAGGTTTTATTGATGGTTTTTAAAGTCCTAAACGGAAATTCTCCAAAATACATTACTGAGCTCCTGCGCCCATACTCAACCTCACGAGTTTTAAGATCCTCCAATCAGTTGCTGCTATACACTCCCAAATCTAGACTTAAGTCAAAAGGTGACAGCGTTTTTCGTTGTTGCCCCAAAACTGTGGAATAGTCTGCCTGTTTTTATTAGGATGTCATCCACAATTGATGTTTTTAAGTCTCATTTAAAAACACACTTATACTCTCAGGCATTTCATCGCCCTTAATACGTTTTAAAGAATCTCTTCTGTCCAGGGTACATATTTCAAACTTTGTCCTATTGTTTTTGTATTTTTATTTATTATCTTAAATTTTACTGTTCTTTGTTATTCTTTACTGTTACTTTTATGATTTTATTGTCTTATTTTTATATTGTACAGCACTTTGGTTGGCTCTTGTAGTCTTTAAATGTGCTTTAAAAATAAACTTGACTTGACTTGATCATGAGTTGACACCGATGTTTTAAAAACTGCCTGTGTCCACATTTACTGAAAAGACTTATTAATAAAAACCATTTTAACAAATGATCAATAACATTGTAAAATACATTACAAAAGCAAATAAAACAAATAAATGAAGTGATTCCTCCCTCACACACTTCTCTGTAGGCTTTCTACCCAGCTGTGTCTTCACCCTTTCACCCCCAAACTTCTTACACCTCTCCCACAAACATGAACAAGGACAAGATCTGTTCTGTCATTAATCAGTGTCAACAAGTTATTAACCTACTGAGTAACTGGTTCAGAGTTAAACTCAGTATAAAAAACCTTCAGTAATCACCAGATCTTTACTTACATCAGCCACCTGCAGAAAACTTCAAGCTCCAGTTATCCACCCGGAGGAAACCCACACAGACACGGGGAGAACATGCAAACTTCACACAGAAATAACCCGGACTGCCACATTTGGGGATCGAACCCAAGATCTTCTTACTGTGAGGCGACAGTGCCAGTCACTCTGTGCTGCCCGTTCCATTGTATAAATGTAGTTGTATTACAATTATTTATGTATTTATTATTTTTAGATGGTGTTATAATTTTATCAGATGACGAGGAGTTTGTGGGGATGTTAAACCACAAACTAGAATTGTGCAGCAGCAAAGTAAATATTGTAGCATGTAAGATTTTACAGTTTTAATATTATTATTTTACCCTTATTAAATAAAACATACTTACAGCTTATCTGTTTAAAGCTTTACACAACCAATCCAACACTTATACTGAACCAGATTATTTAGATCCATCAACATCCTGTAAGTATTTATCTAAAATATTTTTAAGAACATTTATTGTACTTGGTGTAAATAAATTTGTCACTGCTTTTAACTTTGATGAGGAAACGTACACCGAAGGTCAATCTTCACCTTCATGTGAGTGTTTTTATACGTATTTACTAAGTTTACTTTTGTAAAGAATGTGAATTATATTGCACCTCTCTGTGTATAGCCCACTCAGATCAGCAGGACTGTTACCAAAAAAAAGGGATTGAACTTTTTCCAGAAGATCAGAACCGTTTAGATCTAGTGTTTCATCAGGAGCATCAACCCGATGATCATCACTTTTTAAATCCGGAGGACCGCTACAAAGTTCTTCAACCCTTTTTAAATCCTCAACCTCATCAACAAGAGCAGCAACGTGAAGGACAAATTATTTTTAATCAAGGACATCTTGTTAAAAATGAAGATTTAAACAAAGAACGTCGACATCTAGATGAACTGAGGTTGGTGGTGGATAAATAACGCGCTTCTACAAGGTACGAGGCAAGAAAATACTGTTGCAACAGTATTTAATTTTTTGTGTATGTATAATTATGATGTGTTTATTAGATTTTTAGCTCTTAAGTATAATAAGTGGAACAGTAAGTTACCCTATATAATAAGTGGAATAGTAAGTTACCCTATGCAGCAAAAAATTCATCAGTGACTGGATTGTACGATGTGTGAATCCGTCACTTTTAGATCTTGTGAATTGTTTAAATGAGAGTTTAATTAAAATCCAACCAGACTGTAGCTCTAATTAAAGCCCCTTACAGCCCTCAAACGTTATACACACACACGTCTGAGAAGGATCAGTGGGATTTATTAAATCAATGTCTGGTAAATTTACAACATAATTTACATCTGCATGAATCATCAGAAACATATTTCTTCTAGACGCAATTAATCGTTTAATTAATCGTATGTTAACGACGAACACTCTCATTGTCAGGTGCTGAATCGGACAGATTTTTACATAACCCTGTGATGAAAGTGATGATTTGGATCCATTTCAGCATCTGACAGTGTTTGGATGCTGATCATCACAAAAATCCACCAAAAATAGTGACGTGTCCAGATTGTCAAAGATTCTGCAGGTCTCAATATTGTTACGATCGTCACAAAGCTTATGTTGATCCATCATCTGACACCCCCATATACCCTGTGCAACACATAATTTTACTGTCCTAAATGCATTCTAGTGCTACATCACGATCCGGTCGCCCCAAATAATCATGTCTGTTACACAGCTAGACGTCATTTCTGTAACGAGAATCTGTAATCCAACCATTAAAAAAGAAAAATCAGAGAACAAATGTGTGGTTTTTGCTTTTGAAGTGAGACAGGAAGGTGGTGAGTACACAGCAAATTGTATATGTTGCATCGATTTCAAAACAACAAATGAACTTCTGCTGGTGATGGTTTACTGCTGGAAATATGCTGGTTACAGATTTATAGCGTATAATGCTGGAGAATACGATTCCTACTTCTGTTAAATCATCTTGATAAAGAAGGACGCCGAGCATCGTTCCTCAAGAGGGCAAAATTTGATCTTTTCATGATGAGTTCAATCAAACTTTCATAGATAGTTTCTCATTCTTACCAATTAAGCTTAGTTTAAATTCTAAAGCCATGTGATATTTCCCTAATTTCTTTAACACTCACAACTCAGCGGTACACAGGTGATAACCACCATCCTAAGTTTTAGTGTTGAAACCATAATGTCCAAAAAAAGGGACGAGTTGAAAGCACTCTATACTTTTCATTCAAACACCAGTCATAAAAACACTGAATTGTTCTGTTTTTAAATGAACGTAGCTAGCATTACTAGCATTGCTGTTAGCAGGTGTAATGTGTTAGGAAGAAGAAGATTGTGTGATTATGCAGCACTTCACAAATATGAAAGAATAGAGCTGATAATGTAAGATTTAGTTTTTAGCAGTTGTGCTTCAGCTCCAACACAACCAGTAAAACCAGTACACACAATAATGAAGCAAATGGTGGAGAACAAACTAAACCTCCTTATTTACTCTCATTAGATTTTAGGCTCAGAATAATCAGCACTAAATCTATAAAGATTCATGTTATTCACATCTGAGTAAAACCTCCAAACTACTAACTCTGTAGAGACCAAAACTAACATCATAAAATTATTAAACAAAATAAAATATTAAAAAAGTAAAAGAATGTGACTTATTTTTATTTAGTTTTAATGTGGTTGTAACTTGTAGATCCTCAATTCAGCAGCGAATCACAAACCAACAGAATCAAACAGCACATCGAGATAAAGTAGTTTCTAGATGAGCTCCAGCTGCTGATTGTTAGCTGTAATAAGGTGACGTTCAATCCTATTGGTTGGATATGAAGGTGTGCACCAATCAATGCAAGAGTTGCCACCTCCAGACCCACCCCCAATCACAACCAAAGCCAGCAGCTCTGTTCAAAATGTCCTACTGCCCCAGTACATACTGCATACTAATCCTATAGTAGTGTGTACTATAGTATGCAGTATGATTAAACTGAACCATCTTCTGGTTTACTGCTTCATCTTGGAACTTACTGTCAGTTCAATTCTCTTTTAAGAGTTCTTCTAAACTCAAGTCCTCTCAGTGTTGGAACATCTTTAATTAACATGAGCTGAATAAATAATAAAAGGTTTTTCCTTCCTCGTGCCTGTTTCAACATAATGTTTAGTATTTCATTATAGAAGCTGTATGGTGGTGCAGCTGGTATTGTGGAAACCTGAGTTCAATTCTCACCTCTTGATGGTGGTACTTTGATCAGTTTGGCATGTTCTCTTTATGTTTGGCTTTCTCTGTGTACTTAGACATTCTCCCCACCCTTCTGTAATGCAAAAGATGGATAGGCTGCTATAAATTCTCCTGGGACTAAATGAGCAAACAAATGTGTCTGTGATCTACACCAGCTTTACACCACTGTGACCCTGATCAGGATGAAGTGGTTGTTATTATGTTAATAATAATAAAGGTTGTATTTAGGAGAAGTAGTGAGTGAGTGAGGTGTTTCCTGTACAGAGTGAATGATTGTACTGTATCACATCCTCCCCCTCAGCACCTGCAGTCGGTCCCAGCTGCAGCAGTGCAGTTACTGTACACTTCCACTCACCCAGGTTTTTGTACCACCATATAACACTGTGTGAAGACGTAACCACTATGGTAACTCTGACAGTAATAATCTCCTGCATCTCCAGTCTCAATTCTACTGATGGTCAGAGTGAAGTCAGATCCAGATCCACTGCCACTGAAACGATCTGGAATACCTGATGCTCTTCTGTTAGCGTAGTAGATCAGGAGTTTAGGAGCTTCTCCAGGTTTCTGCTGATACCAGAATATACCTTCTTCTCCACCACTCCAGCGATGAACATCAGGACTGGTTTTACAGTTGATGGTGACTGAAGCTCCTGGATCAACATGTTTTACTGCAGGACTCTGAGTCACAGTCACCTGACCTCTGGATCCTGAAAACAATAAAAGAATAAAGACGTTCACTACATGAAGAACCATGTGAAGTTTGAAGTTCATCTAGTGGATCTTCTCCACATGGCAGAGCCTCTTCACCAGTAGAACATAAAGCATTGTGTTACCTTGAGTGCAGAGAGCCAGTGTGCAGATGAAGATGGAGATGAAGATCATGGTTGATGTGGGTGAAGATGCTGGTCAGCAGCTCTCAGTCATGAAGTGTTGAACTCACAGAGCTTTAAACACTGACAGAGCACTGAAGCGTGTAGTGTGTGTGTGTGTGTGTGTGTGTGTGTGTGTGTGTGTGTGTGTGTGTGTGTGGAATCACTGGAGTGGAACAGAGGTTTTTGTACGACGGCTTCATTGGAATGTATCACTGTGCTACACTTTTGGTGGAGGAACCAAACTCAGCATCAGTAAGTAGTTTTATTTCTTCTACATTAAAAACATTTTTATTTTTAATATCATTTATTAATCTTCATATAAACAAAAAGAAAAATTAAGTATTAATAACAATATATAAACAGTAACTGAATATTTAACCTTCAATAAATACTGTGGTACCTTGTAACTCGACGTCCCCTAAACTTGAAATCTTTGAAACTTGACGCCCTTCGTGGAGAAATTTGTACCTTTAAACTCGAACTGTGTGGGACTCTCGCTTTGTTCACATTAATGCTTTCCGTGATCATGATAAGTGATAGCTCAGTGGTTAAGGTACTGGACTAGTAAACAGAAGGTTGCCGGTTCAAGCCCCGCCACCACCAAGTTGCCACTGTTGGGTCCCTGAGCAAGGCCCTTAACCCTCAATTGCTCATTGTGTAATTCGCTTTGGATAAAAGCGTCTGCTAAATGCTGAAAATGTAAAAGATAATGCTTTGCTATCATTACAAAAGGAAAGTGCACAATAAACAGCAGCACCGCGACCCAGATCAACCACAGAGCATCATAAAATCATAACCGCTGCTTACCTGAGCTTCTCTTCTTCACATTGAGACCAAATCTACATCAGTGTGTCGTTACATCAGGAATTTAATCCACTTGTTTTTCTTCTTGGAGACTTTTGGAGACCAACATGGACTCTTTTTACTTCTATAACTCCAGATCAGAATTAGTTAGAAGCTAAAAATGTAATATGGTGATTGTAAACAACATTTGCTACAGGAATAACTTGTTGGTAATGGAATATAATATTATTTTTAATATATATAATAAAATATTCACATAATGAAATATATGCAGTTCCACAGAACCATGAAACACATTAACAGGTTTCACAAACATCCTTATGGGAAAAATACCTTGAAACTCAGTGCCACGCCCAGAACCAAACGACATTAAGTTAAGGTACCACTGTATATACAATTACTAAATATTCAACCTTTACTAAATACTTACAGTTTCTGAATATTAAAAACTGAATAAATGTGCAGGTGTTTTTGATGGTAAATATAAAGCTGGTCTCTGGTTGATGAAGTTTGGTGTAAACTGGTACGAGTGACTGGTGCTGATGTAAAATCCAGACGAATGCTGCTGTGTGTTTGTGTTAAACAATGAATATTTCTGTAATCAGCTACATCTGGATGTGCTGCAGTCAGTTGTGTTGAATGCTAAAGTAATAAGAGTTGATATTGAATCTGTGCTAACAGAAGCTTGCAGATGTTTCTACTGAACTGCAGTGATGTGAGAACAGTGTGCAGCAGCACTGCATTGATGATTGAACACAGATGAAGTTTTCCAGTCTGGAGGCTTAATAAGCAGTAAGGAGGAAATGATGTGGAAACGTTTCTAAATGGGACTTTTTGTTCTGTTTCTCCTGTACAGCCGGTCCCACGGTGAAGCCGTCCGTGTCTCTGCTCCCTCCCTCCTCTCTGCAGCTGTCTGAGGGATCGGCCTCGCTGCTCTGCCTGCTGTCTGGTTACTCTCCACAGGGGGCGCTGGTGAGCTGGACGGTGGACGGCAGAGTGCTGGAGGACGGGGTGGTGACCGGAGCAGAAGAACTGAAAGGGGGCAGTTGGAGGCGTGGCAGCACCCTGACCCTCAGCAAAGCACAGTGGGAAAAGGGGGAGGAGTTTGGCTGTAAGGTCTCTCACGGTGGCGTCGATCATCCCGTCGTATTCAGAAAGAACCAGTGTGAAGGCTAGCAGCTCCCAGATAGAACTGAACATGGAGACACTTCCACATGCTTCTACAATGGAGTTTCAGTTCTACACAATGCTGCATTTCTGTCTTTCCTCTGTTCAGTGTCCTGTTGCTCTTCCTGTAGTTTTGCTGTGCTGAAATAAAGCTTGATTTTGGACATTGTCTGGTCTTTTCTTCTAGTTCATCATCATGATGAGTGTTAGGAGAGAAGATCTTTAGCTGGAGATTCAGTGCTGTGTGTTGTGCTTCAGTGAGTTTGGATGAAGGAAGTTGAACATCTGGTGAAAGTGCTGCTCTATTCTGGGAGAAAGCAGATCACTCAGCCGTCTTCATGCAAATCTCACTTTCACCCCCCATGTTCTCTCACTTTAGCTTCTACTCATTATAATTAGCTGATTTTGGTTGGTTGTTGGGGGGCTGGTTTCACTTCTTAAATTAATGTTGCACCCCTTTAAAAATGTGAATAAACACTTCTTGCTGTAACACTGAGGAATCATGAAGAAATGAAGCATTGAAGGTCATCACACATACACACGTTCTTTTATTCACCTTCAGGAGGAAAGATCAGACCTCAGAGTAAATACATGTGAATAAAGAGAACATCAGTAGCACCAACACTAGATATTTTCTCCAAACCAGAAGTTAAAGTTCAGAGGTGATTCCACGTCCACATATTTATGCTCCTTCATTCATTATTACACTTCTGTCTGAGTAGTCAAGAGCAATAGAAGATCCTTTAAAATTACTTCTATAAAACATCTTCGATCTTTAATCATTTTTGTCTGTGGTTTTATTAGAATGATGAAATCTCTGAATGTGTCACTCATAGGTGCAATACTACCTTGTGGTCATTGAACTGTCAGCTAAACACTTGGAAGATTTACATGAAGAAAAACTAAAAACATACTACTTGACCAAAAGTATGTGAACACCTGATCATGATCATGCAGGACAATGTATTTTAAACCATAATCATTCAAATGGAATGTTAATAAGAAACTCGGTGAATCATTTTAGTGAATCCACAAAGAGTCCACATGTCCTGAATTCTATACAACCCCAAATCAGAAAGAGATTTACTTTGACTTTTATTTGATGACAGACAGGGTGAACCTGAGATATTTCATGTTTTATCTGTTCAACTTTATTTCATTTATTAATAAACATTAAAATCCATTCCTGCATTTTAGGCCTGCAACACATTCCAAAAAAAAGTTGGGACAGTAAAGCATTTACCACTTTGTAATATTGCTGTTCCTTTTCACCACTTAAAAGACATTTCCACTGTGTGATGGTCCATCCTAGTTGCCTCCGAGCCCAGAGAAGTTGAAGCCATTTCTGGACATGGTTAACATAAGGCTTCTTTTTTGCACAGTAAAGTTTTAAGTATGATTAGTGCAGTAACTCTGTATTGTAGAGCTGATAAAGGTTTGATAAACTAATCCCTCACCCATGTGGTTATATCAGCTAGTGTTGAGTGGAGGTTCTTGATGCCGTCTGAGGGATGGAAGATCACGAGTGTTCAGATTAAGCTTGTGTCCTTGACCTTTACTCACTGAAATTCCTCCTGATTCCTTGAATGGTTTAATGATATTCTACACTGTAGAGGGAGAACATGCTAATCTCTTCCAAATCACAGTCAAAGTAAATGTAAGAAACTCTGTGTTTTTATTTTATTTGACTTTTTCCACACTGTCCCAACTTTTTCTGATTTGGGGTTGTATGTAGTGGTGATGGAGGAGATTTTTACTAGAGATCACATTCAGCAGGAACCCCATTATTACTCATCTCAGGTTTTAAATATGCAGGTCAAAGCTCAGGGGCTCGTAGATCCATGAAGGGAACAGAACCCTGGTGTTAATCAGTACACAAGGATAAAATAACACAACTGGAACATTTTTATATCAGTAAAACAGACAGGAAGAAGATTTTAAACATTTGTTTTAACTTGAGTGTTTTTCTGAGCATCAGCTGCTGAGCTGTTAGATGAGGTGAAACCCAAACCACGATACTGCTTTAATATACAAGTACTGCAAGATGAACATTTCTGCAATCAGTTAAACATTTTCTGTCAGCAATATTTAGATCAGACGAAAGTCATTATAAAAAGTACATTAGTCTGATACTCCAGCATTATTGACGTGGACGCCTCAACATTTTGTTTTTTAACCTTAACTGAGAAGATTCTCGGTCTCAGAACCAGATGCTACACCTCAAACATCCAAACGTTAAAGAAGTGAGGAACATCTCTGTATCTCTGATGCTTTATTGGCATGACAAATATTCACACTTTAATTACCAAACCTCAAATAAAGAAATTAAATCTGACATGCAAATGTTTTGAAACTTGATATTTTATTGTAGAAGATGTAAAGCAGTAAATATTAGCAGAAAATAAACATGTACAGATTTTGTACGTTCAAATGAACAAACGTGTCCTCTAAAGGGAACAAAAGTGAACATTTCTGTTTTGTTGTTGATTTACGTATAATTGATAGTCTAGTTCTGGCTGGGTAAGATTTAAGAGGGGCAGTTGGATGATCCTAAGAAAGGTCAGGAATCAGCCCAGAACCACACGGGAGGACCTGGTCAATGACCTGAAGAGAGCTGGGACCACAGTCTCAAAGATTACCGTTAGTAACACACTACGCCGCCATGGATTAAAATCCTGCAGGACACGTAAGTTCCCCCTGCTCATGCCAGCACATGTCCAGGCCCATTTGAAGATCACCAATGACCATCTGGATGATCCAGAGGAGGCATGGGAGAAGGTCATGTGATCAGATGAGAACAAAATAGAGCTTTTTGGTATCAACTCCACTCGCCGTGTTTGGAGGAAGAAGATGGATAAATACAACCGTCCCAACTGTGAAGCATGGGGGTGGAAACATCATACTTTGGGGGGGCTTTTCTGCAAAAGGGACAGGACGACTGCACCGTATTGAAGGGAGGATGGATGGGGTCATGTATAGCGAGATTTTGGCCAACAACCTCCTTCCCTTAATAAGAGCATTAAAGATGGGTCGTGGCTGAGTCTTCCAGCATGACAATGACCCGAAACACACAGCCAGGGCAACTAAGGAGTGGCTCCGTAAGAAGCATTTCAAGGTCCTGGAGTGGACTAGCCAGTCTCCAGAACTGAACCCAATAGAAAATCTTTGCAGGAAGCTGAAACTCAGTGTTGCCCAGTGACAGCCCCGAAACCTGAAAGATCTGGAGAAGATCTGTATGGAGGAGTGGGCCAAAATCCCTGCTGCAGTGTGTGCAAACTTGGTCAAGAACTACAGGAAACGTCTGACCTCTGTAAAGGTTTCTGTAATGCAATAAAATGCAAATTAATTATTTAAAAATCATACAATGTGATTATCTGGATTGTTTTTTTAGATTCTGTCTCTCACAGTTGAATTGTATCTACGATAAAAATTACAGGCCTCTCCATTCTTTGTAGGTGGGAAAACTTGCAAATCGGCAGTGTATCAAATACTTTTTTTCTCACCGTATATATTAAATTATATAAACAATATATATATATATATATATATATATATATATATATATATATATATATATATATATATATATATATACACACACACACACACACTATACACAATATTTACTGAACTGTGAGGAGCTCTTACATGGGTCCAGATAAAGGATCTTCATGTCTAAACCACAGAGGGGAGGATCCATACATCCATCACTCTCATGGAGATACAGCTGAGTACTGGAGAATCTGATCTCTGTACTGAGACTGGACTGATAAATAAAACACAGTACAATTAGTCTGAGAGAATTAGTCTGCTTCCCCTAGTCAGTCTTTAAGCATGGGTCTGCCTACTTTCTGGACGACATTTCCCAAAATACAATTGCCGATTATTTGATGATGTCAACCAGTCAGCCCTCGCTTGACAGATCATCTTCTTTAATAAACCACGCTTTAACTTTTTAATCTGCGAGCATCTCATCTGATTGAAAAATGTTACATGTAACCAGAAATTAGTTTTAAATGATTATTTTATTTATTCCACTTTGATGTCATACCTGTAGAAGTGTATATAAGGCAGCGCACTGCTGCATTCTCATCATTCTGTGTTTAGACAGCGAAGAGAACAGTTGCGATTATGGATCATCTGTTGACTTGGTTTCCGATATTTTACCGGGGCCGAGCCGGAGATGCCCAACATAAACGAGGCAAAAGAGAAGAAAAGGGGGAAGAAAAGGTGGAAGAATATCTTCAAGAGGAACCGTAAGCCCGAAGGAGGGCCTCAGCAGCCAGAAGGGCCAATTCTCTGATATACATCCCCCTGGATAAGCCCAGTGATATCAGCCTGGATAAACCCTGGGATGATGATCTTTCTTCTGCAGACAAGAAAAAGGGAAAGAAAAAGTGGAAGAATATCTTCAAGAGGAACCGTATGCCCAAAGCATGAAAAATGGAGGGCCAAGTGCCCCAGCAGCCAGAAGGGGATGAGGGTCTGGAGCTACACTCCAGCCTGGATGAGACCAGGGGCAATACTGAGATGCTCTTGGCTGAGAAAGAGCTTAAAGCTGAGGCCAAATCTCTGACAAATATCAGCCTGGATGAGACCAGAGACGTCATCCTGGATGAGACCAGGAGTAATACTGACATGCTCCTGCCTGAGGAAGAGCTCGACTCTGAGGCCGATTCTCTGTTCATCCTGGATGAGACCAGGAGTGATACTGACATGCTCCTGCCTGAGGAATAGCTTGACTCTGAGGCCGATTCTCTGTTCAGCCTGGATGAGACCATGGATGTCAGCCTGGATGAAATCGGGGATGTTGCTGAGATGCTTCTGCCTGTCAGAGAGCTCGAAGCTGAGCCTGAAGCCCTGGTTAACACCAGCCTGGATAAGACCAGGGGTGATGCTGAGATGCTTCTGCCTGTCAAAGAGCTCGAAGCTGAGCCTGAAGCCCTGGTTAACACCAGCCTGGATAAAACTGGGGACGTTGCTGAGATGCTTCTGCCTGTCAGAGAGCTCGAAGCTGAGGCTGAGGCTGAAGCCCTAAAGAACCTGGAGAAGACCAGCCTGATTGAGTCTGAGGAGAGTGGAAGAGACACTGAAGCTGATTTATTTAGCAAAAGGTGATGATGGTGGTATCACCAGAGAACACAGCAGGAGAAAAAAGACCAGGAGAGGAACCTGGGGACGCGGCCGGAAGATAAATTACAAAAAGAAGTATGATAACGGTAAATAAAAGTTAAAAAGATCAACATGCGTCCACATACTGAAGCCACTGTGGGATCTGATCTATATCATTCTTTTATTTTAGGATCTGAAATGATAAACGAGGTGCACGTGGAAGCAAAAGCTGAGGTCGTTGAGATGAAGAATGTCCACCCTGATGAGAAGGACTCAACCGCTGTTGTGCTGAAACACGACCAACCTCTGGATGAGGAAAGAAAGCAGCTGATAGGTCGAGGTGACCCAGAGGACACAATGCAAGAGAAGAAGATCACACAAGGCACTCAACATTGCGGCCGCAAAATCAGAAGAACAGAACCAGGTTGACTGAGTCCGATTCTCTGACAAACATCAGCCTGGATAAGCCCAGGGACGTCAGCCTGAATGAACCCGGGGATGATCTTTCTTCTGCAGACAAGAAAAAGTGATAGAAAAAGTGGGAGAACATCTTCAAGAGGAACCGTAAGCCCAAAGCAGGAAAGCTGCCGAAGGAGGCTTTGGAGGGCCAAGTTCCCCAGCAGCCAGAAGGGGATGAGGGTCTGGAGCTGTAAACGTGAAAAACCTCCACGTCGACCTCAGAAAGGTGTTGTGGGTAAATACTGAAGATCAACGTGTGCACTAATAAAACTAATAAAGCACAACAGTAAAACCATTCTCCTTGTGTCTGTTTATTTATTTTTCCTTTGATTGTATCCACAGTTTAAACCTTTTTAAATTAAAACCTTTTTAAGTTTAAGCCTAGCCTATGGGCTTGTTAAGACGTGACATATCGACCTCATGAAATATCACATCCAGGTCCAGGTTGGCTGAGTCCCTCGTATTTTCAATATACCACAGTGCTGTGTCCCGTGTTGCTTCAACAGGTCCGAGTCCAAAAAGACTCAACTGTCTTTCTACCGCTTTCCTTGTGATGAGAAAGAGAAAAGAAAATGGCTGCAGATGATAAGGTAAAAGCCAAACTTCCCCTTTGCAGATACTCTCAACATATTTATATTTTATAGGGTTCTTCTTGCTATATAACACATTTCAGTGTTTTTGTTGTTTACTGCCCAGTTAAAGCAAATATAGCAAATATATAAATATTTTATATATAAAATTTTCCAGTTTCCCGATCACCCCAGCATTCCCCCTAAGCAGAAGAAGCAAGTGGTCCCAACCAGTGCTGAGAATGAAGGAAGAACAGATATAGTACCCACAGCTAACACTGCAACTGTACAGGCCCCCAGTACTTCATAGAGTCTTGTGATGCTTGAGGTCGAGAATGACATGCTGAGAGATGAGAATGAGAAATTGAAAAAAATAATTGGAGAAACAGAAGCAAACATTTTCTTTCAGTCAGATTTCCTCACGTCCTGACGAGGTCCAATATTACACTGGATTGCCCGATGCTGCCACTGTCCTTTTTTTGGAAGCGCTCCTTTCTATATTTGAGCTACAATATCATTCTGATTGGACTGTCCACATTATGCCCCTAATTGATCAATTACTCCTTACCTTAATGAAGCTTAAATTGAATTGTGGCCATGTAGACCTTGCAACAAGGTTTAATTGTAGCACAGTCACAGTAACTAACATCTTTACCACTATCCTTAGTGCACTGTAGGACATTTTGTACGTCGGTCTACTTGAGAACAACATCCCCTCCACAGCCAAGAATCAGACATCACTACCAGACTGCTTCCGACCTTTTCCAAACTGTAGGATAGTGCTTGACTGCACAGAGGTTGCTGACTCGAACACAGAGAGGCTGGACACACAAAGTCATTTGTACAGCCATTATAAAGGAAGGACCACGCTGAAGGCTCTAACTGGTGTGTCTCCCATTGGAGTTATTACCTACGCCAGTGACCTGTACGGTGGGAGTGCCTCAGACAAAGCAATAACAGCAGACTGTGGACTTCTCCAACATCTACAACCAGGTGATATGGTTATGGCAGACAAGGGCTTCACAATTCTGGATATTTCACCAGAGGGAGTTATTCTTAACATCCCATCTTTCCTTGTCAACGGACAGTTTACGCAGGAGGAAGTCAACAATAACAGACTCATCTCCAGTGCAAGGATACATGTGGAGCGGTCCATTCAGAGGCTGAAGTCGTTTAGCATTTTGGACCATATCCCATATCAGTTTAGAAAAAATATCAACAAGATACTGAAAGTATGTGTGTGTCTTACAAATGTACAAACACCCATTCTCTGTGAAATTCAATAAATTTACTAATTGTGTCTTTCTGGTCTTTTCAATGTTAGTTTTAAATAATTCAGGCCAGTTTGTTTTGCAGACAACTTTTATAAAAAAAAAAAAAGTAAAACCAGATAAAAATGTTTCTCCTCTCTATTTATTAAGTATTATTTATTTGAAGTGCTAAAGTCTATTTATTAAGTATTATAATTATAATAATATATATAAAACATATATAAATTATATAATATATAATTATTTTAATTGATTAATTTATAATTAATAATAAATCAATTCATCCAATAAATTACAAATGCAAATTGAATAAGTCTGTGACAGAATGTGTGGTAGGAAACAATCTTTATAAAATGTTTTCAGGATGTCCATGTTAACCACCCATGTTGGGTCTATGAGCACTGGCAGAACCACAAAGTCAAGAGGAGTCCATACAAGCAGATGACAACAGTTAGCTCAAGTCAGGTGTAGGTTGCCCTGGATCTGATGCCAATAGTGTTGAGTTGGTTTTAGTGTTAGGGAACCAGTCACCTCCTCCAACTCCAGAAAAAAGTCCTGACTCTCTGCTGCCTGCAGAATAGTCTTGGTTCTGGCTGACCATGGACATTTCACCTCAATAATGCAATCACCAGATACTGTCCCATCTGGAGATCCACCAAGCAGGCTTCTATCAGACAGGAACAGTCCCCTCTCCTGGATACCGACACCATGCACTCTGTGTACTGCTGCTTTGCACTTGGCTCACTGAGGATTCCCCAATCACATGCCTTTAATAAAAACACAAAAATTGTCACTTAATCTTAGATACACTGATAAGTTAAATCACTTATCCACTTCTAACTTTAGATCCGTCTTTGACATTGTAATGGCCAAGCAGGGTTTTGAATAATGAAGGGGGGTAAGACTTCCGCTTGAATGCTGCCAACACCACACCAAAGTTGCTTGCCGTGATCCGTTTCTTGCGAAATGCCGACCTGTTATAAAAAAAAAGTTGCAATTACTAGTTTTGTATTATTTCAGCTTGTATCTTATTTGGCACAGTGATGCTAAGAGCTCAATGCATTATGACTTAAGAAAACATGCAAATACTTTAGACATAAAATGCAAGCAAATCAAGAAAACATCTACCCGACAGCCCACACAAAGCATTTATAAAATCTGCAGCAAATTCAGACAACACATCACAACATATGAATTTGCAGAATGTTTTCTAAATGAAGTGCATAGGTTGTCAAATTGATATATTCTTAATTTGTGTTTGGTCTATCTGCATACACTGTATGTTGCAGTGCATTGAGTTCCCAGGGCCACAGCAGTTTTTATTAATGCACTTTCTTACCATAAAGGGTTCTTTGCTTACCCAACTGTTGCTGCCTCGATCTGCTGCAGAATTCGTACCTGAGGCGGTTCAGGACTCAAAATCCACCCCATTCCAGTGAAACGCCCAAGTTGTGACAAAGATGCCAGTGCCCATTTTCTGTCCTCCTGTGTGACAGGTCTATGATTCCAGCTGAAATAAAATAAGTAATTCCATCAACCGTCTTTTAAACTCACAGTGTACACCACACTCTTCATGCAGTATATCAGATTAACAATATTTTAAGGATTCAGAAAAGATCTCTGCCTGGCCAACTAAAATTTCACTATGAAGATAAATCTTAAATTCATGATTGTTCAGTAGTACCACAGAACATTGTGACTATGTTAGCATTGTTTAATAAATACTATATAATGGCTTTAACCCAGTGGTCTTAGAGGACCCCTGCACATTTTAGTAGTTTCTTGCTCTACCACACCAGCTTCGTCTCCGAAAGGGATTTGTTAATCAGCTGATTAGTTGGATCAGGGTAAAAACTAAAATGTGAAGGGCAAGGGGTCCTCTAGGACCGGGTTAGGGAAAACCCTGCTTTAATCCACCTAGCGTTAAGCAAATAAACCACGCAACATCAGCATCACTTGCAAATTAATTACTAACCTCGTGTTGTGGATGGTGTCATCTCAGACACCCGCTTAGCTGCAATTTCGTCCGTTTTCGATGTCTTCACCCTCTTCCACGAGCATTCCACGTCAGTGCGGGACACGTTTTTCTTAACCCAAATCAACAAGGCTGCCATATGAGGGCACTTGTCTCTGCCAATTGTGCACTCGCAGGTACTGTACCTCACTGACTGACCCTCAACGTGCACCTATATTGAACAAGATTTAATCCTCGCTGTCCCTAACACATCTTCAAGACCTTATCAGTGCTGTAGTTAAAGTAGTAGCCTAAATATATTTCAGTAGCGCTAGCACTACCTAGCTACAAAGTGACAGATCATTAGCTAATCGCTAGCTAGCTAACATAACCTTACTAATCCCACAAAAGCCTTTATATAGGTTTTCATTATTTTCGTCCAAAGTTATAGCAGTCCTGTGCATTTATTATACAAATACCTCAGTCAGAACATGACATATCATCTTTAAATGCTAATTAGTGAACCTGGCTAATCCTCCTACCTTCTAACTCACCTCAACCTTGTAAATCAGGTTTTTCATGGATGCCTGGACTCTACCCTTGAATATACCACCTGGAAGAACACTTACACTCATCACTCTATTTGAGTTAAAAGAGTTTAGACCTTTTTTAACCCTCAAAGGTGCCTCACTAAAGAAAGAAGTAAAGGTAAAAAGGTTCACAGGTTCAGCCATAGTTGTTTGCGTTTGGGATTAAAGTTGCGTTTGGCCCCAGAAATGGTCCTCACGTCGCGCGTGCCATCACACTTAACAAGCAGAGACTGACACTTTTACTTTGTATTACATAATAAAAAACTGATTTTTATTCATAACTTCAATAGCATTTAAGGTATTCAGCATATTATTAACTTCAATAGCTTTTAAATATTCATCAAATTGTTCCAAAACAAGTTGGAAGTAAAACGTTGGAAGCATGAATATGTGTGTGTGTGTGTGTGTGTGTGAGTGTATGTTAAACAGATTCTCTCTCTGAGCCTGCAATCCCCTTAATCCAATATATGACAAAGACAGAGGGATTAACATTATTTGTAGTTATGTTAAAAGTATGTTAAAGTAACATTTAAAACATTTACAAATGTTTTTGGGTTTGTTTTTTAACTTGTATTAAATGTCTTGAGAATATTAAGAAAACTGACAAAAAAATGACAAAATAACGTTAAAGGAACGTTCTAATTAAACATTCATACAACCAAAATGGAATGTTAAGGGAACGGTCAGAAAACCTTATTTACAATGTTCTTAGAACATTCTAATACAACGTTTCCAGAATGTTACATTATGGTTGCAAATGAGGTTTAGGCGACGTTCTATGAACGTTTTCATAACTTTAAAACAACGTTCTGAGAACATCAAGAACACTGGACAAAATAACATTGAGGGCTACGTTGTAATGCAACGTTCCCACAACCAGAATGGAACGTTTGGGGAACGTTCTCAGAACGTAATTTTGTTAGCTGGGAATAATAAAATTTAGACCTAGCATGTATGCTAGCACAGTTCAGTGTGGTCAGTTATATTGAGAACATTAACATTTACCTCAGATATGATGACAGATAACTGATAATGGTTTTTATTTAGCTACAATGACAGAGTTTAGACTTAGCATGTATGCTAACACAGTTCAGTGTGGTCAGTTATATTGAGAACATTAACATTTTGATGACAGATAACTAATAATGAGTCTGCCATGAGTTAAAAGCTGCTGAAACATGGCTGACACTGTCCACAATCGAGCAAGCTTCACATCATCATGGACTCAGATGCTATTAGGTAAGAAAGTAGCTGCAGATTTAAACTGGAGAGAGTTTAGAGGATATCGAGTCTCTTCAGCTGTGATGAATATCAGGATCATTTCTGTGATGCACTTCGGTATCTCGTCCTGTCTTGAACCTCCTCCTCCATCACACCAACCTCCTGCGTTCCTCCTTCACCACATCCTAAACCTCCTCTCTGGTGCTCCTCTACTACTCCTGCATTCCTCCTTCACCACATCCTAAACCTCCTCCTCTATCACACCAACCTCCTGCGTTCCTCCTTCACCACATCCTAAACCTCCTCCTCCATCACACCAACCTCCTGCGTTCCTCCTTCACCACATCCTAAACCTCCTCTCTGGTGCTCCTCTACTACTCCTGCATTCCTCCTTCACCACATCCTAAACCTCCTCTCTGGTGCTCCTCTACTACTCCTGCATTCCTCCTTCACCACATCCTAAACCTCCTCCTCTATCACACCAACCTCCTGCATTCCTCCTTCACCACATCCTAAACCTCCTCTCTGGTGTTCCTCTACTACTCCTGCATTCCTCCTTCACCACATCCTAAACCTCCTCCTCTATCACACCAACCTCCTGCGTTCCTCCTTCACCACATCCTAAACCTCCTCCTCTATCACACCAACCTCCTGCATTCCTCCTTCACCACATCCTAAACCTCCTCTCTGGTGCTCCTCTACTACTCCTGCATTCCTCCTTCACCACATCCTAAACCTCCTCCTCTATCACACCAACCTCCTGCGTTCCTCCTTCACCACATCCTAAACCTCCTCCTCTATCACACCAACCTCCTGCATTCCTCCTTCACCACATCCTAAACCTCCTCTCTGGTGTTCCTCTACTACTCCTGCATTCCTCCTTCACCACATCCTAAACCTCCTCCTCTATCACACCAACCTCCTGCGTTCCTCCTTCACCACATCCTAAACCTCCTCCTCTATCACACCAACCTCCTGCATTCCTCCTTCACCACATCCTAAACCTCCTCTCTGGTGTTCCTCTACTACTCCTGCATTCCTCCTTCACCACATCCTAAACCTCCTCTCTGGTGTTCCTCTACTACTCCTGCATTCCTCCTTCACCACATCCTAAACCTCCTCTCTGGTGCTCCTCTACTACTCCTGCATTCCTCCTTCACCACATCCTAAACCTCCTCTCTGGTGATCCTCTACTACTCCTGCATTCCTCCTTCACCACATCCTAAACCTCCTCTCTGGTGTTCCTCTACTACTCCTGCATTCCTCCTTCACCACATCCTAAACCTCCTCTCTGGTGCTCCTCTACTACTCCTGCATTCCTCCTTCACCACATCCTAAACCTCCTCTCTGGTGATCCTCTACTACTCCTGCATTCCTCCTTCACCACATCCTAAACCTCCTCTCTGGTGTTCCTCTACTACTCCTGCATTCCTCCTTCACCACATCCTAAACCTCCTCTCTGGTGTTCCTCTACTACTCCTGCATTCCTCCTTCACCACATCCTAAACCTCCTCTCTGGTGCTCCTCTACTACTCCTGCATTCCACCTTCACCACATCCTAAACCTCCTCTCTGGTGTTCCTCTACTACTCCTGCATTCCTCCTTCACCACATCCTAAACCTCCTCCCTGGTGTTCCTCTACTACTCCTGCATTCCTCCTTCACCACATCCTAAACCTCCTCTCTGGTGTTCCTCTACTACTCCTGCGTTCCTCCTTCACCACATCCTAAACCTCCTCCCTGGTGTTCCTCTACTACTCCTGCGTTCCTCCTTCACCACATCCTAAACCTCCTCCCTGGTGTTCCTCTATTACTCCTGCGTTCCTCCTTCACCACATCCTAAACCTCCTCTCTGGTGTTCCTCTACTACTCCTGCATTCCTCCTTCACCACATCCTAAACCTCCTCTCTGGTTTTCCTCTACTACTCCTGCATTCCTCCTTCACCACATCCTAAACCTCCTCTCTGGTTTTCCTCTACTACTCCTGCATTCCTACTTCACCACATCCTAAACCTCCTCTCTGGTGTTCCTCTACTACTCCTGCGTTCCTCCTTCACCACATCCTAAACCTCCTCCCTGGTGTTCCTCTACTACTCCTGCGTTCCTCCTTCACCACATCCTAAACCTCCTCCCTGGTGTTCCTCTACTACTCCTGCATTCCTACTTCACCACATCCTAAACCTCCTCTCTGGTGTTCCTCTACTACTCCTGCATTCCTCCTTCACCACATCCTAAACCTCCTCCCTGGTGTTCCTCTACTACTCCTGCGTTCCTCCTTCACCACATCCTAAACCTCCTCCCTGGTGTTCTTCTACTACTCCTGCATTCCTACTTCACCACATCCTAAACCTCCTCTCTGGTGTTCCTCTACTACTCCTGCATTCCTACTTCACCACATCCTAAACCTCCTCTCTGGTTTTCCTCTACTACTCCTGCATTCCTCCTTCACCACATCCTAAACCTCCTCTCTGGTTTTCCTCTACTACTCCTGCATTCCTACTTCACCACATCCTAAACCTGTGCAGAGTTCATGCAGAGTTCGCAGCAGATCATCTTGCAGGTTGGTTTCTGACTGTTTTCTCAATTGTAGCAGTGTCTGGCGGTTGTAAACTAAGTCAAAAGTGGTTTCCATACGTTTATAAACAAAACTGTCCTAAACAAACTTACAAACTTTTCCTGAAAACAACAAGAAAACACCGTTTTTCGACCCCAGAGCGGCCGCTGCGTGTTAACGCGCCCCCATCTTGGATCTACCATGAACAAGTAGGCGCTTGATGACATACCGGAATGGAGCTAAGCTCGTCCTCTGCGATAGTGTTTTTTAACCGATCGGACATGTAAAGCCACATTCTGTGAATGGCAGGGTCTCGGTCCTGAAGTTTGATCAGGTCCGAATCCGAGAAAGCTGGGGCAAGTGCGAGTGTCTCGGGAACCGGGCAGCTGGCTGAGGCTGCCCGTGCCCGTGTAACAGCAGAAACAGTAGGGGCTGGGTGGGCCAGGAGGGCGGGCATGGTCGAGTGTCCACGGAGTGCCTTTTTCAGCTCCCACTTTAGCCCAGTGGTCAGCAAGGCTGTTAAGATCCTTGTCCTGCTCTGGGATCTTGGAGTGCCCTTTCACTTTCTTCCAGTATACCAGCATATAATTCATGTCCACTATGTGTTCACAAGCCATGAAGAGTTCTCTATAATTCGCTGGCTGGTGAGGAAAGTCACTGGTTGATTGTGGGTTTCCACAATCACTTTCTGACCAGCGATGTAGTTAGAAAAGTGTTTGACAGCCCACACAGAGGCTAACAATGCTTTTTCACTGTTTGTGTATTTGAGCTCTGGAGCTGTCAAGGTTTTGCTGGCATATGCTACTACTCGTTTGTCTTGGTCATGGCGTCGATACAGACCAGCACTCATGCTGTGTTTTGAAAATCCAGCCTCTAGATATGGTCTGGGTACACGAGACAAGGTGCAGTGCACAGCTTGTCCTTCAGAGCTTGCATGGCTCGTTCTTGGGGTGGTCCCCAAGTAAACGGGAAATTCTTTTTTTAGCAAGTCCTATAATGGCTTGGCTAATTCTGCATAGCTTTTGATAAATCTGTGGGAGTAATTACAAACTCCCAGGAAACTGTGGAGTTCAGAGATGTTAGTGGGTGCCTTAATGTTAGATACACCCTGTATGCGACCCACTTGCGGTTGTACCCCATCCGGACCCACAAGAAGACCCACGTAGTTCACCTTGGTTTAACACCACTGGCCTTTAGAGAGAGAGATCTTGGCTCCAGCCACCGTAAGTTGGCCAAGCACATGGTCTAACTCTTCCAGGTGGGTGTCTAGAGTATGGTTTCGCATCAACACATCATCCACATATACAGTGTATCACAAAAGTGAGTACACCCCTCACATTTCTGCAGATATTTAAGTATATCTTTTCATGGGACAACACTGACAAAATGACACTTTGACACAATGAAAAGTAGTCTGTGTGCAGCTTATATAACAGTGTAAATTTATTCTTCCCTCAAAATAACTCAATATACAGCCATTAATGTCTAAACCACCGGCAACAAAAGTGAGTACACCCCTTAGTGAAAGTTCCTGAAGTGTCAATATTTTGTGTGGCCACCATTATTTCCCAGAACTGCCTTAACTCTCCTGGGCATGGAGTTTACCAGAGCTTCACAGGTTGCCACTGGAATGCTTTTCCACTCCTCCATGACGACATCACGGAGCTGGCGGATATTCGAGACTTTGCGCTCCTCCACCTTCCGCTTGAGGATGCCCCAAAGATGTTCTATTGGGTTTAGGTCTGGAGACATGCTTGGCCAGTCCATCACCTTTACCCTCAGCCTCTTCAATAAAGCAGTGGTCGTCTTAGAGGTGTGTTTGGGGTCATTATCATGCTGGAACACTGCCCTGCGACCAAGTTTCCGGAGGGAGGGGATCATGCTCTGCTTCAGTATTTCACAGTACATATTGGAGTTCATGTGTCCCTCAATGAAATGTAACTCCCCAACACCTGCTGCACTCATGCAGCCCCAGACCATGGCATTCCCACCACCATGCTTGACTGTAGGCATGACACACTTGTCTTTGTACTCCTCACCTGATTGCCGCCACACATGCTTGAGACCATCTAAACCAAACAAATTAATCTTGGTCTCATCAGACCATAGGACATGGTTCCAGTAATCCATGTCCTTTGTTGACATGTCTTCAGCAAACTGTTTGCGGGCTTTCTTGTGTAGAGACTTCAGAAGAGGCTTCCTTCTGGGGTGACAGCCATGCAGACCAATTTGATGTAGTGTGCGGCGTATGGTCTGAGCACTGACAGGCTGACCCCCCACCTTTTCAATCTCTGCAACAATGCTGACAGCACTCCTGCGCCTATCTTTCAAAGACAGCAAATGGTTGTGACGCTGAGCACGTGCACTCAGCTTCTTTGGACGACCAACGCGAGGTCTGTTCTGAGTGGACCCTGCTCTTTTAAAACGCTGGATGATCTTGGTCACTGTGCTGCAGCTCAGTTTCAGGGTGTTGGCAATCTTCTTGTAGCCTTGGCCATCTTCATGTAGCGCAACAATTCGTCTTTTAAGATCCTCAGAGAGTTCTTTGCCATGAGGTGCCATGTTGGAACTTTCAGTGACCAGTATGAGAGAGTGTGAGAGCTGTACTACTAAATTGAACACACCTGCTCCCTATGCACACCTGAGACCTAGTAACACTAACGAGTCACATGACATTTTGGAGGGAAAATGACAAGCAGTGCTCAATTTGGACATTTAGGGGTGTAGTCTCTTAGGGGTGTACTCACTTTTGTTGCCGGTGGTTTAGACATTAATGGCTGTATATTGAGTTATTTTGAGGGAAGAATAAATTTACACTGTTATATAAGCTGCACACAGACTACTTTTCATTGTGTCAAAGTGTCATTTTGTCAGTGTTGTCCCATGAAAAGATATACTTAAATATCTGCAGAAATGTGAGGGGTGTACTCACTTTTGTGATACACTGTATAAGCGTACCCCGTTCACGAGCATCTGGACCTCTCTTGTCTGCACTTGGTGCTGTTTATAGTTATTCTGATGAACCATTTGCTTTTTCTCTGGTGCAGTAGTTTGAGTTGGAAAAGGCTTCAGCTTACCTTTAAGTCAAATGTTTTCTTCTTGTTGGTCCCTGGAGTATCAGAGCCACTGAAGATAAATGGATAATGAGCAAAAACGTTCTTTGTTGAAGACTCCAGCTCGGATGTCCAGAACACCTGGTACAGGAATTAATCCAGAGTGCCCCGAGAAAACCTGACGATTTTCTTGGTTGAGATGATAGGTTTGAAGAGTGCGGACTTCAGTGCTGGACGCTTGGCTGACTGCTTGGCTGACTGCTTCTGTTGTGGTGAGGGTGGTCCGGGTGTTGGGGATGATGCGGGATAGAAGGTGCATTCTCAGAGCCTTCCTGTTCAAAATGCTGCTTTACTGCTCTCAGCAACTTAACAGCCTTCATTTTTGGCTAATTGTTGCAAATCTGCATATTTAAGCAACTCTAAAATCCATCCCTGACCGCCATTGCACCACGCTAAAAACCACAGCCAAAATAGCCAGTGATAGCTCTGTGGTTAAGGTACTGGACTAGTAAACAGAAGGTTGCCGGTTCAAGCCCCACCACCACCAAGTTGCCACTGTTGGGTCCCTGAGCAAGGCCCTCAACCCTTAGTTGCTCATTGTGTTAGTCGCTTTGGATAAAAGCGTCTGCTAAATGCTGAAAATGTAAATGTAATGTAAAATGACATGCCTTGTTAAGGAAGATGTTGAACTCTGCTGGTGAGTTTGCATAGCCAAACGGGCACCTCGTAAAGGATTGATAAATGGCTTGATAAAACTACTGACTTCTCTGAGGTTACCTTGATCAAATAAATCCTATCGTCCACTGTAATCAATATCCCTAAGATAGGCGTTTACGTCACTGGATCCATCATGTTTTGGCTCAAATCGGGCTATGTTGCGTGCGATTTTGTCTAAGTCCCGATCGGTGTGATCCTGGGCATGGTAGAGGCCAGGGGTTGGGTCACTCCTTTGAGGAGAAGTTTCTGTAGCCGGGCTTGGACGAGCCTTGTTGGCCCAACCAGTATGGGAAGGCTCAGGATTGACCAGTAGAGGAGGACGCACAACGCCGTCCTTTTGAGAACCTCTAGGAGTTGGTTCCTGTTTCCCATCGTTTTAAAAGGCATCTTCCCACCCTCTCAGTCCCATTTGCCCTAGAGTAAGTGAGTAATGTGGTTCGGCCGTACCATCGGAAGTTTTCTTTGAGAGGAATCTATGTGATCACCGGGTGTCCCACAACTTTTCCTCTGCCTCGGTCAACTTGCGCTCTGCCTTTAATCGCTGATGTTGGGAGGTTGTTAATTCTGCCTTGGTTTCCACCAACTCCCTGTCAAAACTGGCCTGTTGTTCCTTAAGGTGTTCTATTCTAGACTAGGCCTGCTCAAGCAGTCCCTCAGCACTAGCAACTTGCTGTACCAGTTCCTGGTTCCTTCCCTTAACCACACCTATCTCACCTTCAAGATCTGCATTCCCTTCCTGGGATGCAGCCAATTCCTGACTAGTTCTAGTGAGTGCACGTTCAAACCCTCTACTGTGTGATTCTGCTCGTGAGTCACGCATTCAGCTTTCACCTGCTTTAGGTCTCTGGAACGGCGTTGGGCCTGGGTGACCAATATGATGGTCATTTTTCCCAGGATTTTAGCTAAGTCTTTGTCCTTACGATCACTCTGTGAATACACCGCTATACAACTGTCCAGTAATGACTCAAGTGCCTCAGGGTTTGACTTTTGGGCAGTGTTCATATATTCAGGGACCAAGGAGTTTGTCATGTCTGCAAGAACTGTCTCTATATCCCTGTAAGAACCTCCTCCACTGAGGGAATCTGACTGGAAGTCGTCAGCCATTTTGATATCCTGAATTAACTCTGAAGGTGGTCTGCTGAAACCTCGCAGCTATAGGTGTATGTTTAAACCATGGTAGGATATATTTGGTTAGCCCAATCAGTGAATGTTGGGGACTAGGGTTTTGATTCCAATAACAATTAGGGGTACGGTATGCTCCTTTTATTTACTAGGAATAGTGGGCACGTATTCTCCAAATTTATAAGGGTCGTCTCACTTAAGAAATCACCACTGTAACTTGCCCAGAAATTCTGTTTCAGTCGCACAGTCCTGTGACACCTGTTCTGCCGATTGCTAGTACAGCTAGTAGTGACCACAGGATGCTTTAACACACGTGAGAGAACTCAACAATCAGTTAGAGGCCCGAGTCATTATATCAAAATTTGGACATCTGTTTAGGTCTGGTTTGACTCAATTCAGTCCACTGGGAACCTCTGGTTCCGGTTGGGTATACGGTTAGTGAACACTGACTGTGAGTGACCAGAAAAGCTATTATAGTTGGAGGATAATTGACCAATGGATCTTTTTTTTTTAAATAAAATAATAAAATAATAATAAAAAAAACTTAGATGTGGCTTGTTTTAAGGTGGCAGGATAAAAAAGGGTGTGACCGAATTTAAGCTTCCCAGATCTCACCAAAAGAGTAAATTACTAGTGGCCACTAGATGGCGCTATAGATACATCTTCCAAAAGACCGTCTTCATATAGCTCATCTGGAAACATTTAATGGTAATACTTATTTTCTAGTTAATCCTGGATACACTCTGATACAAGTTCACTCTTAGTATCAAAAAATGTTTGGATATTAATAGTATCAAATATGTTTGATAGCTTTAGCACACACTACTATGATTGTAGGTGTAAAAGCTAACCTAGAGATATTCCACATGTTCTTACTGTTCAAAAAAATTGAAAGAAAATAAGATCCATGACACTGAAACTGTGTTTCCGATGTAGTCACACAGCTCTGTGACACCTGTTCTAGTAATTGCTACCCACCGAGCCACCGTGCCGCCCCATTAATAAATTAATTAATTATAAATAATTTTACATTAAATTCATAGGGTGGCACGGTGGCTAAGTGGGTAGCACTGTCGCCTCACAGCAAGAAGGTCCTGGGTTCGATCTCCAGGCGGGGCGGTCCAAGTCCTTTCTGTGTGGAGTTTGCATGTTCTCCCCGTGTCCGTGTGGTGCCTTAACCCACGTGGGAGAGACTCAATGATCTGATAGACCCAAAATGTTGTGTCAACATTTAGACACCCAGTTAAGGTGGCACTAGGCTCAGTATTCACCTTTGGGAAAGTTATTGTGCTCAAGCTAGTTAACTTTAGGATTAAACACTTTCTGGAGATCGGCTCCTTGGACTTTTTATTGTTTGTCAGTTCAAGTTCAGTATGTGATGCCGGCCTGGTGCTTTAATTGTTGCACACCATAAATTCAGGAGGTAAAACCAACCAGCCAAAAGCAGCTAATTATAATGAGTAGAAGCTAAAGTGAGAGAACATGGGGGTGAAAGTGAGATTTGCATGAAGACGGTTGAGTGATCTGCTTTCTCCCAGAATAGAGCAGCACTTTCACCAGATGTTCAACTTCCTTCATCCAAACTCACTGAAGCACAACACACAGCACTGAATCTCCAGCTAAAGATCTTCTCTCCTAACACTCATCATGATGAACTAGAAGAAAAGACCAGACAATGTCCAAAATCAAGCTTTATTTCAGCACAGCAAAACTACAGGAAGAGCAACAGGACACTGAACAGAGGAAAGACAGAAATGCAGCATTGTGTAGAACTGAAACTCCATTGTAGAAGCATGTGGAAGTGTCTCCATGTTCAGTTCTATCTGGGAGCTGCTAGCCTTCACACTGGTTCTTTCTGAATACGACGGGATGATCGACGCCACCGTGAGAGACCTTACAGCCAAACTCCTCCCCCTTTTCCCACTGTGCTTTGCTGAGGGTCAGGGTGCTGCCACGCCTCCAACTGCCCCCTTTCTGTTCTTCTGCTCCGGTCACCACCCCGTCCTTCAGCACCGTGCCGTCCACCGTCCAGCTCACCAGCGCCCCCTGTGGAGAGTAACCAGACAGCAGGCAGAGCAGCGAGGCCGATCCCTCAGACAGCTGCAGAGAGGAGGGAGGGAGCAGAGACACGGACGGCTTCACCGTGGGACCGGCTGTACAGGAGAAACAGAACAAAAAGTCCCATTTAGAAACGTTTCCACATCATTTCCTCCTTACTGCTTATTAAGCATCCAGACTGGAAACCTTCATCTGTGTTCAATCATCAATGCAGTGCTGCTGCACACTGTTCTCACATCACTGCAGTTCAGTAGAAACATCTGCAAGCCTCTGTTAGCACATATTCAATATCAACTCTTATTACTTTAGCATTCAACACAACTGACTGCAGCACATCCAGATGTAGCTGATTACAGAAATATTCATTGTTTAGCACAAACACACAGCAGCATTCGTCTGGATTTTACATCAGCACCAGTCACTCGTACCAGTTTACACCAAACTTCATCAACCAGAGACCAGCTTCATATTTACCATCAAAACACCTGCACATTTATTCAGTCTTTAATATTCAGAAACTGTAAGTATTTAGTAAAGGTTGAATATTCAGTAATTGTATATACAGTGGTACCTTAACTTAATGTGGTTTGGTTCTGGGCGTGGCACTGAGTTTCAAGGTATTTTTCCCATAAGGATGTTTGTGAAACCTGTTAATGTGTTTCATGGTTCTGTGAAACTGCATATATTTCATTATGTGAATATTTTATTATATATATTAAAAATAATATTATAATATTATATTCCATTACCAACAATTTATTCCTGTAGCAAATGTTGTTTACAATCACCATATTACATTTTTAGCTTCTAACTAATTCTGATCTGGAGTTATAGAAGTAAAAAGAGTCCATGTTGGTCTCCAAAAGTCTCCAAGAAGAAAAACAAGTGGATTAAATCCCTGATGTAACAACACACTGATGTAGATTTGGTCTCAATGTGAAGAAGAGAAGCTCAGGTAAGCAGCGGTTATGATTTTATGATGCTCTGTGGTTGATCTGGGTCGCGGTGCTGCTGTTTATTGTGCACTTTCCTTTTGCAATGATAGCAAAGCATTATCATGATCACGGACAGCATGAATGTGAACAAAGCGACAGTCCCACACAGTTCCAGTTTAAGCTAAAAGTCGAGTTTAAAGGTACAAATTTCTCCACGAAGGGCGTCAAGTTTCAAAGATTTCAAGTTTAGGGGATGTCGAGTTACAAGGTACCACAGTATTTATTGAAGGTTAAATAATTAGTTAGTTTGTTTATTGTTATTAATACTTATTTTTATCTTGTTTATATGAAGATTAATTAATGATATTAAAAATAAAAATTGTTTTTAATTTAGAACAAATAAAACAACTTACTGACGCTGAGTTTGGTTCCTCCACCAAAAGTGTAGCACAGTGATACATTCCAATGAAGCCGTCGTACAAAAACCTCTGTTCCACTCCAGTGATTCCACACACACACACACACACACACACACACACACACACACACACACACACACACACACACACACACACACACACACACACACACACACACACACACACACACACACACACACACACACACACACACACACACACACACACACACACACACACTACATGCTTCAGTGCTCTGTCAGTGTTTAAAGCTCTGTGAGTTTAACACTTCATGACTGAGAGCTGCTGACCAGCATCTTCACCCACATCAACCATGACCTTCATCTCCATCTTCATCTGCACACTGGCTCTCTGCACTCAAGGTAACACGATGCTTTACGTTCTACTGGTGAGGAGGCTCTGCCATGTGGAGAAGATCCACTAGATGAACTTCAAACTTCACATGGTTCTTCATGTAGTGAACGTCTTTATTCTTCTTCTTGTTTTCAGGATCCAGAGGTCAGGTGACTGTGACTCAGAGTCCTGCAGTAAAACATGTTGATCCAGGAGCTTCAGTCACCATCAGCTGTAAAACCAGCTCTGCTATTTATGGTAGTTATTTTTCCTGGTATCAGCAAAAACCTGGAGAAGCTCCTAAACTCCTGATCTACTTGATTAGCAGCAGAGCATCAGGTATTCCAGATCGTTTCAGTGGCAGTGGATCTGGATCTGACTTCACGCTGACCATCAGTAGAATTGAGACTGGAGATGCAGGAGATTATTACTGTCAGAGTTTTCACTATCCTGGTAGTACTCAGATCTTCACACAGTGTTATATGGTGGTACAAAAACCTGGGTGAGTGGAAGTGTACAGTAACTGCACTGCTGCAGCTGGGACCGACTGCAGGTGCTGAGGGGGAGGATGTGATACAGTACAATCATTCACTCTGTACAGGAAACACCTCACTCACTCACTACTTCTCCTAAATACAAGCTTTATTATTATTAAAATAATAACTAACACTTCATCCTGATCAGGGTCACAGTGGTGTAAAGCTGGTATAGACCACAGACACATTTACTTGCTCATTTATTCCCAGGAGGATGCATTTCAGAGCAGCCAATCCACCTTTTGCATTGCAGAAGTTCCTCCATCAAGGGGTGAGAATTGAACTGACAGCAAGTTTCAAGATGAAGCAGTAAACCAGAAGATGGTTCAGTTTAATCATACTGCATACTATAGTACACACTACTATAGGATTAGTATGCAGTATATACTGGGGCAGTAGGACATTTTGAACAGAGCTGCTGGCTTTGGTTGGGATTGTGGGCGGGTCTGGAGGTGGTAACTCCTGCATTGATTGGTGAAAACCTTCATACCCAACCAATAGGATTGAACTTCACCTTATTACAGCTAACAATCAGCAGCTGGAGCTCATCTAGTAGAAACTACTTTATCTCCATGTGCTGTTTGATTCAGTTGGTTTGTGACTTGCTGGTGAATCAATTTGCTGCCACAATTTACAACCACATTTTAGCAAGAAATAAGTATTAAAAAAGAATATGACTTTTTTTTATTTAGTTTTAAACATGTGATTTTGTTGTTTCTCTCAGAAGCTGGTTTATGATGTTAGTTTTGGTCTCTACAGAGTTAGTAGTTTGGAGGTTTTGCTCAGATGTGAACAACATGAATCTTTATAGATTTAGTGCTGATTATTCTGAGCCTAAAATCTCATGAGAGTAAATAAGGAGGTTCAGCATGTTCTCCACCATTTGCTTCATTATTGTGTGTACTGGTTTTACTGGTTGTGTTGGAGCTGAGGCACAACTGCTAAAAACTAAATCTTACATTATCAGCTCCATTCTTTATATTTGTGAAGTGTTGCATAATCACACAATCTTCTTCTTCCTAACACATTACACCTGCTAACAGCAATGCTAGTAATGCTAGCTATGTTCATCTGAAAACAAAAAATCAGCGTGACACGACATTGTTTCTACCATAAACATACAACTCCTTTTTGAAGTCAAAAACACCACCACTGACTGTGTTGTACCATTCTATACTTTCAAAATCTTTTCTGTCTTTGTTATTCATTGTGTCACAGCCATAAAATCTCTTTTCAGGGTATAAACCCACATAGTTCTTATTTTGCTTTAAATTACATTAGTGTGGAAAATCCTCTTCATCTGAGCATGTTAGATTTGAGGCTGATGATGTTTTAGCCGAGCGCATTGGAATGAGTACGAGTTTATGTAATGTTGTTTGTATGTTTCATCATACATGATCAGTCTACACCCCATCATGGTGATTTTGCATTGTGCTCTAACCACGTGTAACCTTGATATTTGGGTTGTCTAAACTTTTTGACGAGTCTCTCTATACAGTCAGATCCTTCAGCTGTGAATTCTGTACCATCAAATTATTTGCACAGCCAAAATTTGCTTCATGCTTTCCGTTTTCAAATCATGTCTCAGAGTCAAAAAAGATGTATGAATTGCTGGGTTCTTTTAATTTGAGTGGCTGTATGTAACACTCCTGCTTGGTGTCTGAAATTAAATCTTTACCACACTGTTAGCCCGGACTTTATATTTAATCAAACATTTTTAGTACAATATACATAAATTATTTAAGTTTTTTTGCTCTACTATAAAATGCAGAGTACATTGTACTAATTTGAGTACACATTTAAATGTGCTAAAAGATTTAAGTTTACTAAACAAAAAAAATTACTTTTCTATCAGATTAACTTAAAAAAGTTAAGTTAAGGTAATTAAACAGAAAAACGCCCCCATTTACGTGTAAGCCCGCCTTTTTTCAGCTTGCTGTTGGTGAATCAGGCAGCCATTTGTTTTAACTTTTGAAACCTGTTGTTGCAAATTACTTTTTACTTTTCATTGAAGGCTTTTTGCAAAAGTAAACTTGTCTTCCTGAAATGTCTTTTGTGAAGTGGAACCTTTGTTAAACTAAGAAAACTAACATTTTCTTCCTCATTATGCTATTTTTGAGTAGCATGTACACCAGTCTGATGGGGCTTTTTCATCTTCAGTCTAATGTTGGTAAGTGTTGTACTTTACTTAACAATTTTGTTTAAAAGAAATGATCTTAATGTTGACACTAAATAAATAATCAAACAGCGCTGCTTTATTTGCCGTATTTAGGCTACATGTTAGCATGCTAGCCTTCATACGAAGCAAAGAGTGTGCTGGCTTGCTTTATTTTAATCCTTAAATTAATGCTGATGATGTTGATTTTAATGCTTCTGTTTCTTGTTTCTTTTTGTTGTTTTACAGGTTCATGGTTACTGTGAGGAGCTGTTTGTGTTTCATCAGAACTTTATATACAGTTTGTACAGTTTTAAAGATGTTTTCTTGACATGTTGTATTTTAAGTAAATACTTCTGAAGTGAAATAAAGAAAAATAATTTTATAATCGTGTCTGTTTTTCTATAAACATTTGTAATTCATATTTAAAATGTAATTAACATGAAAACTAAGAAGAAATCAATAGTTTTTTCCATTGAGCTCAAGATAAGTAGAATTATTGGGAAAAGCAGTTGGTATAACAAAAAAAAGAAAGTTTAATCAACTTGCCTTTTAGGTGTAATAACTTAATGTTTTAAGTTATGCTAACTCAAGTTTTCATTATACATTACTTAACTTTTTTAAGGCAACCGGTTTCCTCAAATTTTTTAAGTAGATTAAACTTATCCGGGCTTACAGTGCACAATGAACACAACGGTCCGACACACACCTGTGGGGTTTTGGTTTTATCAAGCTAACATGATAACGACGTCCACATTTTTTACAATACTTGGTAAGATCGCATGAGGATGCCATTACACCTGTAGTAGGCTGTTGTTTTTGTTTCTTATGTTGTTCATAACAGTATACAGATTTACAGTAGCGTGAGCAACTGTCACAATATTTGACAAGTCTGGGGTACTTGTGACACACATCACAGCGGTATTTACAAGTATGATCTCTGGCATTGGTGTGGATGGAGCATCTAGGCACTACAGTATAATCGTCTACAATACCACCATCTCTCACTAACCCTGCTATGTCACCATCAGATAAACCAAAGTTAGGAGCTGATGAATCAAGTGTTGGGTATCTATGTGTCGACACACCATCACCGGTCTGTTCTATGTTTGTGTTGGGTGTTATTTTGCAAATTACTTTGTAGCGCAGCTGTAGCATCTCATACTCGTCGTTTAGACAATCTGCTCGCTCGTCGTTAGACAGATGTCAAAGTTTCAAAAAAAGGGTCATTACATGTTAAATCTATCGTTTGCTCACAACTACCATCTAATCTACAGCTTTTTGTTGATATTTCTTGTGATGTTTGACTTCTGTTTGTTAACCATGTATCCAATGTAGTTTGTAAAAAAACATGCACGTTACTACCATTAATGTTCACACTGTGTTTGCCAGTGATGGCATAGTTACCTTGAAAAAGTAATCTGATTACTGATTACTCCTTTAAAAAGTAACTTAGTTACTTTATTGATTACTTGATTTTAAAAGTAACTAAGTTTTACAAGTTACTTTATTAGTTACATAATGCGGTCCGCTAAAGTATCCCATAATGCAACTGGAGCTGCGTAGGCGATTGAAGCGAAATCAGAAACAAGAAAGATGGCAGAGTCCTCTGTTCACAAGTGTAAGTAAGATAAAGACAAATAAATAACAAAGACGATAAATATCCAAAATTTTGGCGAGTGGGGTTTGTAATGAGTCTGTAACTATGGTGATATTACGTCATCACGTCCCCACGTCATCACTTGACGTTGTTAAGATGGAGGATGTAGTACTTTTTTTACTGGATGAGTAGTGCACACTTCCTCCAATCTAGTGCACACTCTAAGTATGCGATTCCAGACACAGCTTGTGACTTAATTGTCGCATAGGACAGACATCACTCCCCGAAACGCAAAAAGAAAGCAAAAATATATCTTTTTACTAAGGAAAATGACAAAAATAGTAATGCACAGTAACTTGGATAAGTAACTTTAATCTGATTACTGGATTGGAAATAGTAACGCGTTAGATTACTCGTTACTGAAAAATGTGGTCAGATTAGAGTAACACGTTACTGACATCAGTGGTGTTTGCATTATTTTGCATAACGCTCTCTAGCTCAACCATAGCAGTCACATACTCGTCGTTTAGACAAACTGTTTGCTTGTCGTGAGACAATTGTTGGAAAACTTTAAAAATAGGATTGTTGCATGTGTCATTGTCTGACTCCCAAAACCTTTTAGACACCATTTTGTTTATACCTAAATAACACTAATACGTAAAATGTTTGAGCTTGTACTGATGAGCTGATTTATTAAAAAAAAAAACAGTTAAAACACCTTAAACATCAGCAACAATAACAACAATAATTATCTAGAACCTGATGGCCCAGCTATGGGGATCAATGACGACACTTTTACCTGTAAAAACCTGTTTAAATTAAACATATTATATACATTACTATTGTGTCTTGCCTGTTCCTTGCACAATTTTTTATTCAAATAATTTGGAAATAGTAATTGTGAATGAACTTGATCCTTGCGTAATTCTTGAATTACATTAACTAAATTAGAAATAGTAGATTTTAAGTCTTAAGTCTTTTCCTGTCTACGTTGTTTAATAGCTATTTTAGACACCTTCTGTGACCGTTGACTCGACTCATCAGACTTCTTAGAACAGATAACGCTAATCTGATGTTGAAGCTCGTGCGCTTGATTGGATTTTAATTCATTCTCGGCAGTGTCTCTTGTTTCGTGCAACATATCAGGAAGTGCGTCCCGTACGACAGTTGTATCAAAATCCTTAGCTGTAAAACTGTCGTTCCAAGTTTTCAAGTCCGTCAGTTCATTCAATGTTGTCCTGGTCAGTGTCAACACAAGGTCCATACACCAACAGAGCATCGTCGTTCAAATCTGCAAACAGTTTTTACGTATTAATGTACTTTACACACAAACGTTATGTTACAAATGCTATGAATAGTATTTCATTTGTATTTTCTTACCATTTGGTTCGCCAGCATCTTCCAACCTAAGATGTTTTCTGCATGAATGCTGATCATGTGCCTCAACAATGCCAAAACAAACACGCTTTCCTCGCAGAGCCGATTCGTTGATGACCCGTTGGGGACTTCGAATCCTCGGTGACTCCCCAGAACTGCTTGTCAAACAGTGTTACTGCTCACAGGGTCCCACGGCCCAAACATCAGGAGCACCAGAGCACACAGGGGCTGTCAGTGTTACATAACCCCCCCTCTAAAGGTACTCCTCCTGGAGTGCCTTCCAAAACAAAAACGAGGAGGTCCTGGGCCCTGCGGGGCAAATTTAAAGTCATTTAAAAAGTTCAGAGGCAGGCATGACAAATGCTGGAACGCAGGCCGCGGACGGAAAACCAGAAGTGCTGACGAGGGGCAGCGTCGTCGAGAGATAAGCTGCGAAAATCCTTGAGGAACTCCTTGAAACAGCTGTGAGGACCCTGGAGAGGTGTCCAAAGTCACTTGCGAAAACACTGGAGAAACGTCATTAATCAGCTGCACAAATCCTTGAGAAACTCCTTGATTCAGCTGTGAGGACCCTGGAGAGGTGTCCGAAGTCACTTGCGAAAACACTGGAGAAACGTCATTCAGCTGCGAGGACCCTGGAGAGGCGTCCGAAGTCAACTGCGAAAACACTGGAGAAACATCACTCAGCTGCGAGGACCCTGGAGAGGCGTCCAAAGTTAACTGCGAAAACACTAGAGAAACATCACTCAGCTGTGAGGACCCTGGAGAGGCGTCCGAAATCAGCTGTGAAAATCCTTGAGAAACTCCTTAAAACAACGGCGAGGACCCTGGAGGGACGACTTGAATCAGCTGCTTGAACCCTGGAGGGACGTCTTGAATCAGCTGCTTGAACCCTGGAGGGACGTCTTGAACGTCCCTCATTTTACCATATTTCTTTTAGTCTTGTTTTAATTCCATATTCTCTAAACTGTAAGGTATATTTTCTTTTAGCTTTTATGTTTTATTTGCTTATTTCTCTTGTTTTAATTTCGTATTTACCAAATTGTAGGGTATATTTTACAATATTTTCTTTTAATTTTTCAAGTTCTTAATTTTTCTCTCTCTTGTTTGAATTTCATGTTTTTAATTGTAACTAAATGTTTGCAAGAAGTCTTTCTGAGGTTCTAGATCTCAGGAATGTTTTAATGCTTTTAATTTTTAATTTTTCCTTATGTAAAGCACTTTGAATTGCCACTGTGTATGAAAGGTGCTATACAAATAAACTTGCCTTGCCTTGAATCAGCTGCTTGAACCCTGGAGGGACGTCTTGAATCAGCTGCTTGAAACCTGAAGATTCGTCTTGAATCTGCTGCTTGAAACCTGAAGATTCGTCTTGAATCAGTTGCTTGGAACCTGAAGATTCATCTTGAATCAGCTGCTTGGAACCTGAAGATTCATCTTGAATCAGCTGCTTGGAACCTGAAGATTCACCTTGAATCAGCTGCTTAGAACCTGAAGATTCGTCTTGAATCAGTTGCTTGGAACCTGCAGACTGTAACATAAAACTTGAAACTTTAACAGGAAACAAAACTGGAGAGGACTTGGAACTGTTCGACTCTGTCTGGGTGGCAGGAGGGCCCGAACGTACAAACAGATCCTTTTTGAAACCCTGACCTGCTAACTGACACCTAGAACCGACAGAAACCGATGAACACGGAACATGACTAGAGAAACTAGAACTCTTAGCTAAGCTGACTTAGAGACAGGACGGACTTGGACAGACGGACAAGACCTGACCGGCTGACTGACCTGTACCTGAACTGAACTCGCCACTGGCGAACATGAAGCTACCCGAACTGGCAGAGGACGGACATATACACGACCACACGAAACTGGAGCCGACGAAAAAACAGAATGAACCCCAAAGCCCTTGGGGTCATTACAAGAAACAAAACAAAACAAACGATCCTGACTGGCTCCTAACAAAGATCTGGGACGGTCACGAGCATTTTGAGCGGGCACTGGCACCCGGACCACATCGGTAGTGGGTACTGGGGGAATTGTCACATCCCCAGCAGGCACTGGAAGCCGGGCATACGCTACAGTGGGCGCTTTGCTGCGTGGAGCGTCTCCAATGGGTACGGGAGGTTTCGCCCACTTCCCTGTACCAAACTCGAAGGGGTTTTTGCCTGAAAATTTGGCTCGCATGAGGCCCTCAAACTCCTTAACCGAGATAAGCGCAGCTCCCCTCTCAGACCAGAGCTGCCTAGCCCATTCTCGCGCAGCACCCCTAAGCCTTGACATCATGAACTGCACCTTTTGTGTTTCAGAAGGCTGAGGGTCGAGAAGGTCTTGCAGGTAGAGCTGGCTCTGAAGCAGGAAGCCCTCGACCCAAAGGTCGCTTCCATCATAGGGAGCTGGCTTATAAAGCGAGAAGTTTTGAGGAAACCCCATGGAGTAAAACTCCGGAAACCCTAAAACAAAAACCATCTCGCTGCGTCCTTTTTATGGGGAACTATTCTGTCACGAGGGGGCTACGGACTAGACAAAAGGGGCGGACACACACGCAGAGATGTATAAGAACACAAAGATATTTATTAATAACAAAAGACAAACAAACAAGGGGAAACTAAAGTAAACACAGCTAACTAAACATTACTTAACCTGAGAATAAGCTAGAAACATGACTTAACTTGAGAATAAGCTAGAAACATGACAACCTGAGAATAAGCTAGAAACATGATTTCACTGGAGAATAAGCTAGAAACATGACTTAACTGGAGAATAAGCTAGAAACATGATTTCACTGGAGAATAAGCTAGAAACATGATTTCACTGGAGAATAAGCTAGAAACATGATTTCACTGGAGAATAAGCTAGAAACATGACTTAACTTGAGAATAAGCTAGAAACATGATTTCACTGGAGAATAAGCTAGAAACATGATTTCACTGGAGAATAAGCTAGAAACATGATTTCACTGGAGAATAAGCTAGAAACATGATTTCACTGGAGAATAAGCTAGAAACATGATTTCACTGGAGAATAAGCTAGAAACATGACTTAACTTGAGAATAAGCTAGAAACATGACTTAACTTGAGAATAAGCTAGAAACATGATTTCACTGGAGAATAAGCTAGAAACATGACAACCTGAGAATAAGCTAGAAACATGACTTCACTGGAGAATAAGCTAGAAACATGACTTAACTGGAGAATAAGCTAGAAACATGACTTAACTGGAGAATAAGCTAGAAACATGACTTAACTGGAGAATAAGCTAGAAACATGACTTAACTGAAGAATAAGCTAGAAACATGACTTAACTGAAGAATAAGCTAGAAACATGACTTAACTGAAGAATAAGCTAGAAACATGACTTAACTTGAGAATAAGCTAGAAACATGACTTAACCTGAGAATAAGCTAGAAACATGATTTCACTGGAGAATAAGCTAGAAACATGACTTGACTTGAGAATAAGCTAGAAACATGATTTCACTGGAGAATAAGCTAGAAACATGACTTAACTTGAGAATAAGCTAGAAACATGATTTCACTGGAGAATAAGCTAGAAACATGATTTCACTGGAGAATAAGCTAGAAACATGATTTCACTGGAGAATAAGCTAGAAACATGATTTCACTGGAGAATAAGCTAGAAACATGACTTAACTTGAGAATAAGCTAGAAACATGACTTAACTTGAGAATAAGCTAGAAACATGATTTCACTGGAGAATAAGCTAGAAACATGACTTAACTGGAGAATAAGCTAGAAACATGACTTAACTGGAGAATAAGCTAGAAACATGACTTAACTGGAGAATAAGCTAGAAACATGACTTAACTGGAGAATAAGCTAGAAACATGACTTAACTGGAGAATAAGCTAGAAACATGACTTAACTTGAGAATAAGCTAGAAACATGACTTAACTTGAGAATAAGCTAGAAACATGACTTAACTTGAGAATAAGCTAGAAACATGACTTAACCTGAGAATAAGCTAGAAACATGACTTAACTGGAGAATAAGCTAGAAACATGACTTAACTGGAGAATAAGCTAGAAACATGACTTAACTGGAGAATGAGCTAGAAACATGACTTAACTGGAGAATAAGCTAGAAACATGACTTAACTGGAGAATGAGCTAGAAACATGATTTCACTGGAGAATGAGCTAAAAACATGATTTCACTGGAGAATAAGCTAGAAACATGATTTCACTGGAGAATAAGCTAGAAACATGACTTAACTGGAGAATAAGCTAGAAACATGACTTAACTTGAGAATAAGCTAGAAACATGACTTAACTGGAGAATAAGCTAGAAACATGACTTAACTGGAGAATAAGCTAGAAACATGATTTCACTTGAGAATAAGCTAGAAACATGACTTAACTGGAGAATAAGCTAGAAACATGACTTAACTTGAGAATAAGCTAGAAACATGACTTAACTGGAGAATAAGCTAGAAACATGACTTAACTGGAGAATAAGCTAGAAACATGACTTAACTTGAGAATAAGCTAGAAACATGATTTCACTGGAGAATGAGCTAAAAACATGATTTCACTGGAGAATAAGCTAGAAACATGATTTCACTGGAGAATAAGCTAGAAACATGACTTAACTGGAGAATAAGCTAGAAACATGATTTAACTTGAGAATAAGCTAGAAACATGACTTAACTGGAGAATAAGCTAGAAACATGATTTAACTTGAGAATAAGCTAGAAACATGACTTAACTGGAGAATAAGCTAGAAACATGACTTAACTTGAGAATAAGCTAGAAACATGATTTCACTGGAGAATAAGCTAGAAACATGATTTCACTGGAGAATAAGCTAGAAACATGATTTCACTGGAGAATAAGCTAGAAACATGACTTAACTGGAGAATAAGCTAGAAACATGACTTAACTTGAGAATAAGCTAGAAACATGACTTAACTGGAGAATAAGCTAGAAACATGACTTAACTTGAGAATAAGCTAGAAACATGATTTCACTGGAGAATGAGCTAAAAACATGATTTCACTGGAGAATAAGCTAGAAACATGATTTCACTGGAGAATAAGCTAGAAACATGACTTAACTGGAGAATAAGCTAGAAACATGATTTAACTTGAGAATAAGCTAGAAACATGACTTAACTGGAGAATAAGCTAGAAACATGATTTAACTTGAGAATAAGCTAGAAACATGACTTAACTGGAGAATAAGCTAGAAACATGACTTAACTTGAGAATAAGCTAGAAACATGATTTCACTGGAGAATAAGCTAGAAACATGATTTCACTGGAGAATAAGCTAGAAACATGATTTCACTGGAGAATAAGCTAGAAACATGATTTCACTGGAGAATAAGCTAGAAACATGATTTAACTGGAGAATAAGCTAGAAACATGACTTAACTGGAGAATAAGCTAGAAACATGATTTCACTGGAGAATAAGCTAGAAACATGATTTCACTGGAGAATAAGCTAGAAACATGATTTCACTGGAGAATAAGCTAGAAACATGATTTCACTGGAGAATAAGCTAGAAACATGACTTAACTGGAGAATAAGCTAGAAACATGATTTCACTGGAGAATAAGCTAGAAACATGATTTCACTGGAGAATAAGCTAGAAACATGACTTAACTTGAGAATAAGCTAGAAACATGATTTAACTTGAGAATAAGCTAGAAACATGATTTCACTGGAGAATAAGCTAGAAACATGATTTCACTGGAGAATAAGCTAGAAACATGATTTAACTTGAGAATAAGCTAGAAACATGATTTCACTGGAGAATAAGCTAGAAACATGACTTAACTTGAGAATAAGCTAGAAACATGACTTAACTTGAGAATAAGCTAGAAACATGACTTAACTTGAGAATAAGCTAGAAACATGATTTAACTGGAGAATAAGCTAGAAACATGACTTAACTGGAGAATAAGCTAGAAACATGACTTAACTGGAGAATAAGCTAGAAACATGATTTCACTGGAGAATAAGCTAGAAACATGATTTCACTGGAGAATAAGCTAGAAACATGATTTCACTGGAGAATAAGCTAGAAACATGACTTAACTGGAGAATAAGCTAGAAACATGACTTAACTGGAGAATAAGCTAGAAACATGACTTAACTGGAGAATAAGCTAGAAACATGACTTAACTGGAGAATAAGCTAGAAACATGACTTAACTGGAGAATAAGCTAGAAACATGACTTAACTGGAGAATAAGCTAGAAACATGACTTAACTGGAGAATAAGCTAGAAACATGACTTAACTGGAGAATAAGCTAGAAACATGACTTAACTGGAGAATAAGCTAGAAACATGACTTAACCTGAGAATAAGCTAGAAACATGATTTCACTGGAGAATAAGCTAGAAACATGATTTCACTGGAGAATAAGCTAGAAACATGATTTCACTGGAGAATAAGCTAGAAACATGACTTAACTGGAGAATAAGCTAGAAACATGACTTAACTGGAGAATAAGCTAGAAACATGACTTAACTGGAGAATAAGCTAGAAACATGATTTCACTGGAGAATAAGCTAGAAACATGATTTCACTGGAGAATGAGCTAGAAACATGATTTCACTGGAGAATGAGCTAGAAACATGATTTCACTGGAGAATAAGCTAGAAACATGACTTAACTGGAGAATAAGCTAGAAACATGATTTCACTGGAGAATAAGCTAGAAACATGATTTCACTGGAGAATGAGCTAGAAACATGACTTCACTGGAGAATGAGCTAGAAACATGACTTAACTTGAGAATGAGCTAGAAACATGACTTAACTGGAGAATAAGCTAGAAACATGATTTCACTGGAGAATAAGCTAGAAACATGACTTAACTGGAGAATAAGCTAGAAACATGACTTAACTGGAGAATAAGCTAGAAACATGATTTCACTGGAGAATAAGCTAGAAACATGACTTAACTGGAGAATAAGCTAGAAACATGACTTAACTGGAGAATAAGCTAGAAACATGACTTAACCTGAGAATAAGCTAGAAACATGACTTAACCTGAGAATAAGCTAGAAACATGACTTAACCTGAGAATAAGCTAGAAACATGACTTAACTGGAGAATAAGCTAGAAACATGACTTAACTGGAGAATAAGCTAGAAACATGACTTAACTGGAGAATAAGCTAGAAACATGACTTAACTGGAGAATAAGCTAGAAACATGACTTAACTGGAGAATAAGCTAGAAACATGATTTAACTGGAGAATAAGCTAGAAACATGATTTCACTGGAGAATAAGCTAGAAACATGACTTAACTGGAGAATAAGCTAGAAACATGATTTCACTGGAGAATAAGCTAGAAACATGACTTAACTGGAGAATAAGCTAGAAACATGACTTAACTGGAGAATAAGCTAGAAACATGACTTAACCTGAGAATAAGCTAGAAACATGACTTAACCTGAGAATAAGCTAGAAACATGACTTAACTGGAGAATAAGCTAGAAACATGACTTAACTGGAGAATAAGCTAGAAACATGACTTAACTGGAGAATAAGCTAGAAACATGACTTAACTGGAGAATAAGCTAGAAACATGACTTAACTGGAGAATAAGCTAGAAACATGATTTCACTGGAGAATAAGCTAGAAACATGATTTCACTGGAGAATAAGCTAGAAACATGATTTAACTGGAGAATAAGCTAGAAACATGATTTAACTGGAGAATAAGCTAGAAACATGATTTAACTGGAGAATAAGCTAGAAACATGATTTCACTGGAGAATAAGCTAGAAACATGACTTAACTGGAGAATAAGCTAGAAACATGACTTAACTGGAGAATAAGCTAGAAACATGACTTAACTGGAGAATAAGCTAGAAACATGATTTCACTGGAGAATAAGCTAGAAACATGACTTAACTGGAGAATAAGCTAGAAACATGATTTCACTGGAGAATAAGCTAGAAACATGATTTCACTGGAGAATAAGCTAGAAACATGATTTCACTGGAGAATAAGCTAGAAACATGATTTCACTGGAGAATAAGCTAGAAACATGATTTCACTGGAGAATAAGCTAGAAACATGACTTAACTGGAGAATAAGCTAGAAACATGACTTAACTGGAGAATAAGCTAGAAACATGACTTAACTGGAGAATAAGCTAGAAACATGACTTAACTGGAGAATAAGCTAGAAACATGACTTAACTGGAGAATAAGCTAGAAACATGACTTAACTGGAGAATAAGCTAGAAACATGACTTAACTGGAGAATAAGCTAGAAACATGATTTCACTGGAGAATAAGCTAGAAACATGATTTCACTGGAGAATAAGCTAGAAACATGACTTAACTGGAGAATAAGCTAGAAACATGATTTCACTGGAGAATAAGCTAGAAACATGACTTAACTGGAGAATAAGCTAGAAACATGACTTAACTGGAGAATAAGCTAGAAACATGACTTAACTGGAGAATAAGCTAGAAACATGACTTAACTGGAGAATAAGCTAGAAACATGATTTCACTGGAGAATAAGCTAGAAACATGACTTAACTGGAGAATAAGCTAGAAACATGACTTAACTGGAGAATAAGCTAGAAACATGACTTAACTGGAGAATAAGCTAGAAACATGACTTAACTGGAGAATAAGCTAGAAACATGACTTAACTGGAGAATAAGCTAGAAACATGACTTAACTGGAGAATAAGCTAGAAACATGACTTAACTGGAGAATAAGCTAGAAACATGATTTCACTGGAGAATAAGCTAGAAACATGACTTAACTGGAGAATAAGCTAGAAACATGACTTAACTGGAGAATAAGCTAGAAACATGATTTCACTGGAGAATAAGCTAGAAACATGACTTAACTGGAGAATAAGCTAGAAACATGACTTAACTGGAGAATAAGCTAGAAACATGACTTAACCTGAGAATAAGCTAGAAACATGACTTAACCTGAGAATAAGCTAGAAACATGACTTAACTGGAGAATAAGCTAGAAACATGACTTAACTGGAGAATAAGCTAGAAACATGACTTAACTGGAGAATAAGCTAGAAACATGACTTAACTGGAGAATAAGCTAGAAACATGACTTAACTGGAGAATAAGCTAGAAACATGATTTCACTGGAGAATAAGCTAGAAACATGATTTCACTGGAGAATAAGCTAGAAACATGATTTCACTGGAGAATAAGCTAGAAACATGATTTAACTGGAGAATAAGCTAGAAACATGATTTAACTGGAGAATAAGCTAGAAACATGATTTAACTGGAGAATAAGCTAGAAACATGACTTAACTGGAGAATAAGCTAGAAACATGACTTAACTGGAGAATAAGCTAGAAACATGACTTAACTGGAGAATAAGCTAGAAACATGATTTCACTGGAGAATAAGCTAGAAACATGACTTAACTGGAGAATAAGCTAGAAACATGATTTCACTGGAGAATAAGCTAGAAACATGATTTCACTGGAGAATAAGCTAGAAACATGATTTCACTGGAGAATAAGCTAGAAACATGATTTCACTGGAGAATAAGCTAGAAACATGACTTAACTGGAGAATAAGCTAGAAACATGATTTCACTGGAGAATAAGCTAGAAACATGACAACTGGAGAATAAGCTAGAAACATGACAACTGGAGAATAAGCTAGAAACATGACTTAACTGGAGAATAAGCTAGAAACATGACTTAACTGGAGAATAAGCTAGAAACATGACTTAACTGGAGAATAAGCTAGAAACATGACTTAACTGGAGAATAAGCTAGAAACATGACTTAACTGGAGAATAAGCTAGAAACATGACTTCACTGGAGAATAAGCTAGAAACATGACTTAACTGGAGAATAAGCTAGAAACATGACTTAACTGGAGAATAAGCTAGAAACATGACTTAACTGAGAATAAGCTAGAAACATGACTTAACTTGAGAATAAGCTAGAAACATGATTTCACTGGAGAATAAGCTAGAAACATGACTTAACTGGAGAATAAGCTAGAAACATGACAACCTGAGAATAAGCTAGAAACATGACTTAACTGGAGAATAAGCTAGAAACATGACTTAACTGGAGAATAAGCTAGAAACATGACTTAACTGGAGAATAAGCTAGAAACATGATTTCACTGGAGAATGAGCTAGAAACATGACTTAACTGGAGAATAAGCTAGAAACATGACTTAACTGGAGAATAAGCTAGAAACATGACTTAACTGGAGAATAAGCTAGAAACATGACTTAACTTGAGAATAAGCTAGAAACATGACTTAACTTGAGAATAAGCTAGAAACATGATTTCACTGGAGAATAAGCTAGAAACATGATTTCACTGGAGAATAAGCTAGAAACATGATTTCACTGGAGAATAAGCTAGAAACATGACTTAACTGGAGAATAAGCTAGAAACATGACTTAACTGGAGAATAAGCTAGAAACATGACTTAACTGAGAATAAGCTAGAAACATGATTTCACTGGAGAATAAGCTAGAAACATGACTTCACTGGAGAATAAGCTAGAAACATGACTTCACTGGAGAATAAGCTAGAAACATGACTTCACTGGAGAATAAGCTAGAAACATGACTTCACTGGAGAATAAGCTAGAAACATGACTTCACTGGAGAATAAGCTAGAAACATGACTTCACTGGAGAATAAGCTAGAAACATGATTTCACTGGAGAATAAGCTAGAAACATGATTTCACTGGAGAATAAGCTAGAAACATGATTTCACTGGAGAATGAGCTAGAAACATGACTTAACTGGAGAATGAGCTAGAAACATGACTTAACTGGAGAATAAGCTAGAAACATGACTTAACTGGAGAATAAGCTAGAAACATGATTTCACTGGAGAATAAGCTAGAAACATGACTTCACTGGAGAATAAGCTAGAAACATGACTTAACTGGAGAATAAGCTAGAAACATGACTTAACTGGAGAATAAGCTAGAAACATGACTTAACTGGAGAATAAGCTAGAAACATGATTTCACTGGAGAATAAGCTAGAAACATGATTTCACTGGAGAATAAGCTAGAAACATGATTTCACTGGAGAATAAGCTAGAAACATGATTTCACTGGAGAATAAGCTAGAAACATGACTTAACTGGAGAATAAGCTAGAAACATGACTTAACTGGAGAATAAGCTAGAAACATGACTTAACTGGAGAATAAGCTAGAAACATGATTTCACTGGAGAATAAGCTAGAAACATGACTTAACTGGAGAATAAGCTAGAAACATGATTTCACTGGAGAATAAGCTAGAAACATGACTTAACTGGAGAATAAGCTAGAAACATGACTTAACTGGAGAATAAGCTAGAAACATGATTTCACTGGAGAATAAGCTAGAAACATGATTTCACTGGAGAATAAGCTAGAAACATGACTTAACTGGAGAATAAGCTAGAAACATGACTTAACTGAGAATAAGCTAGAAACATGACTTAACTGAGAATAAGCTAGAAACATGACTTCACTGGAGAATAAGCTAGAAACATGATTTCACTGGAGAATAAGCTAGAAACATGATTTCACTGGAGAATAAGCTAGAAACATGATTTCACTGGAGAATAAGCTAGAAACATGATTTCACTGGAGAATAAGCTAGAAACATGATTTCACTGGAGAATAAGCTAGAAACATGATTTCACTGGAGAATAAGCTAGAAACATGACTTAACTGAGAATAAGCTAGAAACATGACTTAACTGGAGAATAAGCTAGAAACATGACTTCACTGGAGAATAAGCTAGAAACATGACTTAACTGGAGAATAAGCTAGAAACATGACTTCACTGGAGAATAAGCTAGAAACATGACTTCACTGGAGAATAAGCTAGAAACATGACTTAACTGGAGAATAAGCTAGAAACATGACTTCACTGGAGAATAAGCTAGAAACATGACTTAACTGAGAATAAGCTAGAAACATGACTTAACTGGAGAATAAGCTAGAAACATGACTTAACTGGAGAATAAGCTAGAAACATGACTTAACTGGAGAATAAGCTAGAAACATGACTTAACTGAGAATAAGCTAGAAACATGACTTAACTGGAGAATAAGCTAGAAACATGACTTAACTGGAGAATAAGCTAGAAACATGACTTAACTGGAGAATAAGCTAGAAACATGATTTCACTGGAGAATAAGCTAGAAACATGACTTAACTGGAGAATAAGCTAGAAACATGACTTAACTGGAGAATAAGCTAGAAACATGATTTCACTGGAGAATAAGCTAGAAACATGACTTAACTGGAGAATAAGCTAGAAACATGACTTAACTGGAGAATAAGCTAGAAACATGATTTCAACTGGAGAATAAGCTAGAAACATGATTTAACTGGAGAATAAGCTAGAAACATGACTTAACTGGAGAATAAGCTAGAAACATGACTTCACTGGAGAATAAGCTAGAAACATGATTTCACTGGAGAATAAGCTAGAAACATGATTCACTGGAGAATAAGCTAGAAACATGACTTTCACTGGAGAATAAGCTAGAAACATGACTTAACTGGAGAATAAGCTAGAAACATGACTTAACTGGAGAATAAGCTAGAAACATGACTTAACTGGAGAATAAGCTAGAAACATGACTTAACTGGAGAATAAGCTAGAAACATGACTTAACTGGAGAATAAGCTAGAAACATGACTTAACTGGAGAATAAGCTAGAAACATGACTTAACTGGAGAATAAGCTAGAAACATGACTTAACTGGAGAATAAGCTAGAAACATGACTTAACTGGAGAATAAGCTAGAAACATGACTTAACTGGAGAATAAGCTAGAAACATGACTTAACTGGAGAATAAGCTAGAAACATGACTTAACTGGAGAATAAGCTAGAAACATGACTTAACTGGAGAATAAGCTAGAAACATGACTTAACTGGAGAATAAGCTAGAAACATGACTTAACTGGAGAATAAGCTAGAAACATGATTTCACTGGAGAATAAGCTAGAAACATGATTTCACTGGAGAATAAGCTAGAAACATGACTTAACTGGAGAATAAGCTAGAAACATGATTTAACTGGAGAATAAGCTAGAAACATGACTTAACTGGAGAATAAGCTAGAAACATGACTTCACTGGAGAATAAGCTAGAAACATGATTTCACTGGAGAATAAGCTAGAAACATGATTTCACTGGAGAATAAGCTAGAAACATGATTTCACTGGAGAATAAGCTAGAAACATGACTTAACTGGAGAATAAGCTAGAAACATGACTTAACTGGAGAATAAGCTAGAAACATGACTTAACTGAGAATAAGCTAGAAACATGACTCAACTGGAGAATAAGCTAGAAACATGATTTCACTGAGAATAAGCTAGAAACATGATTTCACTGGAGAATAAGCATCTGTCTCGCGTGTGT